>NW_024426552.1:89896632-90092254 GCF_017311325.1 Ursus maritimus
GGGGGGGGGGTGGATGCCTGAAAATAAGGATTTTTTCATTCTCAGAGAAGTCTCTTCAAAACGAACAGGAGGAGGAAACCCCTTCAAGTGTATTTACTGCCATCAGGTAAGCAGTAGGGAAGAACCTGGTTTCCCAAGGGCTCTGAAAGAGCTTGTGCTATAGGACTGCCTCCCAGACCAGAGGAAACGACAATCTTCTACAGACTCTCAATAGGCCTCGAGTAATTTTTTTTAAGGGTGATGACATTCCACTCCCAAAACAGGGAGACTGCACCAAAAACCCACCCGAGACTGTGTCAGATAAAAAATTCCTGATGTAACTGTAGCTCTAAGGCTCATGGTAGTTGTCTTCCCCACCCCCCCACCA
Organism: Ursus maritimus; assembly: GCF_017311325.1. Classification (NCBI taxonomy): domain Eukaryota; kingdom Metazoa; phylum Chordata; class Mammalia; order Carnivora; family Ursidae; genus Ursus; species Ursus maritimus. Next base: position 89,897,000 of record NW_024426552.1, read on the forward strand.
ACACTAAGAAAATGTACCTTTATTTTATCATCTTTTACAAAATAAGAGCAAATAATATGCCATTCATAATTGTAATAAAGTAACAGCAACTAAAAGGAAAGCCCCAGTCCGGGCCTTGGTGAATGTGGAAAAGCCTCAGAGATCAGATTTACACTGAGCTAGACTAAGCCACCTCCACTCCACTTCGATCCTTCTCGTCAAAAAGGTAGCACGACTTCAACAAGCCCATCAACTAGAACGGGGTGTACCTGCAGTTGAGGACCCAATCGCAAAAGAACTCATGAACTGATGACAGTGCCACAGACTAGACAGAAAATTAATACTGCCTAAACAACATCCAAACAGCAGATTTAAAAAGAAGACAAACTTGAGAAGCAAGTTTGGAGGACGATTCTGGACGCTCATGAAGACCGAATCAGAGGGGAAAGAAGTGCTAACCAGGTCTTGGGTCTGCAGAGAAAATCACCAATTTAGAAACTAGCCCACGCCAGGCAGAGACTCAGGAGGAGCTCCGATGCTGGAAAAGGGGGAGCTGGCACAAGCCCCGGGCGAGGAATACCATGTGCTCGCTGACTGCCTCTCCATACGAGTGTTTCAAAAGAGCGACCTCTATCAAACCCCTGGACAATCAACAGCGAGTACGAGAACCCAAATTCTAGATTTTTCTCATTGTTTTCAACTTACATACCAACATCTCAAAAGAGATAAAAACTCCTTTGTGTGGTATGCAACTGAATGTCACTTCCCCATGGGTCGCATTTCTTCGAAGACAGAAATTTTGTTCGCGTTCTTCAGACTCACCAAGTTACCCAATAACCACAAGAGTAACCGAAAACAGTGTGGGAGCAGCAGCCTCCTGGAGGCTTAGGGTCCTAATCTGAGCCTTGTGACCAAGCTTTACTAAAAGGCTCAGCTTCAGCAAGCTCCAGGTTTCCCAGAGGAAAATGAGCTTTATTTCCTGAAGCCCACGGTCACCTCTAACCTCAAAGGGCAGGAAACTTGTAATAAATTTCTCCAAAATTGTACGTGAGCAGGCAGCAAAAGAGAATTACCTAGTTATTACCTTGGGCAGATTATTCTCTCTCTGAATCTAGGCTTTCTCATCTAGAAAACAGGAATCACATCATTCCCCTTCGAGGACTGACATGAAGGTCTGTAAGTAAGGTCACGTGTGGAACTTAAGCTCCAGCGCCCAGAAGAGCAAAGCTCGGGAAGTGTTGGTTAATACCATGACCTCTCCCCGGCGCATCTCCCCAGGCCCCCCCTCCCACCCATACTGGAACACCTATACCTCACTGCTGTCCCATCAGCCACAGAATCATGGGGAACCATGAGAAGAGATGAAGTAACACCAGCGCCCATCAGAGATGGGCCAAACGGCTAAGGGAAGCCGCTAAGTAACAGTTGTGGGCGAACAGCCAGTTTATCACATAAGCACACACGACCCCAATGAAGCTTCTGACCCGCATTTCCCAAATCAGCTAGAACGGTCTCCGGGTACCCCTCTACATTCCAACTCTTCATGCATCCTTTGTAAATACTATCAGGGGTACTGAGACTGACAAAGCACGTATACCGACCCCCTATCCCACCTCGGAATCACCAGCACCCTGAACAAAGGTATTCCAAATATTAGATTCCCTATTCCACTCATTTCCTCAGGGAAAAAAAAATTAAATAAAAACCTCACAGAGGGATAAAGTAAGAAGCCAACGTTCTAATATAAACATGACAAGCCCAATTCTATCACTGCAATATACTCAGTACAAAAATCTTTTCTGACCATCTGGAGCTGCTCCAGGCATGAGGCCAAAACTTCGCGATTCCTTTTCAAAGTAAATGACAGATCAGTAACCGCCACGTTGCTAACGCACAGCCAGAAGGGAGCACCTCATATCCTAGTCAGCGTCCCTGGAGTTTTACACATGTCGTAAAAACAAACTGCCTCCACATAAATCTGCCCGCTTACCGGGATTCCAGGCTGAAAAGCGATCATGTCACTTCTGAACAAGGCGGCACTTTTAGGGTGCGACGCTATTACCTTATCTCCCAGGTAGGAAGTGGGACCTCCTGCAAGTTTCACTAAAAAGAGCCAGCTCTAAACTAGAATGAAATCTGTGTATGTCAGTATTTCAGTTCTCCAGAAATGGCACATGGGAATCTACCAGATACTTCTGAGTCTGTCCCCTACAGCGACTGAGACGTCTGTAAGATTGCAATCATCGTGGGGTCATGTATTACACTGGGCAACAGGGCCGAACCCAAGATCAATGGTGATCTGTAAAGTTGGTGCAGACTTCTTTTTCACCCCTATTGCCCGAACAAGCAGGATCACTTTCTTCATTCATCCAAAGAACCAAATGGAGAGCCTACTCTATACCAGGTACACACAAAAATGGTGAATGGAAATAGAATTGCTCAACATCTCTGCCAAAAACATAAATACGAAAAGTTCAAAACCAATTTCACATAATATGCTCAGAATAAGAGTAATGTGAAAGTTCAGAGGCTTAAATCTGGTAACCTTCCCCTGGAGCATACGCAGCAGAAAGATGTTGACTGGCAATGGCTATGGACTTCCTGCAAATATTTTTTTCCAGATTTCAAAGACATGGAAGTTATCTCCAAAGTCACACTTTCCACTGGGGAACTAGCTTATCCTTTAAGAAAAACATTTTAAAACTGAACAAACTGAAAATCTGTCTGGCAGCAGGCTGTTGCTTACAGAGAGAAGTTACAAGGAGTTTTACAGATGAGGAAACCATAGCTAAATAGAAATCACAAAGTTAACCTGCAGACAGATCACAAATGGGCAGAAGAGAGGCAATTACGAGTCTCCATCTTCTGATGAACGAACTCTTCCTTGAGGATGAAGTCACGCGTTCAGAGAGCTGGAAAACTCATCCGAGACCATCGCACCCTGATTTTACCCAGCTCACCTCTTAGAGAAGCTCTTGTGTGTGTCTGCCTTCAAAGCATCGAATAATCATTACCAAATTACTGGTATCTGAGTGTCCTGAGCCAATTCCAAATGGAACCCTTCTGTCCTGTTCTGAGAACAGGGAAGAGAGAGATGGGCAATCAGGCACAGGGGCGAGAGAATTCAGATCCTAGTAAGAAAACAGGAGCAGAAACTATAGAGCGGAATCCTCAGCACAAGAATGCATAAGGAGGATTCTTTGTCCTTTAGTCCTTTGACACAGTAGAAAGAGAAGTGAATGCCGACAGAATTACCTTTCCCCAAAGGGTTTAACAGGCTCGAGTGGAAATTCCAAGGCAAGTATCACCATCAAAGGAGACTTCTGGGAGGAATGGAGTAGGAGGAGAGGGCATCGACAACTGCAAGATTCTGAACAAGAGGAAGACTTATAAGGAAAAGTGGGACTTTTTGAAGACATTTTGGGGTGAGGCAGGTGATAAGTACAAAGAACAGACTGCAAGCAAGAAAAGGCCAAGAATGCTACATACTACAGAACAGTTGAAGAAAAATGACAAAAATATACAAAAATCAAGGCTTGCCTCCGAAGTATTTAAGAAGGAAGAAAGGGAGCAAAAGATACAAGCAGACAAGTAATGGCGATGGATCACTCCAAAGAGAAACCTTAATGATCTGAAGAGAGAACGTGTGATTTTTGCTGCAAAAAGGATACAGCAATTCTCCTTCAAAGGAGTCACCGATAACTAGCATTTTAAAGAGGGAAACTATATTCTGACTCCACCTAAATTCATTTCTTCGTTCACTCTCCTCTCATTTTGATCTCTATTAGTTATTCACTTAATTAAGATTATATTTTCTCTCAGTGATATACGGGCTTCAGGAAATAGCAGAAATCAAAATGACAGAAGGATGAACGATGACTGAATGAATGAATGGGCAGATGAGAAAAGTACTTAGAAATACTATACATAAAATCAAGTCTGCTCAAATTGCAAAATGTCAATCATAATGCTTAAAGAATCATCAAATAGTGACAAAGAGAAAAATCCCACTTTCGGGAAGCAGAAAAATAGCAGATGATTGGGGTACTAAAGACAGGTAACAGGCATGGGCACAGGAGTGGGGAGGGGGAACGTGTCAACCACAGAGAAGAAAAAGAGCAAATTTCCAAAGGGCCTGCGAGGGAGAGTGGGGGGACAAAGTGGGGCCTGACTCTTCATGGTAACGCCGGCAGACGTCTTTATTGCATGCATGAGAAACTGTTAAGAAGGAAGGAGAACTGCACAAACTTAACCTCCATGCCAGCATGAGAATCTCATGCAACCATTTTTCTCAGAATCCCTAAACAGGCAGCTATGCTGATACATAAAATAAATTAGGATTTTGCTAAGTGTTCCCCAGGTTCACACATCATGCCTAAGTTTGTGGAACAGAAAAGTTAATTCTGGAAAAAAAGATCAGAGATCTCTTTAGTTCTTTGCTCCAACTTAGTCAAGACTGTGTAACTTGTACAAACATAACCACTTCCTGCCCACTGAACAAAGCAATTAATGGACTGGGCACAGTTTCTAAGAGGATTTAAGGGAAGAAATCAACCTGGCCATGTCGGACTGCAGTTCATTTTAAAGAAACAAGAAACGGGAAAATATAGATATCATTGTTTGGTTGAATAGTGGTCATTCTTTCTTTACATAAATTTCCTCCCACAAACAGACTGTAAATGACACAGTGGGAAAAGAATTTGCTTCAAAACGGCTCTAACAATATATCCACCATCCATACCTTCAATTCATTATTAAAACATAATGTGCAGACTCTGCCATTTTGGAAGGAAAAAATAAAAACTGATAAACCTTTACGAGTTCAGAAGCATCAACCATTCATCTAGAATGGACGCTGCAGAGGAAGAAGTGTCTGATCAAAAAGGAAGGAGAGAGAGAAGAGAACGAAAAGCCATGGTTATGGCTCCCAGCAACTTCCCAGGGCTGGTTCCATGACCGCAAGGGGTCCAGGAACACTGCCCTTGTATCTTGTACAACAGATTCAACTTTTCTGCTTAAGCTAGTTTGAGTGGATTTATTTGCAAGACAAATGGGGGGTGCAATTCTTGACTGTTATTAACACCAAAAATTTTTCGCTCTTCACATATTTTCAGGCATTTCAGTAATTTTATTTTTTTTAATATTTTATTTTTAAGTCATCCCCACACCCAATGTGGGGCACGAACTCACAACCCCACAATCAAGAGTCCCATGCTCCACTGACTAAGCCACCTTGGCACCCCACCTCAGTTATTTTATTTTTTTAAAGCAACTTGGGGATTTGGGGGGGGGTGGCAGTTAAAGATTTTTATTTATTTGAGAGAGAGAGAATGAGCCAGCAGGAGTGGGGGGGGGGGGACGAACGGGACAACAAGCCGACACCCACTGAGCGCAAAGCCCACCACAGCTCCACCCCAGGACCCTCAGATCATGACCTGAGCCCAAGTCAGACACTTGAGCCAACTGAGCCACCCAGGCACCAGCCCCCACCCTCAGGTATTTTAAAGTGAAAAATCTCATATACTTCCAAGAATCAGAATTGGAACACAGCTTTAAAATTAATATCAAGCAAGTTTTCTCCTGGTTCAAACACATGGGGCATCAGTGTCAACGTATTGCTGTGGTTAAGTCATTTATTCAGTAAACACTTACTGAGTATTTATTCTTTGCCAGACACTGTATAAAAAGAAAAAGGAGGTGTGCCTGAGTGGCTCAGCCAGTTGAGCTGCCAACTCTTGACTTCGGTTCGGGTCATGATCTCAGGGTCCTGGTATCAGGCCCTGAATCAGGCTCCCCCGCTCAGTAGAGAGTCTGCTTGTCCCTCTGCCCTCCCCCTACTCCTGCTCAGGCGCACAAGCGCTCTCGCTCTCTCTCTCTCAAATAAATAACCTTTTTTAAAAAAAAAGGGAGAAAGGAAAGACATGGTCCCTGCCCTCAAGGAATTTCTGTTACTGAAGAACACAAAGAGGAATTAGAAGTCTCCCTGCTCCTTTCCTCGCCACACAGCTTGACCGTGAGACTCGAAGGCTACTGCTAATTGAACTGAAGGCTCCCTAAGCTTCAGGTACTGGTTCATGCAACCCATCAGTTCCTCCAATCTTCTACTTCTAAAGGAGAAATGAAAAGTAGGATGTGGGCCACTACGGTTTTCTCTCACCACACTGGGTAGTCAGCCTCATAACCCATAGGGGACACCAAGGAAAGCTTGGGCATGGGTCCAACTCATAAATGTGCCTTACTGTCTTCTAACACCACCAACTCTCACCTGAACACCACCTACAACCGTGAACAAACTACCACCAACCCCCTACCCCGGAGCAATGGGACTGACTGACATCTAAGAGAGGAATTTATCATTTCTAATTAAAATCCACTTTCACTTTTTTTAAAAGATTTTATTTTTAAGTAATCTCTAGACCCAATGTGGGACACGAACTCATAACCCCAAGATCAAGAGTCACACGCTCTACTGCCTGAGCCAGCCAGGCACCCCAACCATCTTTCACTCTTACTTATTCAGAGGTTCACTACAAAACTGAGTCATGAGAATCCTAAGAGAGAACACTTGAGAATTAAGTGTCAACTGGTTCATTAGGAGGGTCCTCCCTTCAAGATGGAAGCGTGTCATACAACAACACTTAATAAGCAACAGTCAACTGAGGCCAGAGACCTCTCACAGCTAACAGGAACTGAATACCTGGTTAAATCTTCACATTCCTGTAAATTCAAACATGTATTCCCTGAAGCTGAAGGCTGGAAGATACAGGTCAACAGATGCCTAACTGGTTTAAAACATTTCAAAATGAAGATTCTTACTAACCAAATCATTCAAATGAACAGCGCCAGGAAGAAGGAAGAAGTGCTACATGGCTTCTATTTGTCTAAAAGTTTTAATTCACTGAACTATAGATAAACATCCTTATACGCAATCATCCGTTTAGTATCCTGGAAAAAATATTATTACACTAAAGGTTAAACAAGTTTATATAGGCTATCAGGTGTAATGTTTCCAATGATTACTTTTCCATGGCAAAACACGAATTACGTTACTGATTAAGGAAAATAAACAATAACGCCTAACTTGTATCTTTGCCCTGATTTCTTGCCAAACTTAAATACACCAGATGTATTTCAAATAAATAGGTTAGACAATCTATAACAAATTCTAGCTAGTCAGTTAGTAATCCATACATAATACATAATCCAAATAGAATACAACCCTTTCAAGCCTAAATTCCTAATCATGAAAAAAATCTTTCAGATCAAAACGTTTGACTCCCAAACACTCTCTGAATATCAGGTGAAATTTCCCAAAGCCCTTAAACTATTTTTATATGTAAGTTTCAAATTCCCCATGCCTTAGGGCGCAATTCGTGTCAGGAGCCCTGAAGAGAACTAATCTCAGAGTTGTCAAAAACAAAACAAAAAAAAACAAAAATGGGGGGGTAGGATGGGACTCTATGGTTCCTGAGACCCTCATTACGGAAAAAGCTATTAGCAAGCCATATTTCTTTTACAAATGAAATATAAATACGGATTTTAAAAGTGTCCCCAAGATATGTTCTCTGTCATGTGCTGTTAAAATGTAATTTACAAAACACACAGATAAGCTATGTATACTACAATTACTACAAAAGAATCCCATGCTTTGCTTATTCTTACACATAATTATAGTGACAAGCGAATGGGGAAAATAAACGTCATGAAAAAGTAGTATGTCATGGTTCGTGACAACCAGAAGCAAGCTGTTAGGAGCAGAACGGTCACCACTGTAAGCAAACTGCTTATAGGTTTTAGGAATTAAGACAAAGAGAAAGGACAACATTCATAAATGCTCCCTTGGTTCACTGTTCTCTTCCTAAAAAGATGTTACAAACTTCTTTCTAATAGATCTTCTTAGGAAGGAAAGAATAAGCTCTAAGTGTGCAGTCAAGGCAACAGACGCCATGGCCTTCCATTCTGATGCTTCAGCTATGGGACACGAGACGTTCTGTTCCACGCGAACGACAGATCCCCTAAAATAGAAGGATTTCTTTTACCTCCTCTAGACACAAAGACTGAAACATCTGCTTCTTCTAGCACTGGCTACTCCTGTGATTTTTAAGCAAGTCCCTTCAACTTAAGATCCTCCTTTCATCACATATTTCTGGGAAAATCCAATAGCTTTTGAACGTCTTAGAAGAATTATATACCAACTGAGAATCTGTAACTGAACATCCCAATAAAGCAAACATCAAAATAGCAATAAAGACCTTTTGCCTTGTTCAAAAAACAAGAAAGATATAGGAGGGGTATCAACCCGCTAAAAAGAAGGGAAAAAATTCATCTTTTAAAAGATCGTCCAAAACAAAGACACAAAAGCAGCAGTGGAAACCAAGGGAGCTGTGAGCTTAGATGTAACTCTGAAAGGCAGTATGATTAGGATGGGCAGGGACAGGCTGACGTATTTTCTCCGTAACATTAACTAATACCAAACTTCTCTTCTTGTTATTAAGACCACAAAGTAATTGACCTAATGAATAAACAGATTTTCCTCAACATGAATGTTGCTTGTGAAAAGCAAACTCATGTTCTGGGAGGGGAAAAAAAAAAAAAAGCTGTGACAAAGCCTTCCTTCCAGCAAGTTTCCAACAGCCGGTGGGGGGTGTGAGAAACTGGGCAGTCTGCAGACCTGTAGTATGAAGCCTAGAACTGTGCCGGTTCTGACAAGATTCAGAAAGGGTTTCTACACACCTAACTTGCAGAAATCCATTCATGATTTCTATGTGGATAAGGGCCAAACGTCCCCATAATCAAGATGAAGGGTATCAAGGTGTCGTTTTGTTTTTTAAATGACACTGTTCTTCTCCTAGCCCAACAGTCAACTTCTTTGCTGCATTGTATGATTTTTTTTCCCCTCCCTGCAAGTCAGAAAATTTAATTTTCTTCATTTCCAGCCAGGGGCCACTCAAACAAATCTAATGGGCGTAGACAGCATTTCCTGCCTACTGTAAGAAAATAATAGGATTGCCATTATTAACATGGCCCGAGGCATGCACTGAGGTGGGGCACTGAAGAAACTGACCTTTAATTTTCATCAGTTAGCCTACACTGACTGCCTGGGTTTTGTTTTTGTTTTTCTAATAAAGGTGAAGGTTATTTTTTTTCTCCAATGTTGAGGTCTAACACTGGCTCATTCACACTCACGGAGCAAGACAGGCTCCAATCCCTATTATCCTTTCCATTCAACTGTGTTTATGTCTAGAAAAACCCTGCCAGTAAACAACCCGTTAAAACTCGGTTTTGTTTTTCTTCTCTTACTTTTTTGGACCTAGGCTCCCAATTTTTAAGAAGCTGGTGAGGTTCAGGAACTGCCAAAGCAGAGAAAACTATTCTATTCCCGGACACCTCTGCCGAACACTGTGTCATGCTAAAGAAATGAGCATCCCCACGGTGAGCAGCAAGGGTGGCTAAGATTTCCCGAAATACTTCGGATCTCAACCTGCAGCGCACTGTTCCCCAGCAGTGGCGGCTTTATGCCACTACAGAAATGAGGAACACTGTCTGAGGTGGGGACCCAGAGATGAAAGGCAGGTCTTAGGAGCCCCATGGTTTCACCCACTCATGTCAAGGTCTGATCTTCTCTCTTAAAAACAGAACAACATCCACAAGAAAAGCGAGAAGGAATGGGAGGGAGGGACTCTCCTTTATTACAACTCTCCTTTGATCCTAGACTTTAGGAGAGGAAGCAGAGCTGTCATATATGTACTTAAAAAGGGACAACCTCTCTTTGAGGGGGCAGGAAGGAAGAAAACTACGGGGACAAGTAACACTTGTAATAATTAGTACAGCTTGGCATTCAGACAGGCTTCTTTTTCCCCCAAAGGGCTACTTATATACATTATTTCATTTTCTGCCCACACTATGTTACTCAGGCAAAGGAGCTCAAAGTATGGCTGCAGAGAGGTGTTGCAAAGCTGCCACTTATACAAGGATAACTCAAGGGGTCAGTGGCAAGGCCAAGAGAAAACCAATGGCTAATATTCGTATACACTTAAAATAATTGGGAACATTTTTTACATAATGATCATCCTATTAAGAAGTATGTCCAACAGTTACATTGGTCTGTAATCAGTGAATAATAAAATAGCATCTGTCACTTGCTAAGCCCTTGTTCAAAGCTCTGTGCCAAGCCAGGGAGTTTAAAAAGCCACTGCGACTGGGTAACTCAACCAAAGTCAGACTTAGAAACCTACGCAGTGCGGTCTCAAACTTAGGTCTTCTTCTCCAGAGCACACGGGTTCAGTCATTCCACTACAAATGACAGTTATTACCAAAAATATTAATTCCAAGTTAAATCTGTAATTTCCCATGCCCTCCTAATATAAAAATCGTATGGACAATCTGCTTTTATAGACAGCGGCTGACAAATTCCCAAGACGGATTTCTTTTAAAAGATGTTTCCTTTTAGTCTACCTTACCTTGCCATCAAACTTTCCAGAAAAATCATTCTACAGTTTTTCATGAAAAACATTATGAAAGTTATTTCTTGAAACTTCCTGAAGATACACGAACACAGCAATCCGTGTTAAAGACACTTTTTTTAAAAAAGGTTCTCCGTCCATCTGCCAAGCAGAACATCTGACAGCAGCCTAGAACTGTCCCTCTACTGAACCTGCGGATGACTCAGTGGAAACTAGAATCTGGAAAACTTGCCATCCCCCATGAAATATAATAGGAACAAACTCGCTCACCTTTATTGCTGCTACATCCTGCCCAAACGCTGGCCTCCTCTCCTCGGGCTACAATCCCTGCCCCTCACAAAGAGCAGAGAAGGGAGACTGGCGAACTAGCAAGTTGACGGCAAACACGTGGGACCCCCAAATTACTCCAAACGAGATGAAGCTAACGCTAATGCAGCAGCGAAATTTATTTGAATCCTTCATTCTTTCACCTTTTAACCAACTACTATGCCCTGATAGGTCGGAGCAAACTCCTGAGCACACTGAACTAGGTGAAGAGAACCAGAAAGTGAAATATAAATAGGAAGTGACACTGTTTCCATGTTTAAATTTAATATAACAAGCAAACGGCCAAGTCTAAAAAGCTAGGTTTTGAAATTCTTCAGATTCTTACAGGTATCATTAAGATCCAGTTAAAGCTACGGCTCAGTAATCACACAGCGGGATTAAAATATGGCAAAAGCAAACAGACCTGGAAATAACTGTTTCTTCATTAATGAAGAAATCTTATGGTAAGTTAAGAGAGCCGCTGCTAATTGAACCCTGAAATAAAACATAAGCCTTAAAAGTTGCTACCCCTTTCTTCTCTCTCCTCCCATTATCTCTCCTTAAAAAAAAGAAAGAAAGAAAGAAAGAAAGAAAGAAAGAAAGAAAGAAAGAAAAGGAAAACAGCATTTTAACAATTAAACTTACTTCCTTTCTAAGAGGCTCAAAACTACTGATTGTATAATTTCTTTGAACATGAGTCTACATACATGGGCGAGTTGTAGAATCCCTTACCCAAAATTAAGTAAATTTCCACCTTCGGGTGATGGTGGCAAAAGCATGTAAGTGTTAGAAGAGAGTCAGAGCAATTTAAAATAAAAATAAGCAAATAAAATGCCCAAATCCTAAAATTAACACATTCCTTTTTTAATAGATGCTTGAAACTGCTCTCTTTACATCTTAACGGATATAACAGATTTTATTTATTTTTTTTAAGATTTTATTTATTTGTCAGAGAGAGAGAACACAAGCAGGGGGAGCAGCAGGCAGAGGGGGAAGCAGGCTCCCGGCTGAGCAGAGAGCCGGATGCGGGACTCGACCCCAGGACCTTGGTATCACGATCTGAGCCAAAGGCGGACACTTAACCGACAGCCACAGGCGTCCCAGATTTTGAAAAGTCAGTCCTCCTGTGAGTTACAGCCAGGGTACTCTGCACCTGCGGCCCTGCCACCAGCCAGCCCTGAAAGCTCAGAGCGGGCTGAGGCGTCCCAGCCCCCAGCTTCCCAAAGAGGAGGCGCTCAGGCAGCCGGCTTGGAGCAGCAGTTCTGGAACACGTTTCCCCATTTACAGCCTCCCTCCTGCACAGAAGAGAAAGAAGGAAAGGAGGTTCTCACAGCCCTCCCCGGTCTGCGGGAACCCAATTCCCAGAGCAGGGCAAAGCTCCTCCTGGGCCCAGAGGGGCATTTCCGGGAAGCAGCAGACTGTGGAGGTAAGACAGCCTGAGGGCGGCATCTTCATTAGCTGAGTCCACACCACCGCACACAGGGAACAAAGCAAGTCGGGCCCCACTTCAGAGCCTTGTCCTCAACTCACCTCAGTGAACTCACTTTCTAAAGATGGAGTAGAGAACTAAATGATTTCTAACAAAGGAAGCATTTAGGGTTGCCAGCTCCCCAGGTCTAGCCTGGGCCGTCTGGGACAGCAACAGGGCCCCTCTGAATCCTGAGGTCACCCTTCATTTACCACAGGAGCTGCTGCTTTGAGCTCAGAGACGAGGCTCCCTCTAGTCCCTTCTGTGCTGGTCCCATCTCTGTGGTTGCCTCTGGGACAACCCAAACACCACAAACTATTAGCCTTAAAAGGAGAGAAAGGGTTAGTATTAGGACGAGCAAGCTCTGCTTTTCCAGGTGCACATTGTAAGTACAGGATCTTGCTCTGTATAAATTAACTTAAAAAAAAGCCTTCGAGGAGACAGATGTCAGATGAACAAAATCGTACTACCACTCAGAGAAAAACCTCTCAGAGTTTTTCAAATGTCTGAATAAGGTAAAAACTCCACTACCATTTCCTAACCGACTGCTCTAGATTTTTTCCATTCACTATATTGAGTTTCTTATATATTACTTTCTACAAAGTATACTTTTATTCTCTGGTTTCTCTCATCCCAAGATTAAGTTGCTATTACAGAAAACAATCTAGGAAAATCTCTTGGGAAATGTCCAGAAGAGTGTTATTCATTTTTTTTTTAAAGATTGTATTTATTTGAGAGAGACAGAGGGCACAAGTAAGGAGGAGAGGGAGAAGCGGGCTCCCCACTGAGCAAGAAGCCCACGTGGGGCTCGATTCCAGGACCCCACAATCACCTGAGTCCTAAGCATACGCTTAACTGGCTGAGCCACCCAGGTGCCCCTTATTTTTTTTTTTTTAAATAAATGTTAGGTTTCTCAGGTTGAGCACATAGAAGGCCTTCAACTCATACTTAGCCTTAGAATCCGGAGAGCTACCTGGGAACACAGACACTACTCCAAGTCTGGAGATACAAATAAGGTATTTCACGGGAACTACTGAGAAACAGTGTGATGCAGCTGAAAAAAGTTCTGTAATCAGTCTCGGTGGTATTTTGAACCTTCTATGCCTTTCTAATCTTCGATTCACTTAACACTTATAGGGCATCTGGTATGTACCAGCTTCTGCTGCAGATACTAGAAACACACAGAAAAACAGAGAACAACATCTACCTTCCAGGGTTAGGTTTATGAACATGGCCGGTGCATGGCAGGTGCTTGACAATTACTGGTCACTATTATTATGTTTTACATCTGACTTGTGGTCACAGAGTGTTTGTAAGTTTAGTGCACAAATGACAAGTGTCCTAAACTCATTCCTATATAAAACTGCCAAGAGCTGGTCATCATTTTGCCCTGAAGAATATGACAATAAAATCATTTTAAGTCCGAACCCTTCAGTTCTGCCCTAATTCCTAACTGGAGTCCCTCTGGTCTCCTAAGCACTCCTTCCACAACTTCTCTCCAGCCATTGGTCAAGAAGGTCAATTTCCCAAACTTGCCTGATCGTATCATTCGCCTGAAACACTTGAAAAAAAATAAAGACTCCCAGATGCCACCCCAGACACAGTGAATAAGAGCCCCTGGCACCCTTACCCCACTCACACTATAATGCTCCAAGACAGTCTTCTCTTCTCCAGCATACTTTAACTCCACCTTCTGAATAAGGTAAAACCCCTTACCTTCAAATAGCTTAGGTCACTCTCCTCAGGTTTCCATGATATGCTCTTTGACCCTTTCTCCACGGCTTAGTTTTACACCGAACACGTTGGCCGCCAGTCTAGCAGAATCAACTATTTCAGCTGGGCCCCCAACACCTCAGCAAGGCACATTTTGGTTTATTTCTATCCCTTCATGTCACCCTTCTAGAATTTCCTTATAAAAGGATTATTTTAAACTACCACAAATCTCTAAAAATTACCTTTTTCATAAAAGAATTTTCTTAATTCCCAAACTGAGTCCAATGGATATGCAAAATATATATAATCAAGGACCACATTTTTAGGGAACAGAAATAGAAGCTATTTGTTAAAATTGTCAGAATCAATGAGCAACCTAACATAGACATGAAAAAGCCCATTTATTCTCTGGAAAACCTTCATTTGTTTTTCTTTCTTTCTTTCTTTCCTTTTTAAAGTAAACTCTATACCCAACATGGGGCTTGAACTCACGACCCCAAAATTAAGAGCTGCATGCTCTACAGGCTGAGCTAGCCAGGTGCCCCTTTCATTTCTTTAAAACAGTAATAAATGCAAACCCAGACTTGCACTGAAGATGACTCATGCCTTTGTTTTACTTTGTTTAAATATTTATTAGATCCCTACTACGAGGGAAAAAAAACAAAACTCAGGAACACTGTTGGAAACACAAAAATGTCCATGGCCCATGGCCCATGCTTAAAGAGGTCAACTTCAGTAGAAGAAATACTGACAGAGCACCTGAGGAAAGGCAGGAAGTATATATGAATGGCACATTCAACCTGGGAATCCATTCTTTCAACCATCCAAGGGACATTTACTATGCACTCACCATGAAAGACCCTAAATCAGTTATCATCCCTACATTCAAGTTAGGGGGGCAAGGAGACAATCAGACAACACTAAAAACGACTGTTCTCAAAAGTACAGATAAAGTGCCAGAAGAATTTAAAGAAAACCACAAATGACCTAGAAGGAGATTCTGGAACATAATGAGGATATGCAATGGAATTGGACATTCTTTTCTTTTGAGGTCAAAAGTCAATGAAGAGCACTCTGCAAACATGTTATAATTCTTCATATCTCTCCGAGATATAAAGAGATCATGGCTCTCAGTGCCTTTTGATATCAGGTGGTAATGAGAGTGCCTCTGGAATAATTAGGCCACAAAAATGGCCTGCTATGGCATGAATTCTATTTACGTACACAGCAAAGAAAATACAGCACACCCATAGGGACAGCAGAGCACACATTCACTGCCATCATAAAAACCCTTGCAACTTCATACTGTTTTCCAGGAGTTCGGGAATTAATGAACGATTATGGATGACAAATACGTTTTTTAAATCACTTTAATTACATACAGATATAATTAAAGTAATATAATTTTCCCTATAACTTATTTGTATATGAACTGAAATCTTTCCACTTGAATTTTTATGATATTTCTAGTATTCCTAACATGCACTTTATATCTGATGTTTAAGTTTCATACTTAATCACTTAATGGAAATCCCGACATCTTTTTATAAATGACCTACCCAAACTCAACACCAGTATCTCAGAAGTAGAAAACAAAAAACCAACCACCAACATTCAGAGTGCAATAAGTACCACAAAATTATTAGCTGCTAAGGACAAGTTCATAATGAATAAAACAGAATACTACATGCTTTCTTTCACTCTATCCCTTCCAACAGGGCTTAAGCCTAAGGAACTGAAGAATGTTAGCACCTGAACACTTCCAACATGAGTACTAACTGAGATGACTTAGAACGTTTCTGAGTGGAAATCCAACTTTTTCCTAAAGTACTGCAGATGACCAAACGGAATAGAAAATATGACACGTCTAACTGTACATCCCTCGTTCTTAGATGACTCACAGTGAAATTCAGGATAGATTACTTTACCTTTATGTGCCTACATAGTCTGTGAATGTTAACAAACTACCGGGTTCATCTCAATATTAAGATGTCTTTTTTTCCCCCCTCCAGAGATCTACTACTTTTAAACAGTCTCTTAAATTCAAGCCAGTTAATAAAATGAGGACACTCTGATCTCTAAAAACGGCCTAGGGCAATCTCCCTTTAGAATGCAATAGGAGGAGGAGGAGGAGGAGGAGGAGGAAAGGGGGGGGAACAACTTACAGACCAGCAAGGAGGCAGAACAAAGGGGAGCAAATAGAGACAAGCTGAGATGGTGTGGAATAAATTTCCTTCAACAGTTTTTGTTTTTTATTATGGTAAAATATACATAACGAAACATTTATCATTTTGACCATTTTTAAGCATACAATTCAGTGGCATTAAGTACCTTCACAATGTTGTGCAACCATCACCATGATTCATCTCCAAAACTTCATTATCCCACACAGAATCCCTATATCCATTAAACAGTAACTCCTGTTCCCCCTGCCCCTCGCCCTGCTAAGCTCTATTCTACTCTGTGACTATGAATTTACCTCTTCTAGGCAGCTGATGTAAGTGGAAACACACAGCATTTGTCCTTTTGTGTCTGGCTTATTTCACTCACATCATGTTTTCAAGGTTCATCCATGTTGTAGCACGTATAGAAATTCCCATCCTTTTTATGGCTGAATAATACTCCGTTTTAAGTATATACCACCCTTCGTTTACTCACTCATCTGTGAATGGACACTTGGGTTGTTTCCACCCCTTCCTGATGTTGGGAATACTGCTGCTGTACGCTGGTGTACAAGTATCTGTTGGAGTCACTGCTTTCAATTATTTGGGGTACATACCTAGCAATGGAATTGCTAGGTAACTCTACATTTAATTTTCTGAGAAACCACAAAACTATTCTCCGTGCAGCTCTATCTTTTACGTTCTCAACACCAATACAGGAGGATTCCAATTCAATGTACTTTCAAGTCTTTTCTGATTCACTAATTCAGAATAATGTTGACTTCAATTACTCTAAATTGGAATTATTTTTCTTAAGAAAAACCACAAAAGAAAAACCAGAAACAGCAATATCTAAAGACAGTATTTTCCTCCTAAACAACTTGAACAATGGAAGATAGAGTTAAAAAAAAAAAAAAACTTCAAAATATAAAAAGAAGCATAATATCCTAAAAATGTATTAAGTATCCCACACATACAACTTGTACTGTAAAAACTGGTCAATCTGACCCCTAAAAAGTCATACACTAGAAAACTTCATTGTCTGAGTAATTGGATATAAATATATGGAAGTATTTTTAAAGAAATTTACTCTTCTTACCGGTCAGTTCCTTCAGCTGCGCAGGAAGGTCCTGCTTTAGTAAAAGCAGAGGAGGAGGGTGGGTAATAGGCTTATTTAAATACTACTCAGCGGACTTTCCACAAGTTTGCCCAAACAGTGGAGGCAGGGGAGATGGGCAACTAAAAGGAATAACGATGTTCTTAAACCTTTAACACCTGCACTCACCGATCTGCCACCAAGTGCTTACAGGTGATAAAAGAAATTAACAAGCAGTGAAGCAAATGTCAACAGAAAAACTCCGAAACAAATAAACAGGCATAGCTGGAGTCTATTGGTGGGGGTAGGGTGTGATAGATATTTGCTTGTTGTGACCTACTCTGCATACAAAAATGTAGTTCTAACTTTTGCTTGTAAAATGTTCCTAGCATGGGAGCGCACTGAATAAATCAACAACGCCCAAGGGCTCCTGCAGCTCTATGAAATGCCCCCCAGTAGAACTAGCTTCAATCCCTATGCAGGTCTACACCGCTTTTAAGTAAACTGATTTTTTCAAAGTGCTTAAAAGTAGTTTGTTCTCCTAATTTGGAAAATATTCCCTCCTATGATCTATTTAAACTTCTGTTACAGTAAAACCTTTTCATATAGAGTAGGAAACCAAACTGTATCCTAGACTCGCCTGGATAATTGCAAATTCCTAATTAGTTACATCAAGAACAATGGAGTTATTTTTAATAGAGACCCCTCTTTCACCAGTTGTGGAGAAGCGGAGTCCCTTAAGAATAAATTAAATAACGCTATTTCCTGGGATTTTAGAGTCTTCAATTACTTCTCAAATTTACTACATTTGCTCACGTACAAAGACAATTTTCTAGATAGTTATTTCAACAGAAAGCTTTTTATAATTGAAGACTATGGGTTGGTATTATACTTAGTTCAAGTAAACTTTTCTGATTGGTTGCCTTTCTAAAAATCTTCATCTTCCAGAGTCAAAACGAGGATGTATCAGAAGCCTTAAATTTGAATATAAATGTAGTTTTAAACAGAGCCTGTAAGTGCTCCAATTTTAGCACTTCTCAAATTTCAGAAAGCATTAAAGAATTGAACTTGCCACCATCCTGCCCTAGGAGTTTGGTGGCAGACAACGTTCTCTACACAACATTCCAAAAACATGAGCAAAATACCCATGTAAGTTAAGAAAAAATGCTTTGCATTTGCCCCCCCAAAATCAATAGAGTAGAATATTCTATTTTCAAAGAATCTAGTCTAGAACTCAATAAATGCTTTCAGAGGCAATAAACAAGTGAATGAAATAAAATTAAATACCATCTCACTAAACTCTTCTCCCTCCAGTTAACTTAAAACTGACAAGCAGTTGTCAAGATATCAAAGAAACAAAACATTAGGAGCCAGTGCCTGAAACAACAGTGAGTACTGCCAAGGGCATCTCATCAGCCAAGGGCACTGAAAATTACAATCCAGGAGCTACAGAATGCTAAACTTGCAGAACTCAGCTAGTGGCAAAAAAAGAGAGATTCACAGATGGATCCACTTTCAAAATGAGAAATACCCCACCTTCAGACGGCTAAACAATGGGTCTATCTACCTTACCTGATTGACATTTGGTGGCTTAACAAACTTCCTGTCCCCCTATCCCCTCGCCCAACCCCCCATATTTTTGGTCCACAAGGACTGATCCTAGACAGTAAAACTGCACCATAAACAATTCCTCTCCAGGTAAGCTCGTAACTAGGGACTAGACTCTCCTGAGCCGTACCTTGTAAAGCGCCCAAGTACCATCAGGTCATCCTCCCCGTGAGGCTCTGCTTGACTTCTACAGAGAGCTGCCGCAGTCTAATCACAACTGAAGTGTTTTCTGCCTTGTTGAAGCACATAACACCATACCATACTTTATATTTTTTTAATAATAGTTTTTTATTATGTTAGTCACCATACAGTATATCCTTAGTTTTTGATGCAATGTTCCATGATTCATTATTTGTATATAACACCCAGTGCACCATGCAATATGTGCCCTCCTTAATACCCATCACCAGCCTATCCTTTTATTTTTCTTTATTTTATTTATTATTTTTTAATGATTTATTTATTTGTTTGAGAGAGGGAGAGAAAGCGTGAGAGAGTGTGGGGAGGGGCAGAGGGAGAGGGAAAGAAAAACCTCAGCAGACTCTTCGCTGAGCACAGAGCCCCTGTGGGGCTCGATCTCAAGGTGCTATCTCGACCTGAGATGAAACCACAAGTCAGGATGTTTAACCCACTGCACCACCTGGGGGCCCCACCATACTTTATATTTTAAGGCAAAAAAGTATATATATACACAGTTATGAATATTTTCCTATATTCAAAGGTGCTCAGAGTAAACTAAAGAATCAACCTTCTCCTCAAGCACTTAAGTGTATTCCCAACGTCCATAGGATGAGAATTAAGGTTTGCTTGAAAATGTCTTACCACAAAAAACTCTCATTTAATGGATTAACCTCGCTAATGTGAGGAAATGGCAATTATGATTTCTAAAATGGAAACATAGGTAAGTTGCAAAGCTCCCTCTACCTGAAAATATTCTTTCCCCCCATTCTCAGCTGTAATTACTGAAAGCTCAAATAATAGGCTAAGATAATATACAATGACTAAAGCCTTACACCTCTATCATTCAGTATTTAAAGTTCCTCTAAGAGACTGCCCTTTTTCCCCTCAATCTCAAGAAAAACCCCAAATCAAGCAGACTGTCTTGTCCACGTCAGCAATGCCAGCCAGCTATAAGCTACATCTAAGGAAAAACTTCCCCGAAACATGGAGCTGGGATGACTTATATACAGTACGATTTTTGAGAGGTCACAAATCAACTATTCTATCAGAATAGGGAGAAAATGAACACAGCAATCTAGAGCTTTAAGCCTGATTTACTCATCAAAAAGGGAAAAATAAATTATTTTTCAAACTGTCCACATGTAATTTGGAGGTCCCTAAAAATGTGCAAAGTAATAGGAACAGCTATTTTAAACTTTGGAATATAACGGACTATGGAGTTTGCGTAAGGCTTTACCAAACGCTTTTCAATACACTGACTCATTAATCCCTTGGACAACCATTTGGAAAAAAAAAAAAAAAAGGTATGGATGAGGTGTTTTCTCTTTATAATAAAATCAGGAAACCAAAACTGAGACAGGTTCAGAAGTTTATCAAAAATATACAGTTAAAAAGTAAAGTCAGTCCTTGGCAGAGTAGATATTCTGATTTCAAACTCATGCTCAGAGGCAGCCCTCACTAGACATTTAAGACTTCTAATCTTTGCCCATTATTTGCCCATCTTTCAACATCTTTTGTCTTTTAAGATTTTAGTTAAGTCTCTCGTCTGTATTAATCGCCTTGACGTTCGACAAGTGGAACTGTGTATCATGAGTTAAATGGTGCTTCCTATATTGGTCACACTCACGAGAACACTGTAATCCTATTCGTATCATGGTCTTTATCCTGGTTCCTTGAAAATAACTATGCTTCCCAGGGTCAGGAATGGGTATGAAAAGGGTGTTTCAGCTATCTCAACAGTGTCATTAACCAATGACTCACCTGTAACTGAATTTACAAGTTTGAAAAAGATGGAGGCCATTCAATTCACATAACACTAAAATAATACAGATCAATTTAAAGCTGATTTACAAGTGCAGGTCTTTCAGGGTCAAATAATGCTCTAGCACCAGGATCATGAACTGCAATTAATCCCAGGAAGTACAGTAACTATGCAAGGCACAATAGATTCAGATATATTTATACTGAACCTGGAAGTTACTTCTTTAAAAATCCTAATAAAAAGATTACTTTATCATTTGTCTTTTCCTGAAAGTAGTATGCCCCCCTCCTCCAAAAAGTATTCAGTTACTGGACATTTATAGATAGAATCCAGATAAATGCTTACTTTAACAGGAGCTGGAATTTTCTATTTCATACAAAATCAAGAAAATTGTTGAAATTCCTTCTATCAAATGAATTCTAAAATGCAACAAAGGCAAATTCAACTCACTAATCAGAAAACTACTTCACCATTTGCCACCAAGAGTATTTCTGGATGTTTGTTTTCCTCTTAAATATATTCTTCCCAATTCATAGATGAAATATAGTGTATTATATTTGAATTTATTCTTTGGTAGTAAAGCAATGATTTGAATTCTTCAGATTAATTTTGCAACTATATAAGGCAAAGTGAATGATGGTTTCACCTATTTCCCTGACATGAAGTCACATGAAAAGAATCACCCAGTGAAGAGGTGAACATGGTTATTAGTGGGTCATTTTTTTTAACCCCCATCAGTGATTTTTCATATTGCCTCCATTTACAACCCTTTATTACACTAAAATAACCAACAAGTTCTGCCTTTTCAGCAGTTACTATAAACGATTATTTCAACCAAACAAGAAAATGTCATTTAAATTTCTGTCCATCAGTTTAAACTATGTTATGTAAGCATTTAAAAAAACATGTGCGTATTTTATGCACTCAAGGTATAAAAGCAAAAATTAGGTATAGCTGACTCAGCATTTAAATTCCATTTTGGAAGGCAGAGTCTAAGCATCTTCTGGTGGTAAGAACAGTGCACTAGACCTAAAAAGCAGTACGATGCAGTTAAACGTGAACACATTCGGGAGCCAGAGAGTTCTACGTTGTGATTTCCAATATGGTAACCACTAGCCACAAGTAGTTTGAAATAATTAAAAGTAAATACAATTTTTTTAAAAAGTAAATAAAATGTAAAACGGAGTTCCTCAGTTTCACTAGCCACATTTCAAAGGCACAACTAATGTGCCATTTCCGCCATCAAAGAAAACCCTTTTCAGAGCAAAGTGATCTTATACAAGTGAGTTTAATTCCTGTGAACATCAACACCCTTGTCTGTAAAAGGTCCATAACATCACGTAAATTTAAAGACTGTTATTACGATTTTAATGAGATAATATATAAAAAAGTGCAATACATAGGGCTTAGTACACATTAGATATTCAAGAAAGAGTAGTTATTAATACAATCCTATATTAGACTTTACCCAATAATGGCAACCCTGGACAAGTCGCTTTCCCTCCCGAGCCTCATTTTCCTAAACTGAAAAGGTTAAGAAAGTCTTCTGGCTAACGTCTAATGACACTATCAAATCCTACCATGTTAAATGAACTATTAAGCAAAAGGGGCACAATCTCTTACTGAATAAATTACTACCTAGGCTCCTATAGCCTCCTAACCAATCCCAAGCATTCTTCCAAAAACCCCAGAAGATTGGCTCTCCAACAGTCCACAGTCTGATGTGGGCTATTTATAAAGTCGGTCTTAAAAGGTTACGGGAATATCCTTCTGAAATTGTATATACTGTAATTAGAAACTACAACCCCTATTCCATGATATCTTGCACTTTTCACATCTCTTTTAAATGAACACTATCTTTACAGATAAGTTTTTCTTTCTTAGTATTTAAACCAGAACACTTCAAAAGCACATAGGAGTTTAAACAGAACTTTTTAATGATTTTTTTTTTAACCAGCTATACCTCATTCTTACCCAGTTTGTGGGTGACCTCGAGTGTCTAAACAAAGTGAGAATTACACCTTCATGGGTGAGGTCCCCTTGCAGGACCAGAAATATGTCCAAAGACTTTACTCTGGTTAACAGCTGCTCCCTGGGAACCAGGAAACTGACTGAACGCTAGGTCCACAAAGCCTGCCTCCAATGAGGGGGAACCAAGGGCCCCCACACAAGGCACAAAACCAGGGTCACTGGCTGCCTTGGGGCACAGGCCTCTTCCCCCGCCTGTCCAGGACCCCAGAGTCACAGATTAAATTGAAGAGTGGAAGAGCAACTCAGACAGTAGAAATCAGAACAGAGCGCTGCATTTTTGCCCAAGGCCTGTAGCCTCAAAAAAAAAAAAAAAGTGTTATTCCAGAGCAGATTCCTTTTCTTCCGGGTCTGTCTGCTCCCTCTGACTCTTTGCCCACAACCGCGGTGCCTCCCCTTTCCCAATGCCCCACCTCTCTCAACTCTTAAAAAAAAAAGAAAAAAAAAAGTGGCTTATTCCTCTCCCTTAGTTTTCCCCAGCAGGGCCTGGAAACTGGAGGAAATTCAAATCAAATTAGCCGCACATTAAAAAATAAACGGACAAGCAAATCAAAGGGTGCCCACCCAACAAAAGATCTCTCCCGTTCCAAAATATGATTAAGCCTGGGTGTGAGAAGGGGAGGGAGACTAGAAACCGGCAGGGATGGAGAGATAAACGTGTGGATTTGGGGCCTCAGCGTCGGCCCATCGCGGCCAAATGCCAATTTTTTTTCCCAAGGAAATGCTAGGCTGAAGAGAAAATAAAAAGTTGTAACTTTTAAGGAAGTCAGCAAAACGGCAATGTCTGGATAATATGCCACTGCTTCCCTTCGTCTGGGATGGCAGGGTGGGAGCTGGGATTCGAAAAGCTCCAACTCCAGTCGCGCACTCCTGGAAGCCTCCCCGCCAACGGCGCCGCCAGGCGGCCCAGCCCCGTCTCCTGGGACACCGGGCCCTGGTGCTTGGGCTCCCACGGGGCGCCCGGACCTTTGGGAAAGTTCGCGGGCACAGCCCGAGGCCCCACTTTCCTCCCAGGGTGACAGGCCCTTCCCACGCCGGCCGGCCCCCGCCCCGCCGCGGGCACCAGACGGTCCGCGCGGCCCCTCCCGGCCGCCTCCGGGCGCGGATTCCGCCGCCCGCCCCACCCCCGGCCGGGGCGCCCCTCGGGGTGACCGACTGACCGGAGCTACGCTGGCCCACACACCGGGTCGCCAGCTCCTTCCCGCCGCGCCCCGCTCCCCCGCCCGATCTTCCAGCCGCAGGGCTCGCCGAGTCCGGCCGGGGCCGCCGGTTACCGCCCCCAGCCCGGGGGGAGCCCGGGGGGCAGGACGGAGAGGGAGGACGTGGCGCGCACGGAGGTGGCCAGCGGCGAGGCGGGGAGTGTCCTGGAGAGGCCCGGCCGGGGGCAGGGGGCCGGCACGGCTCCCGGGGCTGCGGGCCCGGACCCTCCCCGCGAGCATCTCGGGGTCCGAGGTCCCGGCCCGCCCCCGCCCGGCGCGGAGAGGCGGCCCCAACTTCCAGCCCCACTTCGCACGCCCGCCCTCCTCCCTCCACCATATGGAAATCTACAGCCTCTGAAAGTGACACGTCGAAGATTCCTCGGCCTCTCCGCCCGCCCTCCCCCTCCCGGGCAGCGTTCCTGCCGCGGAGATTCCGGGAGGGGGAGCGGATTCCTCGGACAGAATCTGCTGGGAAGGATGGGGAGGGCGAGGGGGGGAGGGAGAGCCCGGGAGCCACTGCCCGGATTTTTCATCAAGAAGAATCTACCCGCTTCTTTCCCTCCTCCAAGCCGAGGCAAGCTGGGGGGACGGGCGGGGAACCGGAGCCCAGCAAGATGCGGTCCCAAAGTGGAGGCCAAACCCCCTCCCGGGCCCCGTGTTCCCGGGGTGCCCAGACGAGCGCGGGGCGCCCCAGCAGTCTGGCGCCAAGTTTTCCCCGGGAAGCCCGGCGCGCCAGGAGCGCTCCGGGACAGGATCGCACTCCGGCGGACTCAGCGTCCGGCCGGGGCTTTCCAGCGCGCGGGACCCAGCGGCCGAGGCGCGGGGTCCCGGTCCCCTCCAGTCTCCCGATCCTGCACGCCTTACCTTCTCTCGGGCTGAAACGCGGGGCTCCGGGCGCGCCACACACCAGGTTGCCCACGCCTTCCCAGCCGGCAGCCCCGAGGATCCCCGCTGCCCCCTTCGCTGCTCCCGCCGCCGCCGCCGCTGCTCTCCTCCTCCTCCGGCCGCCGCCGCCGCTCAAATAACTACCAGGAGGGTTTGATGGGGGATTCCGCCATGTCAATGATGTCGGGACCACATGGGGATTTGGGGCCCGCCCACTGCCGTAAACTGCAGAGTAAAACCGCCGCCAAAAAGCTCAGATTCGCAGGACTGTGGGAGCCTCCTTTGCTCCCAGGCCTGCACAGCTGAGGAGAAACTCTTTGATTCAGCCAGACTAAAGAAGTCTGAGGCTTAGGGGATCTAGCAGCTCCTAAAAAAACGAGGGCTGCATGTTCTGCAAAAGATCGCCAAACACCGATATAAATGCAGTGTTTGCTGAGTAATAATCAGAGCTAAGACGTTTTTTCATTTACACATCTAACTTTTTTAAATCCCCACAACCTTGTGAGCTGTTTTGTCACTCGCTTGTCTATTTCCCACAGCACTTGTTCATACAACTAACATAGCGTGAACAGATTTTACTACCACCAAAGTAAAAATGTCTATTTCCCCCTTTCAGAACCCGATATGCACTCACAGGGGCAGAAACTGATCCATACTCCTATCTATTTCTGTACTGTCAAACATGGCATCGTGCATAATGTGATTCATTAGATAACTGTTAGGCTTATATTATTAAATGTAATGTATTCCTGTTATAGAGGCTCAAAATGGTTAACAGGCAGCATCCCATCCCACCCCTGAAATTATCCAGGAGGCAAGAAGGCAGAAGTTCTCCCACAGAGGACCCTTCTCTCCTTAGCATCCCAAGTATCCTAAATAATTACATTCAGCATCATTTATTGGTCACAAAGCAGTATTCAGTAGTGACCAGAGGCAATGCATTACTTTCATTGACCTAAAAAGAACAATCATCTGTCAGATAAGGTCATTGTACATAGTACTGTATTAAAGCCAGAAAAACATAAAAGAATACTGAGATGAAAAACGTATAGCACTCAGATCTTAGCTCAGACATGTAGAGAAATGGAACTAGCATCACAATTGCCTGTTGAAGAAGGGAGGGGTGCGGGGAGAGGAGAAGAAAGAAAGATGTGTCCAGATTTCATGTTTATGAGTTTTCTTGAACCTGGCAGAGAACTGAAATTTCAGGGCAAGCACCTAACCCGAGTCTTCTCAATTTCTCTTGCCTGCTTCTGCCTCCTTTGCCAAGCCTGTCCTTCCACACTTGAATCTAACCTTGTGCTCTCTGAAGTTTTCAAGTTATCTACTCATTTGGATTCTTCCACATCTTTACAATTAATTTGTTCAACAAACATATATAAGGGGTACTTTATTCAAAGCACAATGCTAGGTTGATGCTGGGGATACAAAAATGAACAAGACCCAGTCAAGTGGAGGACATAAACAGCAGCTTCAGAGCAATGTGAGAAGAACTGAAAAGAATTGTGAGTTTCTGGGGAAAAGAGCTATGCGACTGTGGGGAGGGAGGGAATGATTTCAGCTGGAGCTCAAAGACTAGGAAACGATCTTAGGATAGGGAAGAGGAAGACAGACGCTCCAGACAGAGTGAAAGTATGTACACAAGGACGGAGGTGTGCTTCGAAGTCATGAAAGTTCAGCTGGGCTGGAGGGTAGGGCTCTAAGCGAAGCTGGAGAAGCAGAGGTGGGAGCTGGGGAGCCACTGCTTTTCCTCTTTGCCCTTCCGGCGCAGGACTACCCCCAGGATTGGAATATGTTTTAGAAAGATGGCTTCAAGAGCCCATTTGGAGACGTTGGGTGAAAGAAGCCAGTTAGAACAGAGAGCCCCATTTGCCTGTATTCACTATTATCCCACACGTCTCCAAAATCAAATTGTAAGTTACAAAAAGAAAGGAGTTATTTCTCAGTATTCCTTTTTTTTTGGGGGGGGGGGTCCTAAATCAGCAAATGCTTGAAACTTATTTCTCTTTGCACACTCCTATTTCTCTGCAGATTTCAGTTATTTCTGCCTACTTCTTCCACTAGACTGATTTTGTTCTAGTGAAGAATCAATGTATACAAAAATGCCTTAAGATTGTAAATATATGTTCATATATGTGATTTCAGTGTTTCATTCATCTTCTTGTCCTAACACCTTACACCAGTGTTGGCGCAGCACAGAAGCCACAGTAAACGTGTGCAAAATGAGAGGAAGCATGGTGTAGCCCAAAGAACTTGGAAATTATAATCAGGCAAAAGCCAGTGATGTTAGGCAAGTTATTCAAGTTCTCTGAGTCCTCTGTTAAGTAAACATTTAAATGAACATTTATTTGTTAAATGGTGGTATTGCCTTCTGTTCAGGTCCTGAGAATTAAAAGCCTCAAAGCCCTGATACTCAGGTGTAAATAAATAGCAGTCCCTCTTTGAAGATGAATGAAGATGTCGTTCCTGGAGGGAATTAAGAGAACAGAAATTGGAAACTTCAAGGAAAAAGATGGGACCTTTGAGAGGGCTCTCAACTACACGTTGAAGGATTTAAATTTAATACAATGAGGTTACGGAGGCATGGAGTGATTGAAGTAGGTTTCAAAGCTGACTATTCTGGAAGCAAGATGTAGAACAAGGCCTCTCATCTGAAAGGCATGCCCTGAACCCAGCCTGGAGGGGAAATGACAGACTTAAGCCAGTGCGATGGTCTGCAAATGGGAAGGAGGGTAATACAAGGCAATGAGTCTCACCCTGTGGTATTGACGACCCAAGTCACCTGCCACCTGAGGTCCTACATTGTGGACCCGTAGTCATAACTTTGCTCCAAAAGCAGTTTAGGATTTGCTCAAATACAAAAATTAACATCCAAATGATGATGCCTGGAAGTGAGGGCATGTAACAAAATATACAGACTTGTAAGTCTTTCTATTGTGCGTGCAATGTAAGCTGAGTCGTATTAAAAAAAAAAAGATTCAAAGTGATACTTTCTGATTTCAAATACCTTCTAACAAAAGAAATGCAACTTTAACATATCAGAAAGCATGAGTTTTAAAACTAGCACTAAAAGAAATCTCAAACCATTACACCTCTGGATACTTCTCTCAGCCTAAATTTGAATGTCTCAGAGATCACAACAGCCAGTAATACATAGTACGGAGAAGCCCTAGCCAGGTTCTCAGTCTCAGCACCCTTCCTTCCTTTCTTTGCCCACAGCTAGGGTTGCTAGATTCTCGCAGGCACGCTCAGTCTTGCCTTTAATCTTGAAACCCAATCTTGACCTTAGAGGGCATTAACTCTTTGCATTTACTTCTTGTTCTAATGTCCTGAGCCAGATCTGATACCAGTTTCAATATGAATATTGACAAAAAGCCAATTAATCCTGTTTTGTAGAGGGTTCAGAATTTACTAGAGTACTATTTAGAGGAAAGGACAGCCAGCTCGGTCAAGGAGACAATCTAAGAGCAACACTGCAACTTCAGCCAAACCCGCTTCTCCAGAACAATGCAACCAGTCAGGGCAGCGACTTCACCTTCTTCACTATTGTTCAAGGCAAGACAAGAGCAAATTGTAGTTCAATACATATATTTTAAAAGTCATTTCAAACAAGAATATCTGTCCCACAGTTATCAGAAATTATCCAGGTAGAAGCTGTATGACCACCAGGGCTCATAAAACCACAGGGTTGATAGGGAGCTAAAGGTTTTCGGCCTGCTCTTCCTCCCAAAGCAGAATCTTTGTTCCCGTGTCCATGACAGCTAAGCACCCAGCCCAGCCCGAACACCACCAGGAAGAGGGAAATGTTTCTTGCTGAGACGGCCTTTTATCAGCAACTCCAGATCTACACCAAGTCTTCCGACCCCTGCCTCCTTGCAACTTTCCCCCAGTGGTCCTGTGCGGGCAGACACAGTAATAACAGTGGCCTTCCACATGACTTCTCTTCCAATGAACTGCCCGTCCTGGTCACATGCTCCCTGAAGACTCTCTTTTCCTGGATAAACATCTCGGATATGCTGAATCCTTATCTCATCACATGGCTTCCAGATCTCTTTCCTTTCTTGTCTTCTGCCACGTCTGGGGGCCTACTTGTTCAACATCTCCGAAAGGTGGGTATCCATGTTCTGTTCATGCTTCAGGCAGCGTCGGAACACAACCCCAGAGTGGTACCCTTTCCAGCCTTAATTTGGACAAAACGCTTTGTCATTACAAGTTCATCCGATGCTGATTTCCTTAGCTGCCTTCCCATCCTACTACATCATGTTTCCTCTTCCATGGAGAGTGGTCAAGCTGGGTGTATTAGTAATGCAATTGATTTCATCTTACTTGATTTTAATTAATGTTAATTGGTTGACTATTTAACTTCATTAAATTTTATTAAGTTTTTTTCTCACATTCCAGCCTACCAGGAACTTTCTGGACATTGAGTCTATCACCAAACAACCTTTGCCGGCTTTGTGACATTGATAAGAATGACAAGAATGCTTTCCATGTTGCCATCCAAGTCACTAATAAAAATGCAAAACAAAACAAGGCCAAGGACTACCACTAGTAATTTTTCCCCAATGGGAGGCAAATTTGAGGCAATGTTTTTTAAAAAGCTATCTGCCCATCCCCCTGACTTTCCTGAACCATAGAGGAGCAGGTTGGTCTGATTTCCTTCAGAGTCGTTGTTACCACTCTTGCCCACTCTCACACCTGATTTACTTGTGTGGTCATTTTCTCCTCCTAAAAGGGCGAGAGCTCTGTATGATACCGAGCCTCTTCATAATGACTATGCTAAGTACTGTCTTCCTCAAACAGATTCAAAATTTGCCCTGAATAGAAACACATGTAGATGCATATATAGGTATAGATATGGCTCAATATATTCTGTCTTTCACAGAGAAAGGGAGCAAAAAAAAAAAAAAAAAGTCTTTAGCTTAGCTACATGCTTAAGATACAAACCATTTTGATCAAGAAAAGATTCTGAAATTTGACCAGGAAGCAATGAGTTGAAAACAGAGTAAACTTACTATAAAGGCCTCGGTGCCCATTGTGTCTGTGAAGGGCAGGATATTCTATTTGAAATCACTTGTAGTCTTTTTATTTCTTTTAGTTCTTGGAAGCATACCCTTTGGTATACTACCTGTAATCTCTGGCTCTCAGACCTCCCTAGGGAGGGTTACCTTCTGATCACATTAACATTAATAAACACCGTTTCTCTGATGCTGACAGCCACCATTATTGTAAGGTTTCTCACTCCCCTTGTGCTCTTCCAGTTCCTTCTAGAAGTTTCCTGTGAACTTGTGAGCAAGTTCTTCAGCTGGCTTCAGTAACTTGTTCACCTAGCCAGGGCAGCTAATATTGTACCTGCCTCTGTGCTGAGCCTCCTGCTATGGGTAGAATTTGGACAGTTCACCCCAGTTACCCATAAGGCCAGCACCACAGACTCACTTCCTCTCCCCGGACAAACTCTGTTTTACGGGTCACCAAATAGAGGTTCCTTGGCTCCCAGTATCTCATGGTCTATAAATCGCATTCTGTTTCCATGAACCTGGCTTTTTTAGATTCCACATACAAGTGATATCACACGGTATTTGTCTTTCTCCGTCTGACTTAGTTCACTTAACATCAAGGTCCATCTATGTTGTCGCAAACAGGAAGATTTCCTTCTTTCTGATGATTGGATAATATTCCATTATCTTGATGAAGAAATAGGCTTCCTTTATTTAACAATGAGAATAAGGTAATTTATTGAGGTTCCTTTTTTCCTTCGTTGCTAAGAAAGTCAAGATAAATTTTGTTCTCAATTATGGCAATTATCCTTAGCCTGGAATTTCTGGTAAGACCATTCTTCCTCCTGTTTTATTGCGTACCTCATATTCATTTAATCCTTATTTTAATGGACCTATCTTATGCCTGTTTTATTATATGCTGTTCAATTCTTATGGGAGGTAGGTATTTATTTAGAACTTTTTGGCTTCAAGTGACAGGAAACCAATTCAGACTACATTGAAGGAAAAAAATACATTAGGTTTAGAATGAAACAGCTTATTCTAAACCCAGTTTAAAATTCCTGAACCAGGCACTCCCTTCAGCAGCACAGATACTAAAATTGGAACCATACAGAGATTAGCATGGCCCCTGCACAAGGACGACAGACAAATCCATGAAGCAGTCCATAAATAAATAAATAAATAAATAAATAAAAATTTAAAAAATTCCTGAACCAAAATAGTACTAATACAAATAACTCTCTCATTTTTAATTCCATGGTTTATAGTGATGGATCAACAAATACATTGTTTATGCTTTATTAGGATACAGTAACATTTTTCACTTACTTTTCATAGATTAACTAACATTTTCTGTCCAGCCTTATGATAATTATTCCAAAGAAGATTGAATAAGTTTAAACATCCCTCTCCTTAAAGAATTTGTAATCTAAGTGACATCATCACACATTGAGAAATAAATGCATAGCTTGATCGTGTACTGTTTTTGTTTAATCGGGGTTTTCCAGAGAAAATGACCCAATAGAATAGATAGGTAGGTAGATAGATGGATACACAGATACACAGAAAAAAAAGAAAAGATAAAAAGATTGAGAGAGAAAAAAAAGATTTATTTTAACAAATTGGTTCATGTGATTATGAGAGCAGCAGGCAAGAGACCCAAGAAAGAGCTGATGTTGCAGCTTGAGTCTGAAAGCAACGTGAAGGCAGACTCTTCCTTTGGATATGTCAGCCATTTTTCCTTTAAGGCCTTCAACGGACTGGATGAGGTCCATCCACATTATAAAGAATAATCTGTTTTACTCCAAGTCTACTGATTTAAATGTTAAATCATCTGAAAAATACCTTCACAATGACATCTGGACTGGTGTTTGACCAAATGTTTGGGTACTGAGGCAGGGCTAAATCTGGAAAATAAAATTAATGATCACATGACTTTAAGAGCAACTAGACTGAGAGTATAACTGATATCATAGGGGTCTTAGTTTATTCCAATATGTCTAGCACTGCCTTGCAAATAAGAGATGCTCAATAAATATTTGTTGAATCATCAAATTGGAAATTGTATTATCGCCACCATGAGAGCCAAGCTAAGACTCTTTTTTGTGAGTTCTCTGAGTTCATTATGATCCCAGCTGGGGGTGCCTGGCTGGCTCAGCCGGTAGAACATGTGACTCTTGATCTCGGGGTTGTGAGTTCAAGTGCCATGTTAGGTGTAGAGATTACTTAAAAATAAAATCTTAAAAAGAAAAAAAATCTCAGGCAGAAATTTCTTTCTATTTATCCTACATAGGGCTTAGGGTACTTATCCAATCTGAAGATCTGAGTCCCTCATCAATTCTGGAAATGTCTCAGTCATTATCACTTCAAATATGGTCTCTCCTCCATTATCTCTATTTTCTTTGGAACTTTTATTAGGCAAATGTAGGATCTTACTCTCTCATTTATCTCTTTCTTTGTCTCTTTTTGTTGCCTCCCATAAATATCCTTAAATCTATCTTCTAGTTCACTAATTCTGCCTTCATCTGTGTCTACTTTTCTCTTTAACTTGCATGCTGGGTTTTCAATTTTGTGATTATATTTTCTCAAAGGATTAAACACAGAATTACCACATGACCCAGCAATTTCTCTTTTAGTTATATATATAAGAGAAATGAAAACATATGTCCATATAAAAACTTGTACACAAATGTTCATAGTAGCAGTCTTCGTAATAACAAAAATGTAGAAAGAAGTCAGATGTCAGTCAACTGATGAAGTGAGAAATAAAATGTGGTATAGCCAAACAATGGAATATTACTTGGCAAGAAAAAAGGAACAGTGTACTGATATACATGACTATTATGTCAAATGAGCCTTAAAAGTATTACGTTAAGTGAAAGAAGCCAGTTTCATAACCCATAAGTTATATGAGTCTATTTATACAAAATGTCCAGAATAGGCAAATATACAGACAGAAAGTAGATTAGTGGCTATATAAGAATGGCAGGACTTGGAGAGTTTGAGGGGTAATGGCTAAAGGGGTAAGTTTCTTTTAGGGGTAATGAGAATGCTCTAAAATTAATTATGTTGATGGACGCACAACTCTGGGAATAGATTAAAAACCACTGAATTGTACACTTTAAACCATTGAATTGTACACTCTATGATATGTTAAGGCTCCTTAAAAAATAAGATACTACCTCAGTAAAGCTTTAGAAGAATAAGATACTTTTCAATCATGACACAGAAGAGCTTCTTTTTTTTCCAAACTCAAATGTGCATTAGACTTTACTATTGTTATTGTATTTTGTCCAGTATTTCTCACTGTTTGTGGTGGGTAGTCAGCATTAGCTTTGTCCACTGCTTTCCCAGAAGTGAAAATCTCTACAACTAATATATACTTTTATTATTCCCATTTCATAGATGAGAAATCAGAGGCGTGGAAAATTTAAGGAATTTTCCTTACATCATACACCTAGACAGTGGCATTGGCAGGATTTAAATCTAATAAAATCTTTAAATCTTGCCATGAGCTCTAATGACAATATTTGGTATTATCCTATTATGATATTGATAAATAACTATACCTATTATCTAATAATATGATTTAGTACTAAAGTACCCAAGTCTGTGATAAAGGGAATGAGAGATAATATTAACTTTGCTTTTTAGCTGGTTTCCTTCTGGGCAGCAAAATGTGTGCTGTAGTTCTAGACCTCATACTTCATATCACAACTTCCAGAAGATTAAGTCTTTTCCAGTAGGCCTGAGAGAAAGCAAGGAAGTGCCTCTTTCCCAGAACCCCCTAATAAATGAATTCTAGCACCTCATTGGCTCTAATTAGGTTATGTGTCAATCCTTAAACTAATCATGGTGATTTGGGCAAAGGGATATAGTGATTGCTTTTAAACCAATCTGGGCCAGGATGCCTGGTGGCTTAGTAGGCTAAGCATCTGTCTTCGGCTCAGGTCATGATCCCAGGGTCCTGGGATGGAGTCCTACATCCGGCTCCTTGCTCAGTGGGGAGCCTGCTTCTCCCTCTGCCTGCTGCTCTCTCTCTCTCTCTCTGACAAATAAATAAATAAAATCTTGAAAAGAAAAGAAAAAAAAAACAACAACAATCTGGGCCTAGTTCTGGAGCTCTGAATAGAGTCAATCCCACCAAAACCAGTGACAAAAACAGGGGAGAAGCCTTCTCAAAAGATATTTGGTGAAATATTCCCAGAAGTGGAGAAATGAATATTTGGTAGCAAAGGACATTAGGGAAGCAGGGAGGATAGGGAGGGCATTCCAGTAACAGATAAGCAAAGGAAGAGTGAAGTGAACACGATAGAGTGTTAAAAAGGGCATGCAGTATATTTTTTGTTATAATACAGGAACATTTTCCATGTAAAGAGCCAAGCTAAACTTTTTTCTGTGTTTTTTTTTTTTCTTTCTAAAGAGAATATATTTTGCTCTAAGACCCAAAATGCGCTGCAGAGCCACGGTCTCTGGGCTCACAATCATCCCTCAGCCGTGCTGGCAACCAGACTCTCCGGGTGGCACTCCATGGAAGTGGTTTCTGACTCCTAATCAAGGCCTTGCAGAGGTTGAGAGAGGTTCAAGCACCTGAGCCTAAGCCAATGGGGAGCAGGAGCAGAGGACCGCCCTCTACAAAGCTTCTCCCTTCGGAGCAGCCTCCGATGAAAGTAGTGGTCGAGGCGGGTGACAGAAGAGCCAGTGTGTGCATTGTGCTTACAGCAGTGCTGCGATCATGAGCCAGACGGCAAAAAGGGAGTCAGAACGGGGGACCTTTCTAAAGCAACCATTTCCTCATCCAGCTAACGGTGTGGCTCCAGCCGCTAGCTCAGCTCGTCTTCAGCCTGTGACCATCGGATGGTAGAAACTAGCTAACTCGGAGCATGTTTTCATCTGCTGAGGATCTGGGTATAGTAAAAATTAAGGTTAAGAAAAACAGGTTCCAAAAGTTGTGGGATATTTTATATATTTACATTTAACACATAAATGCCTTTCATATTCACAAAGATGCCTGTGTCACGGAGTACCAAACCCCTGCCTTCCCCGCGTCCATCCACAACCCCCTTCTCAAAGCTCCCTGGCCTTGACCTCGGTGCCTAACGCTACATGTTCTCCTTGTTTTCTCCCCATTTTTGTCTCATTTAATAATTCAATAAACACGTATTGAGGTTCTATTTATCATGCATCAGGCACTGCGCTCTGGATATCAGCAGTGAACGAGACAGACAGCGCCCTGCCCTCATGGACCAATTTTCCTTGCCTGGCACCAAAGCCGCATCACATGCTGGCTTGTCCACCTTCTCAGTCTTACCTCCTTCCTGCTGCGCCGCCCCTCCATCCCCAGCTCCAGCAGTAACAAACTGCTCATGGTGCTCTGAGAACACCAAGATATTCCATGCCTCCAACGCCCTACCTTTCCCCAAGTTTTATTCTATTGGTAATCCATTCATCCTTCACATCCCTCCTCTATGAGACCTTCCCTGACCTGCTGAGATTATAATCCTTTCTTATTCTGTGCTACTTTTGTACTTTGTATGCATTCTTTTGCACACATCATACCCTACTATAATAATCATGCGCTCTCAGTGATCTCTTACAGCACTGAACTGGTCAGGGGCGCAGGGCAGCTCTGCATCCCACAGGGTCTAGCATAGAGCCTATTATAGATGGCCCTTAAATACTGACAAATGGAATTGAAATATTTGTATGCCATTATTAACAGCAGGAACCCTTGTGCAGTGTTCTTAGTTTAATTTTATTTGCTAAAACTCATGAACAAAAAAGGACTAATACCTTTTTAACATCTTGGTTTACAGTCATTAAAGAAATGAAAATGGGTTGAATTTGTGGACCATTCAAAGAATTGTTAGCACTTAGCCATTTGACATTGTGTATGTTGTATTTGATTTAAAGATAAAATGCAAATGTGGTACTGAAATTTACATAACTGCCAAGGGAAATACTATTCATGATCTTTTTAGTTTATTTATTTATTTAAGTCATCGCTATACCTAAGTGAGACTTGAACTCACGACCCCAAATGAGTCATAAGCTCTTCTGACTGAGCCAGCCAGGTGCCCCACTATTTGTGATTTTTAAGTATGATGTGAAGTAGTATCAAGAGTTACTTTATCTTTCCTTAAACTTTTATTAAATATTGTCCTTTAAAATTGTTAAACTTTTTCCTATATAATAATACATCCTCAAAGGAATATGCTCAAACAAAAGAAGTACAGAGGTACACAGAATGTTTGTAAAGTTTTCCTTATTTATGCCCCACGTACACTCCATATCTTCCCCTCAGAAGTAACCATAATAATTATTTTGTGTAAGCTTCCAGAGATTTTTTTGTGTGTTGCAAAAATATACAATGTATAATCAATATATTACACAAATGGGACATTACATTATGTCTATTCTTAGAATTAAACAATCTAATTTCCTAACTCCTTCCAAAACAGTTTCATTCTTATACTTCAACCAATCAATTCTGTTTCTTTCCAGATGTCACAGTCAAAGCCAAATCTATTTTCTAATACATTGTCTGTGGTTCTAACTTGACCTTGTCTCCCTTGATGCTTTGCAATGCATAGGTTGGTTAAAAATGCAAGAGAGGTTGTTTTGCCTAAAATATCTGAAAAATTGATTTAATTCTTCGTTGTTTATCAGAGAAGTTTTAACTTTCATCCCTTATACATCCATACTTTAGCGCAACTCTTCTCCCTCTACTCAATATTCATGTCTACATTTCTGTTATACAATTTTACCTTTCATCATATTTTAATTTTCTTCTAAGTCACGTTTTATGAGGTGCCTGGCTGGCTCAGTTGGAAGAGTATGTGACTCTTGCTCTTGGGGTTGTGAGTTCGAGCCCCATGTTGGGATAAAGATTACTTAATAAATAGATAAGTAAATAAACTATGGGGTCCCTGGGTGTTAGTTAAACATCCAACTCTTGATTTCAGCTCAGGTCGTGATCTCAGGGTCATGAGATTAAGCCCTGCAGTGGGCTCCTCGCTGGGCATGGAGTCTGCTTAAGATTCTCTTCTGCCTCTTCCTCTGTCCCTCCCCCCACCTCACACACACTCTCTCTCTCTCTCTCTCAAAAAAAAAAAAAGGAAATAAACTAAAATAAATAAACCACTTTTTATTAAATTTCATGAGCTTCTTACTGAGTATGTCCAGCTAATCCCCGCCATTGACCTCGCCATATCTGGGCTCGTCAGTCGTTTCCATTTTGCAATTTGTAATTAATACTTTACATTGATTTTAAAGTGTTTTGGCAAAGCCATACTAGTTGGCTAATTTCACCCAGAGTAAATAGATATTTATGTTGGGCAACTGAGACTTCTCTCACCATCCATATACCATACCGCCTAAAATTTTACCAATAAAAACTCACTGCTTCAGGCTACGTATTTTCCTATTTCTGCTATTTTCTCTTAAAATGTTAGTAACCTAAGGAAGTGTAGCGCACTGGAAACCCAAACGGAAGTGAGAACATTCATATGATTTCAGGTAAATTAATAGCTCCATGAGAAAAATTCTGAGTGGAATAAAAGATAAGAGTTGTAGTTTTGCCTGATGAAGAAGGCACTGGAAAGGGGATGTGAAGAACAATACTACCCAATTCCTGGTAATCTAAGGTTTGCCTTGTTTTCTATTTAAGCTTTTTTGCAATGAAGTTAGTTTCGTCCACTTGGTATGGGCAATGTAAAATACTCCAATGGCTCTATGTCTAGGGGAAAGGAGACCTGTCCTCGCTCTCTTTCTTCCTTTCTTTCTTGCAAAAAAATATTTATTGAATGCCTATTTTGTGCTAGTTCCAGGCACTGAGGATGCAATGATAAAACAGACATTCTTATTCTTGTGGAGCTTACATTACAACAAGGAGAAGATAGACACTAAATGATATAATGACTAAGTAAATGATATACTATATTAGAAGTTGATATGTTCTTTTTTTTTTAAGAATTTATTTATTTATTTGACAGAGAGAGAGACAGCCAGCGAGAGAGGGAACACAAGCAGGGGGAGTGGGAGAGGAAGAAGCAGGCTCCTAGCAGAGGAGCCTGATGTGGGGCTCGATCCCAGAACGCCGGGATCACGCCCTGAGCCGAAGGCAGAAGCTTAACCGCTGTGCCACCCAGGCGCCCCAGAAGTTGATATGTTCTGAAAGAAAAAGTAAAGAAGAACGTGGTAAGAGAAATCAGGTGCCCCTGGGATATAAATGGGAGTTTAAATTTTCAACAAGAAGCTTGATATGGTCATTGAGAAGATGCCTTTTGAACAAAGCAGATGGAATTAACTGTGGGGATATCTAGAGGAAGAGCATTCCAGGCAAGGAGAGAGCTAGTGAAAGACCATAAGGTGGGGATGCGCCTGGCTTATTTGAGAAATAGCGGGGGGGTCACTATATCTAGAGTGCAGCAAGCAAGGTCTAGAGTAGTAGAAGTCAAGTTTGGGGCAAATGGAGGCCAAAAGGTGGAGGGTTCTGTAAGCACTACCTGAATGAAATGAGGAGTTAACACAAGGTTTGGAACAGAGCTCAAAAGGGCAAGAACTGGGGCACCTGGTTGACTCACTCACTGGAGCATGCAACTCTCAGTCTCAGGGTCATGAGTTCAAGACCCATGATGGGTATAGAGCTTACTTGAAAGAAAGAAAGAAAGAAAGAAAGAAAGAAAGGAAGGAAGGAAGGAAGGAAGGAAGGAAGGAAGGAAGGAAGGAAGGAAGAGAAAAAGAATGGCAAGAACTGACTTAGGTTTGAAGGGGTCCCTCTGGCTACTGATTGAGAATAGATGATTGGGGCAAGAGCAGGAGCAGGGAGACAGTTAGGAGACTACTGCAGTCATCTAGGAGGGACGTGATGGCCGCTTGCACAGTGTGGTAGATGGAAAGGTGGTAGGATTTCGTATCTATCTCAAAGATGGAGCAAACAAGATTTGTTGACAGATTAGATATGGGGGTGTAAAAGAAAGAAAGATAAGGATGAGTCCAAGGTTTTTGGTGTGAGCGATTGGCAGAATGATGCCATGAACCAAGACAGGGAGGGCTGTGGGAGGAATAGGATTGGGGGAACAGCAGGAGTTCGGTTTGGGGCATGTTGAGTGTAAGATGCCTATTAGATACACTTATTTCTGAATGTAATTGGTTGTCTGATCTGAGGGAAGCCACTTAACCTCTCAAGCCTTCATCTGTAAAGTGAGAAATTTGGACTAGAAGAACTGCAAAGTCTCTTTAACATTTTTGGATTCTAAGTTTTACTTGGATAGGTTGTTTTTTGTGCTAATTTACACAATTATTTGTACGTGTCATCACAGACAACATTTTATTTTTGTAATTTGAAATTGGGTGGTCAAGGTAGGCCTCATTGAAAATGTGACTTGGGGGGGCGCCTGGATGGCACAGCGGTTAAGCGGCTGCCTTTGGCTCAGGGCGTGATCCCGGCGTTCTGGGATCGAGCCCCACATCAGGCTCCTCTGCTAGGAGCCTGCTTCTTCCTCTCCCACTCCCCCTGCTTGTGTTCCCTCTCTCGCTGGCTGTCTCTATCTCTGTCGAATAAATAAATAAATAAATATTTAAAAAAAAAAAAAAGAAAGAAAATGTGACTTGGAAACGAAGGAGATAAAGAAGTTAGCCATGAAGGTATCTAGAAAGGAATGTTCCGGGTGGAGAAAAGCACCACACAAGGACACCAAGGTAAGAATAAGCCTGTTCAAGCAATCACTCAGTTTGATAAGGATGGATTAAATACAAGACACACACTTGACTGATAAAACCCACGGAGAGAGCAAAACGTCTTTAATGAGGCGTAAAAAGAGACATTAGAAGTTTTAAAGGATTCAAAAGCTAGTGGAACATCAAATAGCTTTTAAAAAAACAACAATTTGATGATCCAAGCATAAATGAATCAGAAACATAAGAATTACTTTTTCCCTTAAATTGCTTAAAAAAAAAATTCAGACATAAAATTCTTGGCAAATATGCTTTAGATTTTTTTTAACCTTTTCTTCCTCTTAAAAAAAAGTCTAAATTTTCAAATTACAGTTTTCATAAACAGTTCCCAATTTAGCAATAATGGAATAATCTATTTTTTAAAGAAATAAAGCCAATCGAATCAATGAATAGGGTAACTAGAAAAATAATACAAATCACAAAAATAATGAACTTTCCAGTTATATGAAATCCTTTTAGATATAGTTAGGAGTTTAAAAATTACAAGGGAGATCTCCTCATCAAACAGGCCTAATCTTTTCTGGTATTTTCCAGGGTTCTTACATTTTCTAAGATTTTTGGTAGGCCAAGTATATATATATATTTTTTCCTACTCCTCTAATCGAAGTCTTTTGATAACTAACACAAAGCTGGCCAAATTGGGAGAGATAGTCCATTAATTTAGATGGAACGTGGTTTCCTGGCTTCCTGGCTTCCCAGGGCTGAAATAATGGAAATCTAAATGAGGAAAGGACAGAAAGGAGGGTGGGTCAGATGAAAGAGTGGCAGTGGGCGTGTGGAAGATAGTTACAATGCAGGAAGGTAGATTAGAAATCTCAGATTGAGGTCCTATGTAGCAGTAACAGAAAACCCTTCCAGAGCCCTTAGTATGGGGTAGGGAAAGCACTTCACATGTATGTAATATTACCTTTCATTCTGACAAGTGAAACATATAGCAACTGGTCACAGGATCTTTAATTTGAAATGTATTCAAACTACCTTCTACCTTCTAATGCTGCAAAGAAGAATTTCACTGCCAGCCTATTCCCCGCCCCCTAGCCCCACTCCCACCCTCTTTACAGATAACTTATTCATTCTTCTAGAAGCTCGTAAGATTTTCCTCTTTGGGGAGCCTGGATGGCTCAGTTGGTTGAATGTTGGGACTCTTCACTTGGGCTTAGATTATGATCTCAGGGTCATCAGACTGAGCCCCACGTTGGGCTCCTCACTGGGCATGAAGCCTGCTTAAGATTCTCTCTCCTCCTCTCCCTTTGCCCCTTCCCTGCTCTCTCTCTTTCTCTATTTAAAAAAAAAGATTTCCCTTGTTTATCCTTGGGTAAACAATAACATAAAATCTTAAAGAGTGCTTACTACGTGCCAGGAGATATTCAAAGCATTTCACATACAGTAATACATGTAGTCATCATAGCAACACTTTGAAACTATTGCAATCGCTATCCTTATTTTACAGGTGGGAAAACCGAGAGCAGTTAAATAACTACACATAATTGAGCCAGGATAGCTGCTCAAGAAATGAGAACACGGGAGATAAAACAAAATGTAAATACTGTTTTAAAGATACTGATCTTCATAGAGTACAGGAAATTTGAAAAGACAAATAGTGGTAGGGATGACGGGCTGCTTAGATACTAGTACCCTGATGTGTGCAACCAAGGACGCTAACTGAAAGAAATTCTCTGGGCCCAATGCAGGAGAGCATCCTGGGGTAGAGCACCTGCTTAAGAGGAAACAAAATATTGCCCGTGGCTTGTGTGCCTGCCATGATTTGGGTCCCTGTACACCTTTCCACTGTGAGCACTCACATTTTTGTTTGTTTTGTTTTGCTTGCCCTTCTAATACTCTCCCTAGGTTTGGGGAATTCACCACCCCTCCAGATCTTGCCTCCCTGTGCAAGCCCCCCAGCTTTTCTTTTATCAAGAGTAGAAACGACATGAGATGTGAACGGCTGAAGAACTGGAAATGTTTAACCCACAGAAGAGAAGATTTTGGTGGGGGAGGCTGGTGAAGGAAGCCATTGATAGAGACCTCTCCAAATATTTGGAGAGCCGGCACATGAAAGAAGGCTGTGGCTTAAGAGCAGAAACTGGGGGTGGGTGTGGGGGAGGAGACGTGGGGGGAGAAAGAACAAGATAGCCAAGTGGGTGAGGGAAACAACTCACGCATTCTCCAGAATGATTGCCCTCTGTGCAATTTTTCTAAAAATCTACTTTCTTTAGGTATTGGCCTACATATGATAAAAATGCATCCATGATGTTCATTTTCATGGATTTTAACAAATGAAAACACCCATGTAACTACTGTAATCAAGACATGGGAGGTTCCTATCACCCCACAAAGTTCCCTTTTCCTCTGTGTTAGTCTCCCACTCCGCCCGCGGCCCTAGCCTGCCACCAATCTGATTTTGGTGGCTAAATCTAGAATTTCATGTAAATGTTATCTCACATTTTATGTGTGGTTTCTTTCCCTGGGCATGGTTCTGGAGATTCACCACTGTTATAGCAGGTGTCAGCTGACCATGTGTAGTTATTGCTCAGTGATGGTCTACTGAATTGATAGACCAAATTTGTTTACCCATTCCTTTGTTGGTGGACATTAGGCTTGTTTCCAGATTTTTGTTATCTTGAAGCTGCTATGACCATTCATGTACAAATGTTTTTGTGGGGGGCGCCTGGGTGGCACAGCGGTTAAGCGTCTGCCTTCGGCTCAGGGCGTGACCCCGGCGTTCTGGAATCGAGCCCCACATCAGGCTCCTCCACTGGGAGCCTGCTTCTTCCTCTCCCACTCCCCCTGCTTGTGTTCCCTCTCTCGCTGGCTGTCTCTATCTCTGTTGAATAAATAAATAAAATCTTTAAAAAAAATGTTTTTGTGGACATTCGTCTTCATTTCTCTTGGGTAAACACTTAGGAGTGAGATTGTTAGGTTACATGGACAGTGCACATTTCACTTTTTAAGAAGCTCTTTGCCAAAATGGGTGTGCTATTTTACATTCCTACCAGCAATGTATGAGATTTCCTGTCGCTCCACACCCTTGCCAACACTGAGTATGGTAAGTCTTTAAGTCGGGGCCCTTCTCATAGACCCGTAGTGGTGGATCATCACAGTTGTATTGGCACTCCCCCGTAATTCTGGATGTTGAGCACTTTTTCATGTGCTTATTCGTTACACTTAGGTCTAGATCCCTGTGGCGGTAGGTATATTTTGAATATGGTAAAAGAGTCAAGAGTCAAGACCTTTGCAACCGGAAATGCAATTGTTCCATCGTCATCTGTTGAAAACACCATTATTTCATTACTGAATTACCTTGGTACGTGTTTGTGAAAAATCAAATGGTCTTTCGTGTGTGAGTCTATC
The DNA here is from genome assembly GCF_017311325.1 of Ursus maritimus. Lineage (NCBI taxonomy): Eukaryota > Metazoa > Chordata > Mammalia > Carnivora > Ursidae > Ursus > Ursus maritimus. The sequence goes on from NW_024426552.1 coordinate 89,939,935, forward strand.
TTTGGACTCTTTATTCTGTTCCATTTATCTCTTTGTCTATTATGCTGGCACCATAATCTCGATTAATGTAGCTTTATAGTAAGTCTTGAAATACTAAGTCTCTTCCAACTTTGTTCTTCTTTTGAAAAATTGTATTTCACATTTTAGGTTTTTTGTATTTCCATATAGAATTTATAATCAGCTTTTCAATTTCTAAACAAAAAGTCTTCTGGGGTTTTGATCAGCATTGCATTGAATCTACAGGTAAGTTTGAGAAAAATTGACATCTTAACTGATAAATAATATTTAACATAATATATCCCTCTAATTCTGGAGGCCTTCTTTAAATTTTCTGAGTAGTCTTCTGTAGTTTTCAGTGTATAAGTCTAGTACACTTTTTGTTAAAATTTTCCTGTAGTATGTTTTCAATGCTGTTGCAAATGATATTTAAAATTTTCACTAATTGTTTGTTGCTAGTATAACAATTAATTTTTGTATGCAGACATTGTTTCTTGTAATTTTGTTAAACTCACTCATTAGATCAAGTAGTGTTTGTGGAGATTTCTTAAACTTTTCTATGTATGTGATCATGTTCTCTGTGAGTAAATACAGTTTTACTCTTCTCTTTGCAATCTCTATGTCTTTTATTTCTTTGTATTACTTTACTGATTAGGACTCCCAGGTCAATGCTGAATAGAAGTTTTAGAGTAAATATCCTTGCTTCTTACCCAAATTAAGGGAAAAGCATTCAGTGTTTCCACCCCTCAGTGTGATATCCCCTATGAGGATGTCAGCTATAAAGATGCTCTTTTATCAAGTTGTAGAAGTTTCTGTTTGTAGTTTGCTAAGAGTTCTTATTTATTCAGTCATAAAGTATGAGTATTGAATTTTGTCAAATGATTTTCCTGCATCTATTGAAATGATCAAACAATTTTTCTTCTTAAGTCTACTAAAATGATTGACTTTCAAATATCAAGCCAATCCTACTACCGGTCCCAATCAAAGAGACAGACGAGAACAAGCGTCAGTAAGGATGTAGAGAAAGCGAAACGCTCATACATTGTTGAGAAAAATGTAAACTGGTGCAGCTACTTTGGAAAACAGTTTGGCAGTTCCTCAAAAAGTTAAACATAGTGTCACCATATGACCTAACAATTCTACTCTAGATATATACTCAAAAAAGGGAAATCATATATCCCCCTGAACACTTGCACATGCATGCTCATGGCAGTCTTATTCGTCAGAGCCCCCAAAGGGGAAACGACCCTGATGTCCATCAACTGATGAATAGATAAGCAAAATATGACCTATCCATACAATGGAATAATATTCAGCTGTAAAAAGAAATTAAGAACTGATACATGCTACAAACTGAGTATTTTGGATGAGCCTCAAAAACATTACACGAACTGAAAGAAGCCGGTCACAGTAGACCCCATATTGTACGATCCCATTGATATGACATGTCCCCAGTAGGCAAATGCATAGAGACAGAAAGCAGAGTAGTGGCTTGCGGTGACAGGGAAGAGATGATTGGGGAGTGACTACTAATGGACGCAGGGTTTCTTTTTTCGGGTGATAAAAATGTCCTGGAATTAGATCGGTTACCCAAGTTTGTAAAGATACTAAGTAAACACCACTGCACGGTACACTTTAAATGAGTGAGGTTTATGGCCTACAAATTCTATCTCAATTAAACCATAATAAAACAACTTGCCTTCCTGAGATAAACTTCACTTGGATATGACATAATATCATTTTTATATATTTCTAGATTTGAAATTTTTTATATATTTAAAATTTTGTTAAAGGTTTTTGTGCCTACTGAAATTTTTTATATATTTAAAATTTTGTTAAAGGTTTTTGTGCCTACTGACATACATATTGTGATGCTTTTGGTTTTAACCTCACCATAATACTGGTTTCACAAAAACAATTGTATTGTATTGAATTGATATTTTATGTTTTTAAAATATTTAGTAGAACTCACCAGTGAAACCATTTGAAACTGGAGTTTGTGAGAAGGTTTTTTTTTTTGTCTTTTAAGATTCTGTTTATTTATTTGTCAGAGAGCGAGCGAGCGCGCGCACAAGCAGGGAGAGCAGCAGGCAGAGGGAGAAGCAGGCTCCGGACCAAGAAGGAGCCCGATGCATGGCTCCATCCCAGGACTCTGGGATCATGACCTGAGCTGAAGGCAGACGCTTAATTGACTGAGCCACCCAGGCGTCCCTGTGAGAAGGTTTTTAACTACAAACTCAATTTCTTTAATAGATACAGAGAATCTATTTTTTTAATGAGTTTTGGTAGCTTGTATTTTTTTGATTTTATTTATTTACTTGAGAGAGAAAGAGAGAGAGGGAGAGAGAGAAGATGGAGGTGGGGGGAGAGGCAGAGGGAAAGGTAGAGAGAGTCTCAAGTGGACTCCATGCTGAGCGTGGAGCCCTACGTCGGGCTCCATCCCAGACCAGGAGATCACGATCCAAGCCGAAACCAAGAGTCAGACATTCAACCAACTGCACCACCCAGGTGTCCCTTTTTTTAAAAAAATATTTTTAAATGCAAAATATAAATAACATAACATACTATGGTTTTATGTGGTAAAATACACATGACATAAAATTTACCATTTTAGCCATTTTTAAGTCTCTATTTCAATGGCATGAGTTACATTCACATTGTTGTGTAACCATCACCATTAGCCTTTTCCAGCATTTTAAAATCAATCCAAACGGAAACTCGGTACCTGTTAAACAATAATTGCTCACCCAACTCCCAGTTCTGGATCATCTTTCACTCTGTTCGAGTTCCAGCCACCTTTACTCCCAGTTTCCCCGACCAACTGCCCATGCTGTCTTCTCCTACCCGCTCTGCATCACTTCTAAGGTCCTTTATGAGCTGAAGATTCTACTTTTTTAAATGCCTTTGGGCTTAAGAAAAAAAAATTGCTGTCTAAATGATAACTTGTTATTCACAAAGATAAATGGGCCTCTCCAAGTTTATCATCACGGTTTTTCCCTCCTATGGAGCTGTACATCCTTGAGAACTTAAGCTACTTTGTACTTAGTAAAAAGATTTTACAATTACTTTGAAACTCAAGAATCCGTAGCTAAAAACAATTAAGAATTGATCTGAACACAATGACAATAAACTCTATAAAGATTTTTGACTTTCCTCTAAGTGTATCATATGGCTAAAGTTTTTTTTGGATTTCTCGTCCTACAGATACCCATTTGGATTTCTTGATTTGCTGAAAGATAGTATGAATTATAAATTCCCTTATTGTACAAGAGGAATCACTCCTCTGTACGTGTCAACTAGAAAACAGCAAAAAGAGATTTCCTCCCTCACCCTTTGTGCTAATCGGGAGTGCTATGGTTTTTGCTATGTTCACAGATTGACAAACCGGACAGTACATTTTTCAGATTATTTCAGCCCATGTAAATTTTTCTAAATCAATGGTTCCAGCTTGCCAAGCCTCAGTGAATAACGCTGACTTTCTCTCAGTCCACAAAGCTTACCACATGGATTACATATACTCATTACTCACACAACACAATCATTGGCCCATCTGCCAGAATGAAATATGATTTTACAGTTGCCTCTGCAGCACATATTTCCAGATTTGGTTCCACATAGAAGGAGACAGATTTGCAGTTTTTACTTTTTTACACAGATTCAAACACATTTGCCGCAAGCCAAAGTATATTGCGCCATAGGTTAGTTCTTTTGTTGTAGGAAACTCTTGCTTCTTTTCAGACAATCTGTCACCTAAAAAAAAAAAAAAAAAAAGGAGCAACACTGCACTGTTTGCATTGTTACAACTCCAACCAGGTCCAAAGGAAAATGTGCCTTGGAAATCCTTCACTGATTTGTTTTCGTAGAACAGCTGGAGGTGAGGCCCACTGTACTAATCACACCCAGTTGCTGGTGGTCAAGTTGCACATTCAGGAAATTCATAATTAGGTAGTTATATCCCCTGAGTTTCCCCTGCAGCACGCTTTACAACTCTCGATTTGTCTTCTTCCTTGTCATTCAAGACAACTAAGAAAGAAGGAGGAGAAGGAGAAGGAGAAGAAGAAGAAAGAAGAGAGCGAGACATGAGGGAAAATGGAAATTGAAATATGATTTAAATAGTGACGCCTGTGGAATAAACCCAGTCGTCTTACGACTGCTGGCTGTCTCTTAAAAAGAAGCGAAAACAAACAGCCACAGCATGGGTATATATTAGTGTGTGTAGGTGTGTGTAGCTCTCAGAAACAACAAAAGGGTTAAAAACATTTCAAAAAGGTGGTGTTCTCCTTAAAAATTATGCTCTAAAAGGTTTACCTGCACGTGCTTATGTTTTGATTTTGAAGGGCACAGATTTAAGATCAACTGGTACTACATGGACTTCAAGGGTCGGATTTTAACATTTTATTCTATAAAATTCCATATTATTTTATTAAATGTTATACACTTTCTTATTCTTTTTGCCTTTCTCTCCTCCCCCCGGACTTATTTGATAATTAACACAATGTTGGAATTTGTAGCTCGAGTGTTTGTCAATCCCTTATTGATTATTAACAAGTTCTCTTAGTTCTAGAGTGGAAGATCTGGCTTTTATTTTTATTTTTTAATGATTTTTTAGTAATCTCTACCCCCGATGTGGGGTTAGAACTGGTGACCCTGACATCCAGAGTTGCATGCTTTCCCATCTGAGCTAACCAGGCACCCCTGAAGATCTGTCTTTTAGTGTATACTTGGGAACAGCGGGGTTTCTTAGGATCTTTAATACTTTATGAGGCAGTTTTAGAGAAAATGAGGAAAGAGAAAATGCTCCATGAGCCAAACTGTGATTAAGAATATGCATCATTATTGTCGTCACAATCCTAGACTATTAACTGTTAATTCATTGATCTAACAGAAATAAACAGAGGTCCAAGTTAAGTGCTACATGCTAGTTAAGCAAAAATAAAGCCAAATAGAATTCCTCAAAAAGCCAGACTTGGAACTATCATATGATCCAGTAATTGCACTTCTAGATACCCAAATTATTGAAAATAGGTACTCATACAAATACTTGTACACAAATTTTCCTAGCATCACTATTTTCAATAGTCCAGAGGTGGAAACAATCCAAATGTCCAGCAATGGATCAATGGATAAGCAAATTGGGGCATATGCATACAACGGGATATTATGCCAACATAAAAAGGAATGAGGTCCTGGTTCATGCTACAACGTGGAGGTGTCCTGAAAACATGCTAAGCGAAAGAAACCAGACACAAAAGTCACATATTGTATGATTCCATTTTTATGAAGTGTTCAGAATAGGTAAATCTATAGAGAAAGATGTCAGATTGGTAGTTGCCAGGGGCTGAGGGAAGGGGAGATGAGGGAATAACTGCTTAACGGATACAGAGTTTCATTCTGGGGTGATGAAAATGGTTTGGAAGTAGATGGAAGTGGTGGTTACCCAACATTGTGAACGTACTTAATCCCATTGAGCTGTTCACCTTAAAATAGTTAATTTTAGGTGCACCTGGTTGGGTCAGTCCACAGAGTGCTCGACTCTTGATCTCGGGGTTGTAAGTTCGAGTCTCATGTTGGGTGTAGAGATTACTTAAAAATAATAAAATCTTAAATAAATAAAATGGTTAATTTTATGTTGTGTGAATCTCACCTTAATAAAAAAAAGCAAAAGGAACAAAAAGGAGAGAAAGAAAGAAAAAAGAAAAAATCCTGCATGCTTTTTCTAAGGTCCCAGTACTTCTTGGAGGCTACAGAATTTGATGTTCTTAACAGAATTGTAGGTAGGACCATAATTCAGCAACGCAATCAAGCTGTGCTTTGCTTTTTTTCAAAAAGCAATTTAAAATGTTAATTCATATATTAAAAATAAAACTTATAAACATGGCAATAATCATTTTCATATATTTTTCTATAAAAATAGGTTCTCATGTGAATTATAGATACACTCTGGACTTCACTTTCAAATTCTACAACCGATCTTCCGTCAATGTACATGTGAAACCAATATATTACCGAGGCTTAATGTAACTTCAACATTTCTCTGTTATTAAGTATATCTCCTCATGTCAAACAGAAGCTCTTCCTACCCCAGAAACACTTTCTGCCCCTCCTTAATTTCCCTAAATATAAATTAGTAACAGAGGAATTCTAGTACAGTTTCTTCATAAGGAGTATGAGAGCTTAAAAGTAGAGAAAGGGCAGTAGCATTTCAAAATAAATTATTATTTTTTTCAAAAACCTACAAATAAAATTGTAGAAAAATAAAAAAATACACATCAGCGAAAGAATACAATGGGTGAAGTTAGGCGTGAGAGACCCTAACATCCGAGAGGGGAATGTGCACATTCTTTCTGGCTTCCAGGTGGAGCTAGACAGGTAGACCGAATCATCTCTCCTGGGAAACCATAAAATGGGGTGCAGCCAGCCGTCGGTCTGCTGCCTTCACAGGGCACTGACGGCCTGCCCAATGTCACCATGTGGGTCCTCACAGGCAGAGACTTCCAGGCAGGCCACCGTTCACTGAACTGTCACTGTGTGACATGTTCCAGCAGCTGGAGCTGAGCCTGGATGAGCACGTCACTCGAGACCAAGCAGCCAGAGTGAGAAGTGCAAGCCGAACGTTCAGAACGGGCTCCCTCTGAGTTAGACTTGCTGGAGGGCAGAGAGCATAACTTAAACTGGAGCAGAAAAGGTAATGCCAGTACCTACCCGGATACAAGGGGTACACAGACTAGGTTTTCCTGGATTTTAAAACAAAACATGATTTTTAAATTCAAAACCACTGGTGCAGAAAATGATTAACTGTTGAAATCCAACGGATTACCTAGAAACCGGAGGCAAGAAATACTACAAAGCTCAGCGCCAAAAAAAAAAAAAAAAAAGGAAATCATGAGTAGAGAGATGAAAGAGAGATTTAAGAAAATTGACATGAGAATATCTGGAGAAAAAGAAGTTGATGCATGTGAAGGAGAGGACATATTTAGGCAAAACAGAAAGAAGCATACAAAACAGATTTCTCTGGACTGAAGAAAGGACCCCCAAGGGTGAGGCAAGAATGATACTTATGAAAATTGACTTATTTATATAGAGAGATAAGGACATCTGTACGTATTCATCTATATATGTATACATATCATATTTCTCTATATGTGTATATGTGCACACTGAAATGGCGAGGCATATTCTGGTAAAACTTTTGGACTCCAAAGATAAAGTGGAAAATCTCATTCTTTCTGTGTAGAAGCTTGTAAGTTATTTATAGAAGAAAAAGATTAGACTATTATTGAAATTCTCCCTTGCAACACTGGAAGCTGAAAGACAATGGAATTTTCAACATAAAAATACATCTCACCTGTTAGGGTACAAGAAAGATGTTTGCGGATATGTATGAATTCAGAAAAGCCACACATCTCATTACTCTTTTGGGAAAAATACTAGAAAAAGACTTTATTAGTAATAATAATAATAATAATAATAATAATAATAATAATAATAAAAAGACCCAAGCAAATAAAACACAGACTTGACCAGGAGAGAAAGCTATGGTGAGCAATGGGTTTGTGATACCTACTTTCAAACGAGCGAACAAGGATAGAGTGGGAACGTGTAACTCAAGTACTAAATAAAGATCCTAGAAATAGAGAAGTGTACTAAAAAGGAAACTTCTAATAATAATCTTGGATTTAAAGAACTGAACGACCTCAGCAAAACTAAAGAATTGTGAGGAGGGACATGAGGAGGAAGGAAGCACAAATATCCCAAAGGCTTTATCTCTTGGGAGGGGATCGAGGAGGAAATTGCAATGGACGTTTTCCTCCAGTTGTGTATGGTGGGTGGGGAGTGTCGATGGGGTAATGAAACTCAGGGGAAAGTTGGTGTCTTTTTTTCATGCAATACTAGGGAAATACTGGTTTGACTTTCTCTGAGGGCTGGGAAAGTAACCATTAACACAATGCAAAAGGAGAGCAAACTCTCAAAGCAGGTGTTGTAATATTGATACTGCAGAACTTGGAATTTAAGTTTAAAATCTCTAAACTTGAGGCGCCTGGGTGGCTCAGTTGGTTAAGCGTCTGTCTTGGGCTCAGGTCATGATCCCAGGGTTCTGAGATCGAGCCCTGCATTGGTCTCTGTGCTCAGTGGGGAGTCTGCTTGTCCCTCTGTTGCTCCCCCTGCTCGTGCACTCTCTCTAAAATAAATAAAATCTTAAAAAAAAAAAAGAAATAGATATGTACTTATCAATTCCAATGTAGTTAAGGTGTTTTTACCACTTTTATTTATTTCTAAATTTACTAAATTATGATCAGAAAACCATAATTAGCTGTTCCTTAAGGAAATACACATAATAATTTTTAGAAATCTTCCATGGAATATAAAAAAGTGGATATTCTATATTGGAAGAACTTAAGAGTTCTCTCTAAATCTGTATACAGGTGATCCTCATTATTTCCGGTACAGTAACTATGTTCTATAAAGTCACTGGGAACACTGAACCGTTGCTCCCAGGGGAAACACAGGGTTAGGCTTCCTGAGCCTCTGGTTAGAACATTTTTCATCAACCAACCAATATATAACCTTCCTTTATATGTGTTTCTGTTTAAAGACAGATTATTTAATAGGTATTGCTGATTCATCAGGGTTGAATTCACAGCCAACAGCACAATAACTCATGTCTGAATGAAACGTATCTCCTTATGTGTATTATCTCCATCAGGGCACATTCCAGCTCTCTTGTGCTTAGGACATTAGACAGTATTTCCACTCTCTACTTCACCACTATACGCAGGCAGCCATTTTAAACAGTGAAATCACCAGCAAAAAGCATAAAAGTGTGGAAAACATGACACTAAATATCCTGGGGAAAAGATACTTGCTTATAGTACGAGAACTGAAATGAGAAGGCAGAGTGTTACCTCGTTTGACTTGAGCTGGGAACGTGACCATCGGGCAATTCAAATTTTTTGCCGTCCTGCCACATGTCTGTGAATGACTGCAAAAGTGCCACAAATATTGATTTGACGGTTGCAAATGCATTTTAGTGAGTGGGCAAATTCACAAATATGGAATCTACAAATAACGAAGATGATCCTATCTATATAAAACAAGTGTAATGACTATATTATTTCATTCCTCTATGTCTTTATCTGTCTGTCTATCTGTATCTACCTCTATGAGAACTGGCCAATCCTAATATTCAAGTCTTTCACTTATAGACTTAAGTACTTCTTGCTTGTATAAAATATTATATTGCATTTCTAATATTTTTTTTAAGATTTTTTAATTTATTTATTCGACAGAGATAGAGACAGCCAGTGAGAGAAGGAACACAGCAGAGGAGTGGGAGAGGAAGAAGCAGGCTCATAGCGGAGGAGCCTGATGTGGGGCTCGATCCCACAACGCCAGGATTACGCCCTGAGCCGAAGGCAGACGCTTAACCGCTGTGCCACCCGGGCGCCCCGTGCATTTCTAATATTTTCAAATGTATTTAGCTGCTATGTTGTTTCATGCATAAAAAGTGCATCAAAGTCAGACTAACCAACTGAGCCACCCAGATGTCCTAGTACGTATCTATTTCTTTTTCTTTCCTTTCCTTTTCTTTTTCCTTTTTTTTTTTTTTTTTAGAGAAGGAGAGAAAGGGAGGAAGGGAGGGAGAGAGAGAAAGAGGGGAAGGGCAGAGGAAGAGAGAAATTCCAGCAGACTCCTCATTGAGCTCAGAGCCTGATGTGGGGCTTAATCTCACGACCCTGAGACCATGACCTGAGCTGAAACCAAGAGTCGGACGCTTAACCAAATGAGCCACCCGGAGGACCTAGAAAGACTCATTGCTTTAAAAGAAAATTTATTTAGAAGCCAAGATCTGGGTACTAGGTGTGGCTGGTTGCTATAGAAATATCACTGTTTTCAGGTTCTCTAAGTGGACAGAGCTAGGAAATACACAGATTAAAAATCATAACAATGAGATACCACTTTGTATCCACTAAAATGACTGTAATAAAAAAGATGGCCAATATCAAATGTTGGAGAGGCTATGGAGAAACTGGAACCCTCATAAATTGATGAGGGGAATGTAAAATGTTATAGTCACTAGAGAAAATGGCTTGGCAATATCTAAAAGGATTAAACATAGAGTAACTATAAGACTCAGCAATTTCACTTCTATATAGCCAAGAGAATTGAAAACGTGTCCACCAAAAACTTGCACATGAATGTTCATAGCAGCATTGCTCATAATAAGAGCCAAAAAGCAGAAACAATCCAAATGTGAATTAGCTGAAGAGTGAATAAAAACTATGGCGTATCCATACAATGGAATTACTTGGCAATAAAAAGGAATGAAGTACTAATACATGCTACACCATGGGTGAACCTGCGTAGTGAGGTGAATGGCGGCCTCCCCAAAAGATTGTCTTACTCCTTATTTCTGGAACCTGTGAACGTTACCTTATTTGGAAAAAGGGCCTTTGCAGATATAATTCAATTATGGATCTTCCAATGAAGAGAACATCCTTTATGCAAGTGGGCCCTGAATCCAATGACAAGGGACAAGTGTCCTTATAAGAGAACGGCAGAAGGAGATTTGAAAGACAGAAGAGGAAAAGACACAGACGCATGCAGAAGAGGGTGATATAAAGCCTGAGACGGAGATTGAGTGATGTGGCCGCAAGCCAAGAATGCCCAGGAATGCTGGCGACCACCAGAAGCTGTGAGAGCCAAGGCAAGGTTCTCCCATCGAGCCTCCAGAGGGAGTGCAGCGCTGCCGACACCTCGATCTGGGACTCTGACCTCCAGAACTGTGAGACGACAAAGTTCTGTTGTTTGAAGCTACCGGGTTGGTAGTCATTTGTTACGGCAGCCTTAGGAAACTAGTATCACCTCAAAAGCATCCAACTAAGAAAATGAAGCCGGAAACAAAAAACACATACTGTGTGATTCCATTTATACAAAAGTTTCAAAAAGGCAAATCTGTAGTCAGAAAGACCAGTGGTTGCCAAGGGCTGAGATAAGAGAAGGAATTGACTGACTAGGCAGAGGCAACATTTTGGGGTGATGGGAATCTTCTAGAAATGGATAGTGGTGAGGGATGTATAATTATATAAATTCACTAAAAACACTGAATTACATATTTACAGTGGGTTATTTATGGTATATATGTTCTACCTCAACAAAACTATTACAAAAAATGAAAAACTTAGAAATATATTTAACAAGGAAAGTGAAGAACTTACATAAAGAAAACTGTAAAATCATGTTTCTCCCTCTGTGGGTGTGGGAGGCATTGTGAACTAAGATAGGAAATCCTAAAGTACACTTCTATATGTTATAACAATATATATGCATACAAAAAAATTAAAAACTTTTATGACCAAAGATGCCATAAATGATATGAACTGAGAAAATAATATATTTGAAGAAAAGTGTCAGCAGGTGACAAAGCATGAATATTTCTGATAATACAAGGTAATTTTAGGGGCTCCTGTGCGGCTCAGTCGATTAAGCTTCTGACTCTTGATTTTGGCTCAGGTCATGATCTCAGGATTGTGGGATCGAACCCCACAGCAGGCTCCATGCTCAGCGGGGAGTCTGCTCCTCTCCCTTTCCCCCTGCCCCTCTCTGTGCTCTCTCTCTATCTCAAATAAATAAAAAAATCTAAAAAAAACCAAACCACCCCTGCCCAAACAACAGCCCAAGATAATCTTAGATGTTAACAAGAAAATGGCAGAGAATCCAAAAGAAAATTAGGTAAAGAATATGAAGAGCAAAGACAGATGGTTGATAGATGATAGATATAGATAGATAGATAGATAGATAGATAGATAGATAGATGATAGATAGATAATTAAGCACATGCATAAACTGAAGCATGACGAGATCATGCAAATTAAAGCATCAATGAGGTATCACTTTCTACCCCATCAAAGTGGGAAAATTATGGAGCAATAATTCCTACTGTTGGTGGGAATAAGATTAAGGAAGAATAAGAATCTCATATTTCCTCATAGGAAATCTCATATTTCCTCATATTAACTGCAAACTGTTATCAGGCCATTGAAAAGCAATTTGGTAACATGCATGAATATAAGATACAGACACACTTTGAACCACTCTTAGATGTTAATTTCATTGACATAAAGGACCAGCACATGTGAAATATGCACAAGGATGCTTATTTCATAGCCTTGTCCATAGAGGTGGCAGATTGGAGGGAAAAGAAAATGCAGCTCAATGGAGGAATTGGTTGAAATAGTCACATTATATCCACAACCACAGAATGTTTTCTAATCACTGTAAAAGGTAGAGATAGCAAAATATAGAGATACTAGTCGATTTAGAAATTCTTTCAGGTATTACTGTCCAAGAAAAGCAAGTTGCAGGGAGGTATGTAGATTTTTTTAAAGTTACGTATTTATGCCTATATGTGTATGAATGTGTCTATCTGTTGCAGCTTTCCCTTATAAAAGTACCATTTCCCATTATCCTTAACAAGTAATATATGAGATGCTTCTTTGAGGCCAGATGAATAACCTGTTCCCCAATCATCCAGTGGATTTTGTATATTTGCCCAAATGAATTACATTAGGTGGTTGCAAATGTATCTCTTATATTATTTAAAATAAACTTTACTGAAGTACATTGAATCATTTTTAAAACGTTGTATTTGTTCCTTGGTGGGTTTTGAAATCTGAATGACCTACACAATGGCTTCCTTTCTTTTTGTCTTGGCCTGTGTAGACCCAATGTAAATAGGCTTATACTTCATGCTTGCTCATTGTCTCCATGACCAAACTGAACACAGCTGATACTTTCTGTTTTCTCTTAGACTGACACTTCCAGGAAAAAAAAAATGTAACATATTAGCCAATGCGATAAGTATATTGTACTTTTTATTCTGGCACCTGCATTAGCAGTATTGATTAGTAAAACTTACCAGAATAAAATTTTATTAATCTAGTCTCTATTTTTCTGCACTTGACAGTTTCTTTTTGAAGTTTTTGCCAAAGCCTGGTTCAGTGATCTTACCCACAAGCAGTATTTTTCTGAGTATGACATTCAAAATCTGCCTCTATAAAATAGATTAGGAAATTCACAATACTGCACTTTTTACTGTCTGGTTTTTGATGTTAAATACTTAGAGTCTTTGAAATAAAGTAGACCCTTCTGAGTACAAGTGCCTAGTACAACAGAAATTTATTTCAGTTCAAACTGCTTCATCTGAAATCATTTTTCAAGAGAATTTCCATGTATATGAAAGAACTTTAAAGTTTGTTCAGATGATAAGGTTTATGTTTCATTGCTCTATTAAAGATTTATCTGAAAAGAAGTAACCTAACTTTTTGCTTAGAGTGAGAACAACAGAACCTAAATCCCATGCTGTTTCTTTCAAAGAGTTACTTTTGAACTAAGAACAATCTGCACCTCTTAGTATTCTATCAAATAAAAATACAGAATTAAAAAGTAAAATTTTTAATCAGAAAGTTTCATGCAATGTACTCCAGTTAGAAGCATTAAGAAATCTCACTGAGGGATTAGGCGAATAACTATTTTAACATCATGAAAAAAATCTTCGATTTTTCTCTAATTTGAACTGAAGGTGATTATAGGTCCACAGAGTCACGTAAAAGCAAACGTTTTCATATCCCAGAATGTTGCAGTGGTTAAAATGAAGAATTCAGCTTCGAAGATTTGAATTCTGGTCCCAGCTCAGCTGTATGGCTATCTCCCCAGGCTACGGCTCATTGGATCGTAAAAAGAGGCAGTTGAATTAGTGGAAAGATTATAATCTCTTTTCATGTTAAAAATTCTATACTATTAAGGTCAGTGAGGCTTGTGTACATACAAAAATGACATCATGTAATTCACTCATTCCCTAAAAATTATGCATTAAGCACATACTTCATACGAGGTATTGTCCTAGGCACTGGGAATACAGATCACCTACCCTCTCAAATACGGAAGAAGTACAAAGGCAGTTAACATCGCAGGCATCTTATAAATCTTGACTAAGATATGTTCTGCTCTTTCCATGAATCATGCTCTTGCCCCACCATTCCACTGAAACCACTCTTGTCGTCAGTGACGCCATGTGGCCAAATCTAATCACCAACTCAGTTCTCACCAGCTTGATCTGTCTGTAGCATTTGACCAGCTGATCATTCCTTCCTCCTCGAAGCATTACCCCCTTTTGGTTACCAGGACTCCATCCCATGATTCTGCTATCATAATGGCGCTTCTTTTCAGTTTTCCTTGCTGTTTCTTTCCATTCCTGCTAATCTCTAAGTGTTGGAAGGCTCCCGAATCCACCCTTGGGGCTCTTTTATTCTCTATTTATACTTACTCCCTGGGAGGTTTTTATCTAGTCCTATGGGTTTCATTGTCACTGACGACTTCCAAATTTATATCCTCCGCTCCACTTCTTCCCTGAGCTCCAGAATTACATACCAAGCACCTCTACTTGGAATAAAATCCAAATGCCACTTTCCCCGTGGCTCACTCTGAGACTTGGGGGGAGTGCATTTGGGACCAGTATCTGTGACAAGTGAGGATGAAGGAGGCAGCCCGGGAAGGAGCGAGTGGCTGAGCTGTTGATGCAGTTACAGCAGGGCCCTCAGCTGATGGCGCTGGGAGCTCTGGAGCTGGGATGGGTCCTCAGAATCGTTCCAGTTGAGGCAAGAGATCTGTACCATGGCATGAGCTAGTCATCGATGCAGGCTGCCCGGCCCCAGGAGGGCCACGACCTTGGGCAAGGCAGCTTCCTCCTACAGAGAGTGGCTCCTGGAGAGGACTCAGCTATGACTGCTCAGCAGTCAATGGTCATGGCAGCTGGGGAATGAGGGCCTCACCTGGATGGGGGATCTGGGTAGCACGGCTTCCGTGATGACTACCCAGGATCTGGTAGCCTCTCATACCCATCACTTTGCCTCCCTCATGCAGCTTTCTTTTTTCTCAAAGTGCTTACTGTGTGTTTTACTTATTGGTTTGCTCGTTCATCCCTACTAGAATAAAACACCACGAGAGTAGAAACTTTCTTTTCCTCTTTCTTCTTTAAGCCTATATCCCCAGCATCTAGAAACAGTGCCTGGAAGAGAGTAGGTGCTCAATGAAGATTGGCCAATGAGTACATGCCTGCTATATGCTAGAAACTATGCTGTGTTTTGGGAGTACAGAAGTGAACAAGACAGGCTCCATCACTACCTTCACAGAGCTTGCAATCCAGTAGAAATGACAGACATACATCACACA
The DNA here is from genome assembly GCF_017311325.1 of Ursus maritimus. Taxonomy (NCBI): domain Eukaryota; kingdom Metazoa; phylum Chordata; class Mammalia; order Carnivora; family Ursidae; genus Ursus; species Ursus maritimus. The sequence continues at coordinate 89,955,160 of NW_024426552.1, forward strand.
GAAAAAATATGCATCTGTATACTCAGTTTTTAAAAGTGTAATTCAGCCAAATGCTATTATCCGTTATTTTACTAATCTATTTAGATTCGGTGCATCGGAGAGTTCATCCTATAAAACTTTTTACTGAATGACAATGTCAGAAGACTATAAAAAGAGTGGAAACTTTAGCTAGACAGTTCTGTATTGCTCTTGCTAATTTTTGAACAGAAAAGTCAGATCACTGGGACACGTCTTTTGCCCAGCTTAGGAGGAAAGAATAAGGGACAAAATAAGAGTGAGGCTAGCTCAGAGAAAATGAATACTTACTTTTAACTGGAATTTTTATTAACCAACATCCTGTTTTCTAAAACGCTGGAGAGCAAGGCTATAATTGTATCTAAATAGATAAGGGGTAAAATGTTCTGTAATGAACGGATAATTTATAGTCACTTTGTACATAGGAATATAATTTTTCCATTACTTTAGTTTCGGGGACGGCTAAAATGTAATAAGGACGAGGAAATCACACTTTGGCTTCCATATCGTTGTTGTGGAATCACGGGTTCATCTTTTTTAATTTTCTTTTTAAAATTTACTTATTTATTTGGGAGAGAGAGAGCACAGGAGCAGGGGCAGAGGGAGAGGCAGACTCCCTGCTGGGCAGGGAGGGAGCCCATCTCGGGGCTCCATCCCAGGCCCCTGGGATCATGACCTGAGCCAAGGCAGACGCTTAACCCACTGAGCCACCCAGGAGCCCCCACAGGTTCATCTCCTAAAAAGCAGATGATCTCCCTTGAAGTTATGTTTTCTACTTTCAATACACAACCATATTTTATTTCCATTCACAACCAACTAAATAATTTTGCCTAATAGAGCTTCAGCAAGATGAATCCTGCCCTCCCCGCCCCCGGGTGTATTTTATTCCCCCGTGTGTATTTTATTTGAAATGTGAAAGCCTTTCACTCTGCGTGGTATAGAATATGACAACCAACATTTCAGTTCTTGGTTTGTCATAAACAAGACACTTGCCGTTTTTAGAATAACTTGTATGGGAACTCTCAAATTTCTCTAGATCTATGAGTTCACTAGTCTCTCTGCTTCCTTGCACATTGCTGGCACAACGCATGAAATATAAACTGGGTCTGCGTGAGTTTATGTGCCTAAGTTGTGCGCGTCACTTCATCCTAGGAGCAGCGTAAGCCTTGAAAAGAATAAGAATTTCTACCTTAAAAGTGAAAAAAAAAGAAGCAAGACTTTTCTATGTTCATGGATAATAAAACCATTGTGTCTCACTTCAGACAGCTTGATGTGTCCTCTACTAAAATAAATTTTAGATTTCTGATGAATACCTTAACTGTTAAAAATTTATTAATTTGCTGAGATGTCACCTGTATCTTTTAGAGAAGAATAGACAACAATTAGCCTGGTGTTGTAGTGTGCAAATCAGTTTAATTACATCATTGCTTTGAGGACTAATGGTTAATTAGAAGGCAGGGTCCTTGCAGCAGGTCTTACAGAGCACAACAAATGTTAGAACTCTACAAATTATCCCTGTTGATAATTAATTAATCCTCCTCTCACAATTGGAGGTGATACTTGAGTACCTCTAAGCACAAAAGGGCTGCTGTACCCCTCAATTTTAGATTCAACAATATTTGATAAGAACGGTGAAGAGCTGTGGATAGTTACGTAGTACAGAATCTCACAAAAGGAAGGGACAGGAAATGATCTCTTACCATGAGCTCAAATGACTGTCAGGTGTGGCAGAAGTGGCTCTAACTTGTCTAATACCTCACCCACCATTGCATCTGTGTCTGCCTCACTCTCTGTGTGTCTCTGCCTCCCTTCTGTTCACCTCTCACTATCTCATCCTTCGCCTCCTTTCTTTGAGCCCACCTGCTGCTTCTTTGCTTGTTGCATTTTTCTTCCTTCCTTCCTTTCCCAGGTTGTTCATGTCAACTGACCAGAAAACATATTTCAAGTGTGTGCTTTATGGTTTCTAATATTTCTCCATAAAATTTTTTCTGTTAATTTTTTTTCAGTTTTAAAAACAGAAGAGTAAAATTCGTTAAATTTCCTTACTTAAAAGCTTTCCAATTATGTGTCGATTTTGACTTTTATGGGTTGGTGTAATTTAAGTTGAAAAAAAAAAGATTACTTACTCCGGGTTTGGTTATTCCTCTAAGAATAGAAGCCTGCCCATAATATGTGTCCAATAAGTGATTTTTTAAAAGATTTTATTTATTTATTTGACAGAGAGAGCGAGTGAGCATATAAGCAGGCGGGGGGGAGGGTGGTGGCAGGCAGAAGGAGAGGGAGAAGCAGACTCCCACCGAGCAGGTAGCCCTACGTGGGACTCGATGCCAGGACCCCGGGATCACGACCTGAGCTGAAGGCAGACGCTTAAGGACTGAGCCACCCAGGCGCCCTGAATAAGTGATTTTTAAATGAATGCTCAAGATACAAAACTAAACTCTTACTGGGGTCCTCAGTAAGCGCTCTTAGAGCTTGTAGCAGCATGGCCCAGACACAGATGGGCATTGAAGACATCCACCCGAGGGGGACGCTTATCTTTTCGCTCATCTGTGTATCCAAGTCTTTAGTAACGGCCAGGGAGAGTTCACCTGCAGGAGACGTCTACATGTAATAATACGTAGCGGGGTTCTCTAATCAGACATCTCACGAACGCTCAGAAGCACAGGTTGAGCACTGCATTCACTTTATCTTACGGGCTTGTGTCCAGTGACCTCCAGCGCGGTGCCCTTCCAGCTGTACTGTGCACAGTTCACCTGGGGCGCATGTGAAGGGGCAAATTCTGGTCCCTGGGTCTGAGGCAGAGCTTGAGACGCTGCCTGTCCAGCACGCTCCCAGGCGACACTGCTGCGGTGCTCGGTCGATGCCACTCCAGCAGCAGGCGTCTAAAGGTACCAGGGCTTTGTTACCCCTTGGTTCCAACATCACAGACTTGTTGCTAAGCCTCAGCTAGAAGGTCATCTAGCCCGTCCTGGGGTGTCTGCGTTTGCTGCAGGGCGTCGTGCCTGACGACACGGATTCCTCAGGATGGACGTGTCAACCCCGGAACAGCTGCTGCCTGCTAATTTGTGCACCATTTGGATGCCGGTGCTGGCAACCGCTTTCTCTGGTGCTTTAGATTTTCTTTGTTTTGCTGGGGAGGTAAGTGGTGGGGGAAGGGGCAACAAGAATGACTTCTTGCTCATCTATAAGCTGCATAGCAGTGTAATACTTTCTTTTTTTCTTCTTTAAAGATTTTATTTATTTATTTGACAGAGAGAGAGAGAGACAGCGAGAGAGGGAACACAAGCAGGGGGAGTGGGAGAGGAAGAAGCAGGCTCCAGCCGAGCAGGTAGCCCTACGTGGGACTCGACCCCAGGACCCTGGGATCACGCCCTGAGCCAAAGGCAGATGCTTAACGAAGGAGCCACCCAGGCGCCCCGCACCGTAATACTTTCTGTGTGATTTGGGACATCACCCTCGTATATGTTATCTCCCTGAATTCTCACAGCAGCTCGGTGACGTAGGCAGTATTGACATTATCATTTCCATCTTATGGGTGAGAAAGCCAAGATACAAAGTAGCCCAAGAATTCTGACAGGGAACTTCCACAAAGGAAGTAAACAGCAAAACTGGGGTCCACACCCTCTTTTGGTGACTCCAAGTCCAGTAGGAAGATGGACCATTTAAGCTTTGGGGGTCTCCTAGGTTCCTACACATCCACAGATTTCTTTTTCTTTGGTTGTTCTTTGCGGGCTACAATCCCTGCCCTCTTTTCCAAAGAGTTAGAGCAAGAACAGCCTGAACCTCTTGACAGTCTGTTGACCTCAGTTTGAGAAAGATTATTTCTAGGTTTTAAGAGACTGTGGAAGAATATAATATATAAATGGAGAATAAGGAGGTAAAATTACAATGAGGGTAAATGCTAAGAAGTGGGATTATCATTCTCCCCAATTTACCTCTTCCTCATCCTTTTTGTATTCCACTGTGGAACAGAAGACAGTTTTGTAGGCACTTAGACCCCAGACTTCTACCACTTCAGGTAAATTTATTAATCTTTGAGATCTTTCCCCATTTTATTAGGAAATCTTTCTTCCTTTCTTTTCTTTCTTTCTTTCTTTCTTTCTTTCTTTCTTTCTTTCTTTCTTTCTTTCTTTCTCTTTCCTTTTTCTCTTTTTCTTTCTTTCTTTTTCTTTCTTTCTTTCTTTCTCTTAGATTGAGAGAGAGACAGAGAGACAGAGAGAGAAGGAGTGAGCACGAGGGGGGTGAGGGGAGGTGCAGAGGGAGAAGTAGACTCTCCACTGAGCAGGGAGCCTGATGCGGGGCTTGATCCTAGGACCCTGGGATCGTGACCCGAACCAAAGGCAGACGCTTAACAGACTGAGCCAGGCGCCCAGGAAATAACTTTTCTACTATAGTCAATGGTCATGTTATTTGAAGTTTAGAATGCATTTGCATTTAGTGTTTTCTTTTTAAAAATTTCAGAGGGAAAGAATCAAGCAATTGCTGTAATTACTACATTGACGTTTTAGTGAGAGCAAAAATGTAACCCACTGCAGGGGCGCCTGGGTGGCTCAGTCTGTTAAGTGCCTGACTCTTGATTTTGGCTCAGGTCATGATCTCAGGGTGGTGGGATTGAGCCCTGTGTCAGGCTCCATGCTCAGCGTGGAGCCTGCTCGAGATTCTCTCTCTCCCTCCCCCTCTGCCCCTTTTCCCATCCCCTCACTTTTGTGCTCTCTCTAAAAAAAAAAAAAAAAAAAAAAGTAACCTACTACAACTTGGAAAATGCAAAAGAAAAGAAAAGAAAAGCTTTAGCAAATCTCTACAAACTATTTCTTATAGCTCTCTAGCCCACTCCATGAGTAGCTGGGATGGGGCATAAACTTGTCAGTTAAAGACATTTTAAGATCTTCCATTTTAAAACAGACTTTTTTGGTAATTCATGCATTTTGGGTAAATATTCATTGTTTCTGGGTACCCTCCCTCAACCCTCGATCTTCTCTTAATGATCCTAGGTGAGGCTGGGAGAGGGGGTGATGGTCCTTGAGTTCTCCTAGAGCTGCTGGATTAAAATAGGCCTGTGATGGCTTGTGGATGATGTCCCTTATCCCTCCCGGTTACAGGCATATCTTGCTGACATCTGCTGCCAAAATCTCTGGTTATGAAACTGGTGTGCGTTCTCTTGACTCAGCCAAGATCTAGGCTATTGCTGGCACTGCAGAGCTCTGGTTGCATCCCCAGCCAACAGGGTTGGGAAAGTCCACTCTTACCCTGGGGCCTCGGCAACCTGCTGGCAGGTCACCAGCTCTCTACTCAGTCATCCCCAGCAAGGGTCATGTGGGAACTTCCCATGGAAGCCAAGGGAGACCTTAGGGGCACTTCTCTGGCCTTCTTTCCTCAGCTATTTCCAACCTGGACTTGCTCCTCGGCTATTTCCAACTAGACTTGGAAACAGCTTGGACTGTGCCATGTTAAAGCTGGGGTTCCGTTAAGGGACTTGAAATCATCACAGTGTGTATCCAGAGAAGTTAGGAAAACCTAGAGAAGCTCTGGAAAACCTCTAAACATATCTGAGGGGCAGGGAGGTGACTAGCCCATATAGAACCTTCGGGAAAATGAGACAATGACATTCCTCCAGTCAACGTACCTTTGGGCCAGGCTGCAAAGCTTGGTGAGTAGAACAAGGCCTGGATAGACATCCTTACCTGGCTCCCTGGCAAGGTATCTGTGTGCAGCAAGCAAAGTGCACAACCCATGTAGTGGCGCTGGAGGAAGAAGCTAGAACCCAAATATTTGAATGCTTTCTTTTCTTCCCTTCTCTTATCTTCTCAACTCCTTCCCAAAAAGCTCCCACTTCCCCTTTCTCTGGGGTCACAAACTCCCTTTACGTCATATCCTGAGTTACCATTCTTATGGCTCATGTTACAGCCCTATGAACTGAGTCTACTGGGTGTGGCTGTCATATCAAGTCTGCCATGAACTAAATTACCCCCCAAATTTAGCAATGAAAATAACAAACAGTTATAATTTCACATAGTTTCTGGGAGCCAAGTATCCAAAAGTCGCTTAGCTGGGTGGGTCATAGTCAAACTACACCCAGGACTATTGTCTCTGAAGACTTGACTGGGACTGGAAGATTCTTTTCCGAGCTCACCCATGTGGATGCCGGAAGGAGGTTCCAGTTCTTCATTGGTGGGCCTCTCAGTAGGGCTGCCCATGACATGGCTTCCCTCAGAGTGAGTGACTCCAGATAATCTAATCTCAAGAGTGACATACCCTCACTTCTGCCATATTCTACTGATCACATAGACCAACCCTACTCCAAAGTGGGAGGGACAAGAGAAGGGTGTAAATACCAGGAGATAGGGATCAACGGGGGCCATCTTGGAGGCTGTCCACCACATTGTTCTGCCAGTGTTTCTCAATGGGAACAGCACTGACATGTGGGGTAAGACAACTGTTGATTAGGTAGGACTGTCCCAGGCATTGCTGAACATTACAGCACTCCTGACCTTCACCTACTAAATGCTGGCAGCACTTCATAGTCAATGTGACAATCAAAGGTGTCCCTGCAACATCCCTAAGATAGGCAGTTTTCACCCCTCATTGACAACCTGTCTAGTATGTGAATCAGGAGGACCTACACTTTGGGAGTTAATTGGAATAAAAATATATGTTTATTATTTTCAAAAATATTACAGATGTTGCACTGGCATCTCCCCATATGATTTGACGTAACTGAGAGGTTGATAGGTCTCTAAGATTGAGGACTATAATTTGAAAGAACATTGAACTTGGAGAAAATTCTTGCTTAATGCTGCCTCTGCCATTTGTTAGCTGAGGGCCTCGAGCAAGTTCTTAAACGCTCTGAGCCTTACCTGTGAATGGGAAATACTACCACTCATCACACAAGGTGAGAGCTCAAGAGAGAAAAGCACCTTTGAACCACATATGGCTCACTCCTTCCAAAGGCACTAGAGTGTTCCAGTCCCTCTGGTTTGTAACAGGAGTGTCACAGGAACCAGCTAACCCGACAAGCCTACGGAACGGGCCAGGATTCCCGGACAATCAATGCAAGCCTGGCTTCACTTCTTCACGGAGGACTGAGATTTTCCTAGTTACAAGATGGCTGCTGGGTTTTATTTTGGGGAGATACTTGGTTGTCAGCTAAGCCCACCATTTCTTCTATCTTGTTGCCTTCTCTGGTCCCTGGCCAAGGTGTGACTCTTTTGGGACAACCGTTTTCTCCTGTTTCACTCCTCTGCTCTGGGTTTCCTTTTCCTTAACTCACACTCCCCTGCTCCACTGCTCCTGAGCATTTCCATTTCTTTTTGGAAGGTGTTCACACCCACCTTCCACTTCTCCACTTCTCCACGAACTGCCTCCACTTTCTGGCTCACTCCTGAACTTTGTGCTTCCCCTGCAGCATCCTCAAGTTGACTTTTCCTCAGAGCTTTCAGGCAGAACTCTTCCACCCATAGCTGTCTGCCTTCTTCATGTTCTGGGCTGGGGAGCACTGCTGGAGAAAAGCACCCAGCTTTCTGGACGTATGTGGTCCAAATTTGCTTCTGTGCCACTGGGGCTATCAGCATGCCCTGGAACTCTCGCTTCCCTGGTCAGCATGATCCTTCAGCCTCCATAGTATTTATTAAAATACCTTTCCTCCATTCGCCTCAGACCTTCCACTTGGCTCCTTTGTACTTCTGCCTCACCTCAGTCCTCGGATGACGCTGCCTGCCACTTCACAAAAGCATAGAAGCCAGATGAGAATGCCTACAATTTCCCGTCACCCTTCCCATCACCTCACCTGTCCCTTCACCTGTGCCTACCTTCCCCTACCTGACCTCTCTACCTGAACCCAGGCTCTTACCATCTTGGGCTTCTTTGGATGTTTCCCTCCAATAATTATCCTCTTCTATTATTTCCATCTTGACATTTTCACTGGCTCCTTCCCATTAACTATCCTCAAGTCTGTTCCATCTTAAAAAGAACACAAAAAGCAGAAACCATTCCCCCCAACTCTTCCCTTCCCTCACTGCCCCACACTTTCTTCCTATCCCTCCTCCCTGTCACAACCCAAGCTCTTGAAATAACTGTTATCATTTTTTGCAATTTCCTCACCTCCCTTTCCTCTCAATTGACTGCAATCTGTTTCTGCCCACACCTCTCCTCAGAAACTGCTCTCACGCAGGTCAGAAACTGTTGCCATATCGCTAAATCTCGTGAACAAGTGCTCATTTCTTATCTGACCTGACCTCTGAACATTTGACACTGTCCACCACTCCCTTCTCTGTTGGAAGCCTCTCTTCCCCTGCCTTCCATTCGACCACATGTTCCACCCATCGTGATCTTTCTGAATCTTTCATCTTGTCCCTTCCCTCACTCCTACTTAAAATTCTTCATTGACTTTCTCTTGTCCACAGGATAGAAAGCTTTTTCATGGTCTGTGCTCTCCCACGCAGTGACTTACCACCGCCACCCCCAACTTATCCTTCAACTACACTGAACTATTTGTAGCTCTATCAGGTTGTTTGCTGTGTCCTTCTCTGGACTTTTGCACATGTTTTTCCCTGTTCTTTCCCTCTTGGCAGGTTAACTCCTATTCATCACTTTTTCCATGATGCCGTCTATGGCCTCCTTGTAACAGTTAGATGTTCCTCCCATCTTCTGTCATGTGTCTGCCTCCATCGCAGTGCTAAGTTTGCTTTAATGATCCGTCTACCCTTTGACTTTAGGGAAGAACCCTTTTCTTCTTTGTGGTTTTAACTCTAGAGTCTAGACAGTGCCTGGTGCATGTTAGGAGCTCAATAGTTATTAAGTAAAGGAATAAATACCTCTATTAATCACATGAATAACATATGATGGACACTTATAAAAAATTAGTTTAATTTGAACTTTAGGTGAGGGAAATATTAGGGAGATAAGAGATGGATTTTTTTAAAGATTTTATTTATTTATTTGACAGATATAGAGACAGCCAGTGAGAGAGGGAACACAAGCAGGGGTAGTGGGAGAGGAAGAAGCAGGCTCATAGCGGAGGAGCCTGATGTGGGGCTCGATCCCATAACGCCAGGATCACGCCCTGAGCTGAAGGCAGACGCTTAACCGCTGTGCCACCCAGGCGCCCCAAGAGATGGATTTAAAGGGGATAAAGGACCAAAGAGACTTTCCTCCTTGCATCTCGTATCAAGGCCAGAGAGCCAGATGCTCCCCACCCTTACCCTTTATCTCCTTTGACAAGGGAAAAACACCTGCCCCTTGGAGAAGCCTCTCCTGACCTTGGCATTGCCATTTCAAAGATGATACTGAAAACAAAGGATGAGCCAGGATGGGAGAAATAAGTCTTTTCTGATTTTCTTTTCATAATTCAAATGGAAAAAAAGTACAAACTCAAACGGAAGAGGAGAAAATACCCCCCAGAAGTGCAGCAGATTCCTGGGCTGAAATTTAAGAAATATTTACTGTTGAGAATTTTTAATGTTTCTTTAGGTAGGTATCTTGAAACAAACAGGCTAACTACTTTATCCCACAAGTTTAAAAACAACAACGACAACAACAACAAAGGCAAATCAATATATTTTCTAATGACAAGGTCCCACCTGCCCTATTTATTGAAGGAAAGAGTGTGCAGTTGCTAGTAACACCCACACATAAGTAAATGAAACACGATTATGCAAGAATGTAGGGAACGCCAACCAAAGAACAGCCTAGTGTTAAGAAATAAATAGAAATGACTCCTTCCCTTATAGCTTCATGTACTTTCCCCTTGTACCTCAGATCTCCAACAGATTTCATTTCTATCTGGTTTGTCCTCAGATCTGGGGAGGAGAAATCCTGGACTTGGCAGGTGCTGAGCTTGGAACCCACACTCACTCAAGCAGTGCTGTTAGTTCAGATGACTCTTGAGACCAGTAACACTTCCAGCCCCAGGGAAACCTCTGTTCCGAATTTTTCCCTCATTCCACAAGGGAGTTCTTTTTGCAAAAGGCTTTGGCTGTGCCTAAATCTTTCTTGCATTCTGTCTTTTGAAAAGCATTTTGTGGGGCTGGAACGTTGCAGGTTTCCCCTCCCCCCTCCCCCAGATGTTTCTGGTTCTCAGGATGTACACCTGTGAAGTTGGGTCACTTGGGAGAAATGTTTGAGTTTTATTTACAGCAGAGAAGAATGTGATCTTCACATGCAAATGTTCAAAATGGTCATTTTGTTCTCAGGAATCAACCGCAAGACCTGCTAGGGTAGAGTTTGCAGGGACATGAAAAGAAAATAGGAAGGTAAAATCATCTCATCTTTACATGTATCTTGAGTGCCTACTCTGGTTCACCAGCTCTTCTAGGTGCTGGGAACATGGCAGCGGACAGAAAAAAGGGAGAAAAAGAAGACAGACAGAGACAAGTCTGTTCTAGTTGGGGAAGGAGATAGCAGAAGATGGACAATATTTAAAAAATAATAAATCAACAAGTAAATTTATAGTTTGTTATATATAATTGTCCAGAACTCTGACAGGTAAAATTATACCCTGAGAATCCTGCTTTTGTCATGCAGGTGGTCTCCTTGCTTCAATGAGATAACAGATGTGAAGCGTCTAGCATAGTCTCTATAATAGGTGCTCAATAATATCTGTTCTTGCTCCTTTCCTAACTTGAGCTGCTAATCCATGAAGGTGGTTTTGCACACCAAGACTAAGTGTTGTGAGGCTTGCCTTGAGCATCACTTAACCTCAATCTAGAGGGACTTCAGGTACAGCCGTGATGGAATAATTCATCAGAAGTTACTGTTAGTTACTCACTTCATTTTAAATAATTTTCATAATGAATATATGGAAGCTACTGTTTGTTGAGCACAGTGATGGGCACTAGGAATCCAGAAATTATGAAGCCACCATCCCTGCTCTCAGGGGTGATTAGCTAGGGCAGCAGAAATTCTAAGATAGGCAGTGTAAGCTAAAGCCCAAGAGACAAAAACAAATAAATTCTCTCAGGGCACCAAAGAAGGAACAGTTGTTCTCTCCCTTGGGGGGAGCAGGGGAGAAGAGCATCAGGATGGCTTCCATAGGTAGATGACCTCTGAGATGAGCCGTACAGAAGTGAACTGTTTGCGGGAGAGGGAAGGGAACCAGGAGAGCCTGTGGAGTGTCTAGGCCCCCTGCGTTGTCCAGTTTGCTTCAAACGCAGAATGCACAAGCGGCAGGGTGGGAGATGGGCCCAGAAGGGGGCTGGGGATCCCAACATGAGTGTCTTCAATGGCACGGTGAGGATCTGTGTTTCACGTGGCCGCCACTCTGGCACATATCTGAGATATTGGAGGTGAGAAATCACATGACCGGCCATGCACCAGACAGCAGGCAGGGAATGGGAAGACCGGTAGGAAGTGACCACAACCAACCAACCAAGAAGGAAGCAAGGTCACCGGAGGGCGGTAACTGTGAGAATGTACAGAAGGTTGGATCAAGAGATCTGGAGATCCTGCTTTACTGTGTTTGCAGTATCTGTCACAATGTGAAATGACCTTGCTCGTATGTTCATGTGGCTACAGTTTTTCCCCCTCACCAGATGATAAACCCCTTGAGAGCAGGAGCCTTGTCTCTCCTCTCGCTCCGCCTCCCAGTGCCTACAATGGTTCCGGGCCCACAGCAGGGGTTCAATAAACATGTGCTGAGTGACCGCATGACTAGTGTGGAAATAGAACTGATGTGACTTGACAAATGACCGACGCGGGACAGGTGGGAGGCAGAAGCTGTGAGATGCTGTGGGGAGAGTTTCCAGCTTGGTCCCTGGAAGAATGTTGAGCACATGGCTGGACTGGTTTCCCACATATCAGCTTACTTCCTTGTGTACGTGTGTCTTTGAGAGATGATTCTTTCCTGCCAGCAACTCTCGTCACTGTTGTTGTTGTTGTTGTTGTCATTGTCCATTTGTTGCTTCTTTTTTTAATAGTTAATCTTTAACTTTCCTTCCAATTTTCTCCCTTTACTGTATACCTTTTGGTCGGAGGTTTGACAAGGAAGTTTGTCTTACATTTTTTATCAAGTGCGTTGTCAAGGGAGGGGGCCCCTCCCCTCTTCTCTCTTCAAGAGAGGAGGTCCTGATATTTTATTGATAAATTAGCAGGACCCTTGGAGGTGTGTACAGTGAATTGGAAAGATTTATCTGCAACCAGTTAGAAAAGAATCTAGGGTTTGGCTGCCTGCAAATTCCTGCATGTAAAGAAACTTTCTAGTTATGATAAATACTGCTTCCAACACTTAATCTTTTTTTTAAGAGGTAGTAACATTTTCTGAGTTACTGTTACATTAAAAGCAGAGAGGAAAGATGGATTTTCACACCTGATAAGGAAGGAGAGGACAGGTCAAAGAAGAAACCATCACGGAACTGGAAAAAAAATGGAAGGGCCTCTGACTTGAGGATGATTCTTGAGAAGGACATTTGTAGCCCCTAAGAAAATGGGGAATACAATGGTTTCTAGGGGCAAGAATCATGGAGCCAGGAATTGGGTAGAAACAATCGGCCCCCAGCTGCTGTAAGAAGCTGCTGTGGCCTTGTTCCACCTGGAGACTGAACTAAAAGATTCTCCATAGAGAAGGTGTGCCTGCCTTGTGAGGACCCAGAGAAGGAAAATACCGGAGGAACATTCTCTTAGAGACATTTCATGAAAACCGGCTGTGGTGGTGGCAGGAATAGCAGTGCTACGAAGGAAGCTCGAGAAGAAGCAGGCTCACCCAAACCCAAGCAGCAGGAGGTATGCGGAGAAATCAGTGGCACTGATGGGTATAGCAAGGAGAGTTTATGATCCCTTCCATTCTTGCACTGCACAACTCCGGGGGGCGCAACTCACACGTAGCTTATGGAAATGGGGTATGTTCCTGGTGGTGGCAGTCACATAAACACTATTCCCTAGCCAGTCCTCTAGCTAGTATTCCTCACTGCACTATTCTAGTCTGCCCTCCCTCCACCTCCCCGCCCCCACCGCCCCCATTCCAGAATGGCGCGGCAAGGAGTACTGTCTACTAGGGAGATGAACATCTTGAGTTTTGGCGTTAGGATTCTCTTGGTTGCAAGTCACAGAAACTCAATTCAGACAGCTGAAACAATAGAGGTGATACACTGGCTCACTTCTGTGCCTCCTAGGGATAGAGCTGGTCTTTTTTTCCATCTGTTGGCCTCACCTTCCCCTCTGTGTGAGTATCTTTTCTGGGTTTGCCCTATGCTTCAAGTGTGATGTGGGCAGGAAGGGGTGCATGTGTTTGCTGAGGTCCATGGGGGTTATGTGTGTATGCGTGATATATTCTTTGGCAGCCTCCCCCCTCCAGAACCATATGAAAAAAAGTAGAGAGAAGGAATAGTGTTACCTTCTGGATTACAGAGAATTGTGAAGACTACAAATAAAACGTCCATGAACAGGCTGGAATAGAGTTGCTGGTGGGCCACGAATGATCACATCTTTTAAACTGTATGCTGGGGGCGCCTGGGGGTGCAGTCGGTTGAGGGTCCGACTTTTGGCTTCAGCTCAGGTCCTGATCTCAGGGTCCGGAGATCCAGCCTGGCATCGGGCTCCTCACTCAGTGGGGAGTCTGCTTGAGACTCTCCCTCTCCCTCTGCCCCTCCCCGTCTTGCACGCTCTAAAATAAGTTAATAGATCTTAAAAAAACCCAAAACCCTGTATGCTAGAAATCACTCCCTTAACACATTTTTTTTCTTCCTTGTTGAAGTAATTCCATTATATTCTTAAAGAAACTCAACATGAAAAATTCTGTTTAAAAATCTTCTCTCAAGGTCAATTTACAAATTTAATTCATATGGATTGGTAAGCGATTATGCAATTCTAGAAATGAACAGTACTGGATCAAGTTGTAGCGAGTATTTTATAGAGAAAGTCAATCCATGGTGTGTGTTTTCAGTCTTTGTCATCTGGTTCTAGTCTCTGTTTGGCAACAGCGTTTTATACGTGGCTCTGTTAGCACAGCCAAAAAACCTTGCATACTTCACAACTTGCCACTCTTCTCAAAGATTTAGTTAGAGACTGAAGCTTATAGCACATGCTGCTGGATTCAGCTTCTAAAGTGAGAGTCTCCTGGGCCTAAAATATCTCTTGTACCCACACATTTCCTGGTAGGCCAAACTTCACAAAATAAACATAGATGACCTCTCATCCATCCAGCCTTCCGGAAAGTTTAGAAATGATGCAACCTTTTGGCAATATGACATGACACATTGCTTTGCTTGTGCAGCGCCTGAACTTCCCTCATTCTGTGCCACCCGGACAAACAAGCATTTACATTAGCGCTGCCCCGGCCTCTGAAACAAATTCTCATCGGCTTTAACGAAACAAGACATTAAATAAATGGCCTTGGCCAGGGGAAGAATGAGTCAACAGGGGAAGTCTCGCGGTTGCTTCATAGTGACATCCAAGACATTTGAGAAAGTAGAAGCTGGTTTCTCTGTCAATACCTTGGTTTCCTTTCCTTTCTTCATCCCCCCTGCACGCAGGAATAACAATGTCTGGAATCAATATAGTGCTCTTCTTCTGAGAGGTTGAGTATTTTCCCACACGTGAAGCTGGCGGGCTTTGCGCTTTCCCTTTGCGGGAGGCTGAGCTGTGGGATTTCCTCCTGCTCCTCTGCCTGCCTCCTTTGTCTCTCGACCACTAACCTCGCTCTCAACTCTTTCTCTTCCTGGGATGGCTTACTCTGGTTTCTCTTCTTCAGTAAATAGAAACAAACCTTTGGATGCTGATTAGTGTGCTCTACGCCTCTCTTAACCCTTGGGATTGTTTCGTCTACTTGTTGCTGACTCCAAGAGGAGTAGATATGCCCTTACTTGTTTCACAGGGGGTTTTGTTTTGTTTTGTATTTAAAGATTTTTTTCTCCCCCACAATTGCCCCATTGCTCTGTTTTCTCCAGGCCTCACAGATAATCCATGCTTTAAAATACCACAATGTCACAATTATGGTGCATCACGAGGCACATCCTAGTAAAGAATTCTGGACAAAGAGGTGATCCCAAACTATTTTATTAATGAGGCCCTTCACACTTCGTTCCCAACATGCTTCTCCAGCCTATACCCCCTATAATGCATCCCATAGGACAGTGCTTCTCAAACTGCACAAAGTGCAGAACCAGCTGTCTCATTTCCCATCTATCAAGGTTGGCTGTGTGGTCCTACTGTGCAGGGCTAGTGCGCAGCTTGGCTGACCTGCCACTCACCATGCAAGCTTGACCACACCTGGTCCATATCCTGTCCTAGGACAAGAGGCCACTGACCGTGCAGTGTCAAGTTGCCAACGTTTCTATAGCTCGCTCACTCACGATTTCTTTCCTTATATGGTCATAGAGCGTAACAAACAATTCACAGTCCCCTGACCACACTTTGAGTAGCATAGCCATAGGGCTCATGGGATTGAGCTCCAATGTTGGGCTCCGTGCTCAGTGGGAAGAAAAGAAACCAGGTGCTTACTATGTTTTGAATAAACCTTGGTTGTTATTGCATTTGAACTCTGACCTTAGGTTATCCTTCAGCCCCTGTTCTCCTACCTTTGCTTGGCCTATCCTTATTCGTCTTTGAAGGCCCACCCTAAATTTTTTGAGAAATAATTCACATATGTTTGCCATTTTAATGTGTAAACTTTAGTGGTTCTAGTACATCTGCAATTGTCATCACTACCTAATTCTAGAACATTCCTGTCACCCAACAAAGAAGCCCATTAGCAGTCACTACCTACTCCCCACTCCCCCCAGCCCCTGACAACCACTACTTTATGTCTCCCTGGATTTCCTTCTTCTGGACATTTTGTATCAGTGGAATCATATATAGCCTTTTGTGACTGGCTTTTCTCACCTAGTGTAATTTTTTCAAGATTCATCCATGTCATAGCGTATGTCAGTTCTTCATTCCTCTTTATGGCTGAATAATATTCTATTGTATGGATACATCACATTTTGTTTGTATTTTCATCAGCTAATGGACATTTGGCTTGTTTCTATTTTTTGGCTATTAAAAATAAAACTGGGTGGCTCAGTCGGTTAAGCGGCTGCCTTTGGCTCAAGGGTCCTGGGATCAAGTCCCACATGGGGCTCCCTACTCAACAGGGAGTCTGTGTCTCCCTCTCCCTCTGCCTTCCACACCCCCTGCTTGTGCTCTCTGTCAAATAAATAAAATCCTTAAAAAAAAAAAAAAGAATAAAACTGCTAGTAACATGTACTAGTTTTAGCATCAATATGTTTTCATTTCTCTTGGGTGTATACCTAGGAAGGGAACTGCTGGGTTGTATCATACCTCTGTGTTTGACTTTTTGAGGAATGGTCAAACTAATTTCTCCACATTCTTGCCCATACTTCGTTATTTTCTTTTTCTAAAAAAAATTATAGGGGCGCCTGGGTGACTCAGTCGGTTAAGCGTCCGACTCTTGATTTTGGATCAGGTCATGATCTCAGGGTGGTGAGATGGAGCCCTGTGTCAGGCTCCACACTCAGCAGGGAGTCTGCTGGAGATTCTCTCCCTCTGCCCCTGCACCCCGTGTGCATGTTCTCTTTCTCTCAAAATAAATAAATCTTAAAAAAATTACAGCCATCCTAGTGGGTACTGTACATACTTTTCTTCTGTGAATTCATCTCTGACTCTTTCTCTATTTCCAGGAAAAATCAACCCCTATTTTCTCTCTGCTCTCACAGGAATGAATAATACAGTAATTACAAGAATAGCTAATTTTGGAGACTTTGCTACGTATTATGCTATGTGCTTTACATATGTGAGCTCATTAAATCCTCATATGATCTTCTGCGAAGTTGGTGTTACTAGTTCTTCTATTTTATGTATGAGGGCACAGACAGAGAGAGAGAGAGAGAGAGTAAATTGTCCAAAATCCTGCACCAGCAAGAGTGAAAACTGGGATTTCAATTTCTGGGCATATTTGACCCCAAAGCCAATGCTTTGAACTATTTGGCTTTTAAAAAATAGAAGCTATTAATATTAACTCTTTTATAGGGGCTACCTGGCTGGTTCAGTCAGAGAAGCATGCGATTCTTGATCTTGGGGTTATGAGTTTGAGCCCCACATTGGGTGTAGAGAATACATCCATCCATCCATAAACAAGCTTAAAAAAAAAAAAAAAGCAAGGTTTAAAAAAAATGAAATCTCTTCTCTTAGAGCAGGTCCCTGCAGTCCAATTAGAACTAGCAATGTTTCATTGCTAAAGATTTGGTGGAATGTTATCCCTAGTCTACTCAAGAGTACTTCTACAAAATATGGTCAACATTTTTTCTCATTTTTTCCATTCAGGGTCTTACAAAACGAAAAGCAAACTGTCCCATTCCAAAAGCTCTCTTCATACCCAGCATCTAAAACCGTGTCATTTGTTCATCCCCAGTCACGACCCATCCTGTCATGCAAATGGAGGTATTGCTAATTTCATCTTTGCATCTGATCTTGAAGAAGACTATTTGGAATTCGTTGAACACGTATTTATTAACATGTCTTTTCCAGTTCACATGCGCCATAATGATTTTCTGTTCTCTCTACTGATTTTTTCTCTTTTGGGGAAGTAAGAGAATTCAAGATACCACTTCACTGCTAGGAAAATCTTTGTCATTTTTTTTCTTGTGCTTATATTTCATCACACACAAACCCTAATTATTTTGTTACTGGGTGTCTCCTGGTGGGTGGGCATAGCCTGTACCACTTATTAGAGATGTGTGTGTCTATATCTGTATATATAGATATATCTTGCAATGATCACAATAATGATATGAGGTGTGTTTTACTATCACCAATCTATACTTAAACCAATAAAAGTGTAGAGAGATTAAGAAACTTACCTAAAATCACACGTGTAATAGTAAATCTTGCAGTAAAGGGCCTGTCTAAATTATTTGATTATGAAACCCTCCCCTCCCCACATTTAAAAAAACATTTCTATAAATAATTCAAGAGACTGTGTAATACAATCTCCCTGCCCCCATCTTTGTCATCCCTGCAAAGCCTTCCCAGAAGGAGTTAATCACTTCCTCCTCCTTGCTGCCCTGGCCACCGTGTGTCATGGCATTTAGGATGTTATGTTGTAATTTGCTTGTTTACACATCTGCCTCTTTCTGAGGGCAGGGTCCAAGTCGTATTTTCTTTGTGTCTTCAAGTGATACCTAAAATCTAAAAGGTGTCCCATCAATGTTTATTGATTTGAATATCTGTCATGGCCACAGCTGACATGTGCACGCTACTCAGAACCCCAGCTGAGGACAGCAATGCACATCGCTCTGCAACAGGGAAGAAGACAACAAGCTCATCAATTCCCAGTGCTTCTTGGGATAAAAACCCAATACACATACGGGCTCCCTGCTCTGCTGGGAGCCTGCTTCTCCCTCTCCCACTCCCCCTGCCTGTGTTCCCTCTCTTGCTGGCTATCTCTCTCTCTGTCAAGTAAATAAATAAAAAATCTTAAAAAAAAAAAAAAACCAACACACATAAATATCTTTAATTAAAGGCAGCCTATGGGTTATTGTGGGCTTCAGGCTGGCATGTGTTCTCCCCAAATAAATCCGCCAAGATGGACAAGACAACTGATTTGAGTGAGCATGCATCAAAAAGGCTTCAAAAAAGATGCTCATGTGCCATCTTGTCTTTAAAAAATTCTTTTCTTGTTTTCATCTCATGCTTTGATCCAGCAGAAGAATGCTTTTTCTGGTCCTCAATAAAGGTAGGGGCAAAACTATGCTGGGCTTCCTCCCTTCAGTTCTCTGCTGACAATTCCTTATATCGTCCATATCCTTCTTCTATACACTGGTCCATGACCTGATTCCTTTCTCCCCACCCCCCAACCTCTGCCTTCTTGTCAGTTTATTTCTGTATTTGCTCTCAAAAAATATTTGGGGGGGCACCCTGCTGGCTTAGTCAGGGAGGATGCGACTCTTGATCTTGGGGTCATGAGTTGAAGCCCCACTTTGGGCATAGAGCTTACTTGAAAAAATTATTTTAGATCACCCTTCTCTTTTCATGACACATATCGACAGTGCATGTCCCTGTGAATTAACGCAGTATCCCCAAAGAGGAGGACATTCCACAGAGGTCAACTGATGGTCCTCAGATCACATAGGAAGATGACAACTAAACCCAGAACCCAGATTCCCTGATCTGTTTTGCCCTAGTTTTCACTCTCACTGCATGTTTAATTGTTATTGCTAAAGCTTCATGTGTTACCCTCCTCACCCCTGAAGACTGAGAGAGAGACCTGAAAGGTTTTCTTTTCAAAAGACATTAAGGGAATGGAAACTGTGAAGAAAGCTGTGAAGAACCTCCAAGTTCTATTTATTATTTGCCCAAATTGCTAGGTTAAGTACACAGGAAAAGGTAGTAGTCTTCCTGCCTCCTGGGGGTGGACCCAGTTCATCTGAAGAGGCCATTCTCTGGCCATCCTTGAGATGTACGCAGCTGGTGACCTCATCTTTCTCTGAGCAAGTGTGGCCATTACTGAAAGGGCAGACACCCCCCGGGGAGCAGGCAGGCGGGCCAGGATGTGGGGAGGGTGATTCAGCAGGTAACAGCAGTTCCTTTCATGCCACCCTGCAGGAACGCCCAAGGGGCTCACCCTCTCAGACAAGTCTCGGAGGACAGAGACCACACTCCTAGTGGCCCGTGCTATTTTCCTCAAAGACGAATTTTGTTTTTCCTTTTAGGAGAGCTCGGTATCCTGATTTGCATAAATCAGAAAACTCCTTGTGAATTTGATCACGGCAATATGGATTCCTTTCCTTCTGTTACGGAAAGGACTGACCAGAAGCACACCCCAATTTAATTTCGGCTCCTGATAAAATACTGGGTGAGGCAGGTAGAGGCCCCTCAGTGTGCTGCAGGGTCCGGGGCTCCCAGCACGTGGCTGAGACGTGTGTTGAGGGAGGAGAAGAACGGAAATTTTTGAAAACAATCTCTTTTTGAACTTCCTTAATCTATTCTGAGTTTAATAAGCGTAAAAACATGACGTTTTACCAAAACCCTAAATATCACTGTTGATCCGAAGGCATGTAATAAATGAAGTTAATCTGAAATGAGTTGATGTCCTTTTCCTTACCGCTAGGCACTTGGATCACAAGAATTGAAATGTTGTTCCCGTGGAGCATATTTTAAAGTGTGTTTTTTCCTCTCGCAGTGAGTATTTTTAGACCGGACATTAACATGCAAATTATATGGATTAAGCTCTCCCCCACCCCACCCCCCA
Source organism: Ursus maritimus (assembly GCF_017311325.1). Lineage (NCBI taxonomy): Eukaryota > Metazoa > Chordata > Mammalia > Carnivora > Ursidae > Ursus > Ursus maritimus. Next base: position 89,975,348 of record NW_024426552.1, read on the forward strand.
ACCTTCATAATAGCCTGCGAAAAGTCAGACCACAAAGGCACAAAGACGGTCTTATTGCTTTTAACCTTTGAGGAAAGGGGCTGCGTCTACCACTCAGAGTTTACTGGGTATCAAACTCAAAACATACCTAAGGCTCCAAAAGGCCCTGCCGGATACACACTCCCACACACATGCCGAGGTGCGCTTTGGACTCTGCTATGGAGACGGCCTGGAAATTAACGACACGGACTGAGAAGGACAAAGAGAGGGGGAAAGGGATTTCTGAAATGTCAGGGACTCCCTCCTGCTGACACTTCCCTAACAAGTTGTCAGAGGCTTTCTCTGTGGCACTGGAGCTGCATTTTCCCACAGGTAAACTGGGTATGCAGTGCTTACTACGGACCTCTGCATTTCTTGGAAGCCCTAGTGTGTGATCTGGAACCCAGCTGGGGGTTGGGGGTGTCACCTGATGTTGGTTACTTCAGCTTGAAGGCCCTGGACTAGTGTTGGGGGTCGAGGGAGGTGAGGTTTGGTGCTTGCAACGGTTCCTTGGTCCCAGCCCTGCCTTCTTCCTGTTTCTGAGGAGAGAAATCTGATTCTTGTCATTTCCCTGCTTTAAAACCAACTTTGCACCTTTATTATCCATAGACAAAGTCTAAGTGATTTAGTATTGCATGAAGAATCTTAAGAAACTGGCTCCAACCTACATTTCCTTTTTCCTTTTTTGACACTCATGACTTGTTTACCCCAAAGCCCCTATGTAATCAGCCATCACAAACCTTTGCTGGTCCCCAGAACTGGAGGCCACAGCCCAGGTTCTCTTCCTGGACCCACTTGCTCCACTGACTGTGCCTGGTAAACTTGTCCGTGGGACGCATACAACTTAGCCATTGCCAAACTCCCTCTAGACTTGTTTAAAATCTTTATTGCGACACTTATTCCATCAGAGCATGATTTATTTTTTACATTTCTAAATCTTCTGCAAGACTCGGAACGCCTTGAAGGCAGGGTCTGTATCCATTTCTCTCTGAATTTCGACCTTCCACACAGGCCCTGGTAAGGGCAGAGTTATTTTGGTCTGAGACATACATATTATACCCTAGTCATATGCAATTTGCTCCCATCCTGGGGACAAACAACTAAGAAGTGGTATGATCCCAGGGAGGGTCTGCCAGCCCTCCCATTTACTCTGCCTGTGATTTCATCTCTGTGGAAGGTAGGAGTAAAATAAGGTTGATTTATTTCCTACCTGCAAATAACATCAAGTCAAATAGGAAAGCAACATTGAAACAAAGACTGCTGGAGTGGGAGTGAATCAAACTGGATTCTAGCCCTACTCTGACACTAACTAGTTGTGCAACTTGGGAGAGACTACTTGGCCTCTCTGACCCTAAGTTTCTTCATCTACAAAATTAAGAATTTGTCCAGGGTGATGTTCTTTTCTAAGGCATATCCATAGTCGCCTATAGAGCAAAAATCTTCAAGGGGGGTTTGAGGAAAAGGCAAAGTGAAAATGAAGTGGGTGATCCAGCTGTTTAGACACAGGGTGATCATGAAAGTGCCGGTTACAGGCCTAGTACACAGAGACCCCAAGAGACGAGGGGTTTATTCGTGTATTCCTTCCTGATGCCTTTATTTCTACACCCCAGCGTACTAGAAAAACCAGTCTTACCCTGTTTTTCCCACTGCCCTGATCTAGACGTTCGTCTCCCTACTGTGGGCAAACTTTGAGGAGGTAAGTGCAAGGTAGTGGGAGGTGCTTCACAAATGTGGGCCTGTTATGGGTTGAATTGTGTCATCTAAAAAAGACAGGTTGAAGTCCTAATCCTTAGTACCCCAGAATGGGACCTTATATGAAAACAGGGCAATTACAGAGCTAATCAAATTAAAATGAAGTCTTTAGGGCTGGGCCCTAATTCACTATGACTGGTGTCCTCATCAAAAGGAGAAATTCGGACGCAGAGACACACACACAGAGGGAAGATGAGGTGAGGACTCACGGGCGGAAGATGGTTAGGTGGCGGGGGCGAGATCTGGCATCCACCAGGAGCTAGAAGCAAGGTAAGAGTCTCCCCTACAACTGTCACAGAGAGCCTGGCCTTGCCAAGATCTTGATTTTGGACTTCTAGCCTCCAGCATTGTGAGCCGATACATTTCTGTTGTTCTAAGCCACCCAATTTGGGGCACTTTGTTATAGCCGCTCTGGGAAGCGCATCAAGGATTCAGGCTGGCGATGCGGGCTGCACAGAGGAGGGGCGGGGCATGCGTGCGTGTGTGCAGGTACTCACGTATACTTGTGTGTGCGGGGAAGGTGCTGCTGGTGCTGGAAGGTACTGGATGAGCTCCTCGGAGACTCAGCCGACCCCAGCCGTCTAAAACGGCTAGCAGATTCTTCACCTTTCTTCCTCCTTTTTTGCCCTTCTGTCTTTCCTTGCCTTACTGCAACTTGCAAATCCTACCTCACCTTCTTTCTGCATTGGCTCCTTTAAAAGGGACATTTTATTCTGCTGTTTACTTAGAAATGTTAGCACTACAAAATCTGGCCTGGTTGAAGAGGCCTCCAGTGAGGGAGGGAGACAGGCCTCCTGCTTGGAGGAGATTTGGGGAGGCTCAGACCCTGGTGGAACCAGTCAAAGGAAGCCAACTAAGGTAAACTTCTTCTTCTTTTTTTTTTTTTTTTTCCAGTTCGTAAATCCTCCTTGTGAAACTGGTATAATAGCTGCTGTATGAGGACTCCGCTGAATTCCCCCACTCTGGAATCTTCGGGGCGCCTGACATAACCCTCGCCCTCCGCACGGTGGAGGGCAGAGAGGCCTCCCTCTGTGTCCTGCATCACAGCTTTCCCCTGGATCTGGGCTGGGGCTGCCTGGTTTGAATGGAGGATTGTTCACTGTAGCCAGTGACCGGCAGAGCTGCCAGTTCCAACACTTAAAAAATACAGTACTGCTTTTAAAGTAGAGGAGAAGGGCGTTGAAGCAAGGGTGCAGGGGTTCCTTGTCAAACACACTGCCCATCTGTCCCGGCTCTCCTCGGAGGGGAGGGCCGAGGCTTCCTGAGGCAGAGAACAGTCCCCAGACCTCCACCTCCAAACCAGCAAGACGGGGGAAGGAGGCCTGCTTCAGCTCTGAGCTCTCCAACAGACCATGTACTGGGCTGATTCAAATGGAGAGTTCCTTGCTCATGAGATCACTCTCGATGCTGGTATTTACAGAGTGACCATGGCTGAGATGTGTGCCGCGGACATCTGGTACCTGCCCCGAGTTAAGTGCTGTGAGAGAGATCGTTTCTGGGATTGGGATCGCGGTTTTGTACTCCATGAATTGGTCTAGAAATTGTACCCATAATTTTTCCACTGATGAAATGTAATTATGGGATTAAATATTCATGTTTTAATTATTGGAAAGAAATACATTAATGAACTATTATTGAAATATCTTCCATATAGAGTCAAGTAGGAAAACCTGAAGAGTGAGGCTGTGCTCATTCACTGTAGTCGCCACGAAATCATTTCATTGTTTGCTGCAGCAGGAACATTGTTATAAAAGGACCAAAATGATTCAGTTGCCTGAGTGACTTGACCATTACTGAATAAAACCCTGGCTAGGAAGCCAGACTGCTACCATTGGTCAGCTCTGAAAATCCCCAGCAGTGTTTGGATACAAAGAAACTAGAGATCACCTAAAGAGGATCACTTTTGTTTTCCTGGTGGTGGGAGACCGGCAGAATGGGGTGGTCTCTGACTATTCTCTGGGATTCAGACAATTCACTTAAAAAATGAAACAAAACAAATCTAAGGCATTTTTGTTTCCATGCCCTCCCAAAGTGCCGGGGAAGGGACTCTCACGTGGGCAGAACCTACTTTTATTAAGCCACTGGTATCATCCTTCATGAAATGGGTTAAGTGAAAGCATTAAGAATGGCTCTTCTGCCAGTCTTAAGGGCAAAGGAAATAGAATACAGAGATAATAATATCTTGGTTTTCTAGGTGAGCTCCAGGGGAGACAGAAACGACATTATCACAAGAGAGCAGAAGCACATCACGAATGGGTCTCATAAGGGCAAAATTATAAGACCACAAACACACTTCATTGAAAAGAAGGTGCATTTTCCTATTGTTCTAAGTATAATGTAGGGGAGGAAGATGGAGAATAATATTCAAGGCATCTGCAAAGGAAATGAGCCTCCAAATCGCCTTTTTTGGTGCGTTAGTCTGAAAGGACACCTGCCTCATTCACCAAATAAGCAGTTTTTTTCAGCCTTTTTTACAAGATCAAGCCCCGCTGCTCTGAGGAATGAATCAGAGGCATTACATTTACCACAAAAATAACTAATTGAAGGAAGCGATTTACCTCTTTCTTATCACATTAGAAGGAGCAAAGATTACAAGTAAGATCGAATTCTTCTTGCCTTATTATTGATCATGTCTGAGTGCTGACCATGTTTTTACAAAAGAAACAATGCTATGTTCTCAAATTCCCCAAATGAGTAGGCCAGAATTACTTAATCAAATCTATAGTAGGAAATGCAGAGCTGAACAATGCACTAGCTTGTGTGTTTTGACTTCACTGTCTCCATGGTAACGTGCACGAACAAATTAAGAAAAATATGAGCGATTTGTCTTTAGGGTGGAACTTGCCAAATCTTATTTAGTCTAATTAGTTTTTAAATTAATGATATTTTAGATGGTTAAAATGTTTTCCTGAGAATTCTCATGCAAAAACGGTCGTATTTACTGACTTCGGTATAATTAAATGTCCATATTTTTAGACTAAACCAGTCGTGGAGTGAGAATTACTAACGGTTGCATAAATTAAAGTAGTAAGTATCTCAACAAAGGCTGTGTTGGCGAGAAACCGAAACAACTGTTAAAAAGTTAAAATTTTAGTTCATCTGATTATTTGGCATCACGGGAATCCCATTTCTTAAAAGATAGAAATAGATTTTTAATTAAATATTTATCTTATTTTAAGCAAATCCTACTAGTCCATGGAGGCTGTGTACTCAGGGAATTAACTGGAACACAGTGAGCAGCAAAGCCACTGGAATCAAAGGGCTGTTAAAAGTTAACATTGGAGTATCGATGTCTCAAACCTGTTCAATCTCGAATATCTACAAACCGTCTTCCATCAACGGCCAAAGTGAGGTATGTAACCCTCTCGCTGCCATCGTTTCAAGACCATGAGCAAAAGGGTAGAGAAGAGCTCAAGAACCTAGCTGCTCTTCTGGGGGCCAAAAGCACAACTGGCCCCAGGAATTGGGTGGAGTATGCAGGAGGCACAGGGGACCTCCTTTTGCTCTGTAAGATTAATATGAGGTTAGCCAGAGTTGTGGAAAAGAGGTTGGTGAAGAGTCAAAAAGAAAAAAAAAGTGAAAAGCCTGATCTTCGAGCACCTGCACAGAGCCAGCCAGAACCCTCTCTGTAATTGGTGTTAAGTGTCTGAACACGGAGAATTGCTCCCAAGCCACTACCGCGCGGCCCGGAGCGAAGGAGCACCAGACAGTGCAGGACTGGCATCATGGGAAAGGAAACAAAGCTGCCCAAAGGAGAGAGGAAATTCCCTGAGATTCTGGAAGGCCTTTCACATTTTGTCAGCGAGGACGGCTGGAGACCTCACAGGAGAAATATCGTGTGTGTTTTACTAGGGACGCAGGCGCGCGCACACGCACAAGTTTGTTCTATAGTGTACTGTCGTCATTCTCAGATAATAAAACTTCAAAAGGTTCCAGATTTTAAGATTATATTGTTAAGAATACACAGCTGATCCAAGAGTCTTGGACAATTTTAATCAAGATTCTGCTACTTGGGTCACCTGGGTGGCTCAGTCAGTTGAGTGTCTGACTTTGGCTGGGGTCGTGATCTTGCAGGGTCCTGCTAATGAGCTGAACGTGGGGCTCTGTGCTCAGCTGGGAGTCCGCTTCTTTCTCTCCCTCTGCCCCTCCCTCTCCCCCGCCCATGCTTTCTCTCAAATAAATAAATAAAATCTTTTAAAAAAAAATGAGTAAAAAAGAGAAGATTCTGCTACACCAAGTAGGCAACCAGACCCACAACACCTGCTGGCGCCCTGGCCCAAAAGCAACCCTGTGCTGTAGAGCATTGCACGTTGCTCTGGGCTCTGTCCCTCTGCGGACTCCCGTTCCTGGTCAGCTCACAAACTGGGAAGCATTCATTCAACAGAACGACTCAACTACAAAATAGATTTTCTCCTGGTGTTAGGAATGAGGAGACACGAATTCCTTCTTGTTGTTTACAACCACAACGGTTCCAGTAGCATTTAGAAATAGAAACAAATGGTTCAAGAAAGAAGAAGATTTACGATGAAGATAATGAACTTAGCTGTTGGTTCTAACTTTTGTATATTACCAATACGTGTATCAATAGTGTTTTCGGGACTTCGGAAAAGGCCTTTAAAATCACCCAGCTAAATGTAAAAGCTAAAACTATAATGCTTCCAGAAGAGAACAGAGAAATTTTTGCAACCTTGGCATTGGCAATGTTTTCTTAAATACAAAACAGAAAGTGTTAACCATAAAAAAAGTAAAAAATTGGACTTCATCAGAATGAAAACAGCTCCTCAGAAGATACTGTTAAAAAAATTAAAAAGGCAAGTCACAGACTGGAAGAAAATATTTACAAATGTATGTCTCACAGAATATATAAAGAACTGATACAATCTAACAATAAAAATAAGCTCAATTTTTTAAAATAGGCAACCACTTCAAAAGGAAGATGTACAGATGGCCAAAATGCCCATGGAAACATAGCCAATATCATCAGTCATCAAGAACATGTAAATAAAAACCACAAATGACATATCATTTCACACCTGTTAGAATAGCTAAATTTTAAAAGACTGACTTTACCAAGTGTTGGTAAGGTTCTGGAGAAACTGGGACCCTCACACATGCTGGTAGGTACATATAATGGAGCAACCATTTTAAATACAGTCCCATAGTTGTAAAACTAAGGGTACACCTACTTTCTGACCTAGCAATTCTATTCCTAGATACTTACCCCAGAGAAATGAAAACAAAAGGATCTGTATAAGAAAATTTATAACAGAAAAAAAAAGGGGGGTGCCTGGCTGGCTCAGTTGGAAGAGCATGCAACTGTTGGTCTTGGGTTCATGGGTTCAAACCCCATGCTGGTGTAGAGATTACTTAAATAAAATGAAAAAAAAATTTATAACAGCTTCATTCATAATAGCTTCAAACTGAAAACATCCCAGGTGTCCATGAACAGAAGAACACCACTGTGTGGTATATCCATTCAAAGGAATACCGCTAGGCCAAAAAAAAAAAAAAGGGAATAACTCCTTATATAGGCAACATAAAATCATTATGCTGAGTCAAAGAAGCCTTATCCCAAAGACTACATTTGATATGATTGATTCCATTTATAAAAAGTTCTAGAACAGGCAAAACTAATTTATGATAAAAAAAATTCGTAACAGTGGTTGCATATGGTGAACAAAAGTGGGGATTAAGTGGGAAAAGGGAATTTTCTTGAGGGAACTTTCTGGCATGATGGGAATGTTCTATATCTTGGTAAGAATTTGGGTTATATTTGCCCAAATTCATCAAAACCACACTTAAGATTGGTGCATGTCACTGTATATAAATTATACCTAAAAAATCTGTAAAGGAATACTGAACTCTCGTCAGTGAGATACACGCTGAAGTGTTTAGGAGCAAAGTAGACTGAAGTCTGCAACTGACTTTGAAATGCATCAGAAAATATGATGAATTGGTGGGTGAATAGAGGAAAAGATATGGGATACAGGATAAAGCAAATTAGCAAAACGCTACTTGTGGAATTTAGGAGTTAGGTACTGGGGAACAGTTGTCCATTGTATAGCTCTTTCCACTTTTTCTGTATATTTGAAATTTTTCATTAAAAAATATTGAGAAAAAAACTAAATATACACCTACCCTATGACCTAGCAGTTCCTTTCCTAGGTACTTGCCCAAAAGAAATGAAAAAAAATATGTTCACACGGAGATTTCTCCAAGCATATTTATAGCAGCATTCTTCGTCATAGTTCCAAACTAGGAACAACCCAGATGTCCATCACCAGGAGTATGGGTGTGCAAACTGTGGGGTATGTACACACTGGAGTGGTACTCAGCAGTAAAAAGGAATGAACCACTGATACGTACAAGATGGCTAAATCCCCGAAACTCTATGTTGAGCCAAAGAAGTCAGAGACAAAACTCTGAAACAGGCAATCAGAACAGGGACTGCCTTTGGGTGGGAACTGATCGGAAGGAGCATGAGACAGCTCTCTGGGGTGAAGGAATGTTTTATATCATGATTGGGATGATGGATATTCAGATGTATACCTTGACCCAAGCTCCCTGAATTGTACACTTAAGATCTGCACATTCCTGTATATAAGGTTTACCTGTGGTAGGGGAAGAGGGAAGGCTAGGGAAGAAAGATCCCAAGTTGTAGGCCGAATTGTCTTTCTGTGTGTGACTACAGATGACAATTTAGAGGCAATCGAGAACTCTGAATGGGAGGGGGCGAGGTGACAGATTTCATTACAGGAATCCAACTCTGAATAGTGGGATGGGTCTAATTCTTTGAGACGTCCTGAGATAGGAAAAAAGACACTCTTAATATTTCAAGGTGTTGTAAGATGAGAGAAAATACTAATATCTTAGTCAATTTGTGGACAACATAGATCTCAGCCCCAACTTCAGTGGTACGGGATGAGAGCCACACTGGTACCTTCCCCTTTGTTTTAGGAAACGTACAGATTAAGTTCCATTAGGAAAACCAGCTGTCAGAACTGACGGATGGAAATCATTGCCCTTTAACTCCCCCAGGCCCTCTCTCCGAGTCTATCTGATACATCAGGCAAAAGAAGGTGGGCTAGCTGCTTTGTTTCCTAGCCCTCAGCAGGTTGGAAGCCGCAAATTAGAAATGGGGAGGAGACAGTGAAATAGCCAGAGGCCGTCACTCAGACAGCAAGTGACAGCTCACAGCAGGCACGAAGGGTGAAGCGAGGGGAGAAATACAAAAAGCCAACTTAAATACTCAAGCACACAACAGTAAGTGGGGGATTCCCGCAGCTCAATTTATTTAAATAACTCCTCAGTGCACTGCAGTGTTTTATGAATCAGTCTAAAGTCTTTCTTAATCTCCTAAAAGAAGAACCAGGAATGTGATGGCATCATTATACATTTTCTAAGAAGTCAGAGAATTGCTCTATTTTCTCAAATTTTTAACGCAATGCAATTAGAATAATATTTAAACATTTTTGATTAGAGGGATAAACTCTACTTATTAAAAAAACACTTCTGTAAAATCCTTATTCCCTGACAACAATGAATAAGACACTTTTTACTTCTTAAGATTAGTGAAGGTTGACCCATCAAAATCATACAAGGTTGGGTAATAATATCTTGATAAAGAAAAGTAATAACACTTACCTCTGCTACCAAAGCTGAGGTCTCGAACTTTCCATCTTTGCAGACTTCTGAGTCGGTGAAATGTCATCCCTATTATTCCATAAGGGCTTTATAGATCGAGAAACGTCTTGGAATGCCTTTCTTCTGAATGTCAATCATTAGATCAGATCAGACCTTAAAAACTTTTTCAGTGGTTTTGTGAAAAGATGATCCATTTGTGTTTTTTACTGAGTAGTGTGATGGAGCCGGCTCCTACCGAGTGGTGAGAGCCCATTGTGACATATCTTCCCAAGACTGAGTTCAGAGACTTCACATTGTCAGATTGAAAACAGCTATGGTGGCAGTATTTGTCCTATGAAATCAACGAATGCTATAAATCACGGTTATTTTCTTTTCTTTTCAGGGAGTTGGTTGTTAAACATTTACCAGCACACCACTGGGTATATCAGATGCTTTAGATACGTTGCATGGTCTTAGATTCAATTGCCGCCACCTACGGCTCTTTCCTAAATAAGAAATGTAAATTGTTACAGCTGGTCAGTCCTCAGCACAATGGGCAAGGTAGGAAAGCTGGTTTTGTTACTCGTATTTTATGGGGATCCAGACAGTCCAGTTGAATTATTAAATTATTTGAGCAATGGTGACAAAACAGATGGAAATGTGCTGAGTATAAAAGAATAAAGTCTGGAGGGTCAGTACTCTTATAAAATATGATCCTAATAATCTTTGCTTCAAGAAATCATATCATTTGTCAGATCCTTATAGGGCTTGAAAGAAATAGACAAGTAACTGAAGCAAATATTAGACTTCAGGCTTCACGTTTAGATTAGAAGTGGATCACAAGCCTCCACGGAGATGCTTGTTTTTATCAGGGTGGGTATAAGCCTTTCTATTATCTGGATATTCGATACTCTTGAGATAGACAAGTTCATTTAAAGCACTCACTCAACCAGTGAGTGCTATTTGTGATTGTAGGGAATTCCTAAATGTCATTGCTTATGTAAATCCAACCTGATGAATCTTATAACCTATTTGGAATTTGAGCTTTGATGTGTGCTGACCTGTAGGCACCTATGTATTTGTGACCAGGCTTTATTGCTTTGTAACAACAATGAACCAATGACGAGGGCCAGACCGGTCATTACAGGGGGAAAAATGTTCAAACAGCTTTTTACCTACCTCTTTAAAGCTAGAAGAGGATTATTTATATTCTTTCAAAGAGATCGATTGGCTATTCACCCCAGTCTCATATTTGATCCTGAAAAGCAACAGAGAATTTAGGATGAAAAAGATCTGTTTATCTAATAAATTCTGGTACTTAATGCAGTTTGTCAAATTCTCCGAATAATTCCATCCAAAAACTTGAATTCACAAGTGTTTATTGAGTGTCTATTATAAGCGAAGCACTCTGCTGGTCATTACAGAAATATAAAAGGATGGCCAAGATATGGTTCCTGCCTTCAAGGACTCTTTAATACAAAGTGAAGGACAGACATTTAGCATGTTATAATCAATTGCCAATTTACGATTTTTTAAATACAATAAAACATTCAACTCCAAAGATATGAACAGATTATTTCATGATCAGAAATATTTGAGAGGGCACCTGGGTGGCTCAGTCGGTTAAGTATCTGCCTTCACCTCCGGTCATGATCTCAGAGTCCTGGGATTGAGCTCTGTGTCAGGCTCCCTGCTCAGCAGGGAGTCTGCTGCTCCCTCTGCCCCTCCCCCCTGCTCCTTCTCTCCCTCTCTCCCTCTCTCTCTCTCTCTCTCAAATAAATAAAATAAAATCTTCTTTAAAAACAGAAATATTTGAGAAAGCACTGGAATGTCTGCTTCTTAAGGGCAGGAGCTTCTCCAACATGGTTTCAGCTGTGCCCAGTGAACATTGATCAAGGGTATTTGTTCAATGAATCTTGTCCCTTTGTGTTATTTTTATAAACATCTATGATCATTGAGTCTAAAAGTTAGTAACTAAAGATTGCTTGGTAGTAGGATGTCAAATAAACTACATTATCTCCCAGTGGTCTGTGCTATAAAGTTCTCTAAAGTACTTATCTTTTTTTCCTTTTTCAATTTTCATAGGACAAATTTCCTCTGAAGGAAAAAAAAAGAATCAAAATGACTTGTCATCATGTACAAAATAGCAATTGTACCTTTAAAGTGCTAATCCCATTACTTAAATGTTCTTCATTAAAATAACTTTATGCTTCCCAGGTATTAATAAATATTGAAATATATACAGGAAGAAGGAAATCTGAATTTCATATAAGTGTTTTCATAATTTGCCAACTTCCTCAAATTGGAATTTTATCAGAAAAAAATAGAGAAAACGGGAAAAAACTGAAGCCAAAAAAAAAAAAAGAAGGCTTATTGAAATCAAGAAAAAAATTGGGTGAATCCCAAAAATGCTCCTTGTGAATTTGCCAAAACATTTTAAAATCTCATATGAGATTTCATTCCCCCTTCAATGTGATTTATTTAACTCTCGCCCAACAAATGGAGCTGTGAACACAGGCACTAAGCCTTTAATACCACAGTTGACCAGAAGGCAAAAGCCACACTCCATTCTCAGGAAATCTTTGCTGCCCCGCTGCCCACCCTCAACACAAACCTCTACCTTTGCACTCCCACCTCCCTCTATGATCACCTCCCACCCCCGGCAAACCAAAGCAGATTCCTGGGAGATGAGCCACACGGGCCATGGCTTTCTGTTCCTTAAGAACTTGCAGTACAGGGGTGCCTGACGACTTTTGGTTTCGGCTCACGTCCTGATCTCATGGGTCGTAGGACTGAGCTCTGCTCCGCACTCAGCAGGGAGTCTGTTGGCTTAGGATTCTCTCCCTCTGTCCCATCGCCCACACCTGAGCACGCGTATGCGCACTGTCTCTCAAAATAAATAAATCGTTAAAAAAACCCAACGACTTAGAGTATAGTGAGGCAGTCACTTCACCGCTGTGGGCCTCGGCTTCCTCATTTGCAGAACAGGTGAAAATATCTGACCTTCCTGACTCACAGTTTTTCTGAAGTTCAATGTCTTGATACATGAGAAAACGACACACGAAAACCCTTTGCAAATGTGGTTACTGTTTATTTCAGATTATCTAATTTCCAAACACATTAAAGAAAGTTTAGGTTTATGAAACCACATGATTGCAGGGCCTTTTCCCTTGGCTGTATAGGGAAGCTCCAAAATTTCCCATGTTTCACCCATTTATTACGTTACTTCATTAAGGGCAAGGTTGAGTGGGTTAGTGGTTAAGTTATGGGACCAGGCATAATACTTCCTGCATTCTTATCTGACTTGGCCATTGTTTTGTTATTGCCTCAGGGAAAATCTTAATGCCTTAATTTGCTGTAAAAACAAATACATATCAAGAATACTTACTTTGAAAAAGGGTTATGAGACTTTGAATGGATTCATATGAGAAGGCTTTCTACGTGAATCTTGTTCTTTGGAGCCAAATTATATTGTGTAATTCAAAATCAATAGGAAAAGAACTAATTTTAATTGAGTTTTACTTTGTCTTGAGCACCGTGCTTACATTCTCATTCAGTCTTTACAAGCTGCAAGGTATATAACATGATGGCCATTCTTACAGGTAAGGAAGCAGAGTCTCAGGAATTTACCCAAACATCACCAACGACAGGAGATAGGACTCCGATGAAAACTCTCTCCTCTCTAATGTGAAATCCCTACTCATTTTCCTAAACCTCTGCTCCTCACAGTGTGGACTGTGGAGAACCAGCAAGGGAACCACCTGGATCTAGTTAGAAATGCAAAATCTCAGGCCTCACCCCTCTGGCTGCTCAATGACAATCTGCGTTCTAGTAAGATTCCCACATTAAAGTTTGAGACTCTGTCGCTAGACCACCTGGCCTCTCAAACGGACTGCTGACATAATTGCTTCTCTTCACAGCTGACCTGGTTTCTGGATGAGCCCCCAACACCCGCACATACCCCCATATCCCCTACACCAGCTCAAGCCCAGGCAAAATGAACCACAACCTCTCTTTAGATATGGCCCTGGTTTATTCCACCATTATAACCTCCCAGGATTGTTTCATAATTAGGTGCATATATGATCTTTTTCTGTGCTACAGTATACACTCTATGAGAGCGGGCTTGGTCTTGTCCATCTTTGTATCCTGTGCACATGTGAATGAATAAATTAAGTAGCACTTCTTTAGTGTCTCAAAATTTTGCCTTTGTTATCTCTTTCCCAAATGCAGCCACCAGGCCTGACACTCCTCACTCTGAGAGGCACAATGATTATCAGCTGGAAGAGCTTCTAATAAATCAAGCAGGCTGGGGCCTAATTCCACCCCCCATCCCCCCCTCCCCCCCGCCGAGAGAGGCTACTGTTAGGAATCTCAGTGCCAGGACCCTTCCCCTGTCTTTGCCACTAGGAAGCCTCATGACTCCTGGCAAGTCCTTTCAATTCCCTGAATTTCCATTTCCCATCAAAGACAGATGAAGTTTGAGTTCTAAAGTACAGGGATTTTTCACCTATTATGATCTGCTCTTTGCATTTCCATCACCTCCAAACCTTCCAACCCCAGACCTGCTCTTTATCCAAAGCCCTAAATCGAAAGAGAAGGAAAAACAGGGAAGAAGATAAATATGTTTCATGACTGATCTTAAGCCAGAAAAGAAGGGACCTGAGGTCAAGTCATCCACACTGATGAACTTCTGGAGCCTTTCTTAATCATGACCATTCCCTGTTCTGGCAGCAATTAGACACTACTCCTTGAGTATGCTCCTTTGTGTTTCGTACCTGGATGTCCTCTGCAAGAAGATAGTGAATCGGCCAGTTGTATGGAAAACCATGAGCAGTTGTGGAAAAAGAGAGAGATACATGAATATACCCTCAGCTCCCTATAGCAATGCTCTGCTACATGGTGTCAATGACATCGTTGTGAGGCATCTCAAACATTCATTATAAATAAGGATTATAAGAAATTAAAGTTTGCAAATGATTTATTCTCTCTCTGTCTCTCTCTTTTTAAAGTATTAGAGTGGATGCAAGTATCCTGGCCACTGTCACTAATTTCTATCACCTTGTGCTTTTTTGAATGAGAGAAGGGAATGACGTTATAGAGAGTTCGGAAGGAATATCACATGCCCAAGACCTTATCTCTGCCACAGCTGTGAAATCCAGACATGGCCAAAGGGTTGTGTGGCTCAGACTCATGTGAACGTCATTTCTCTCGTGTGTTCTAGGAGAAAAAGTGTTGAGACATGGTGCGTTTGGGAATGTTGACATCCTAGTTTTGCAGATGGAGAGGTTCCTTGTGAGGTTTTCATGACCTGTTGCGGAAATTAACATATTTGAAACACAATCTAAGGCTGAACAAAGAGAATGGTAGGTATTTCTTTAAAATGCTTTCCATTAGGGGCACCTGGGTGACTCAGTTGGTTAAACATCTACCTTTGGCTCAGGTCATGATCCCAGGGTCCTCGTCAGCAGGGAGCCTGCTTCTCCCTCTCCTTTGCCCCTCTCCCTTGCTTGTGCTCTCTCTTTCTCTCAAATAAGTAAATAAAATATTTTTTAAAAGTAAAATAAAATGTTTTCCATTGGTAAAAGGAGATTTGATAGTTATGGTTTCTCCCACTAGCATTAGAACAGTGGCTTTTAAGTTATTTTGGCTGTGACGTACAGTGAGAAATACATTGCCCAAAGTAACCATGGAATATGTGTATTATAAAGAGAGAGGTTTATATATAATTATATATTTATATATCCATATGTAATGATCTATATATGAGTGTATATATAGATGAAACTTAAGTTTCACAGAACCACGCTTACTTTTACTATGTTAGTAATATTTTTTATTCCATTTCAATTTCGAAAAAATGCTAAATGCAATCCACTAAATTGATTTCATGACCATTAACAGATTGCAGCTCAGAGTTTGAAGATATTGCTTCAGAAGTATCCTCATTGTGTGGCTGTGAACAGTTGCTTACTGCCAATTAGCTGAAAATGATCAATCTAGTGTCCTCTTTCACATACGGGCTAGAGTTCTGGCCAACCAACCATGACAGCTGCCTTAGCACTAGATGACTGGTTTGACCATGATAAAATAAAAACACAGCTTTCCATTTAGTGGAATTCAATGCATTCTACAAAACATTTAGCCAAGCAGCTGCTGTTAAGGCAGTCAGATATGTTGTCCTACTTTGTCCCAAATTTATAAACCACTATGCTATTGTGTTAATCAAGTCAGTCGAAAAGAAAACATCATCAACATTATAACATCTCAGTGTGCATTCTTATGAATAAGGCAGTGGCTGGAATTTTAGTGTCGTGTTTCTCTAGCATATGTAAAAATCCAATATAAAAGGATCTGATCCTCTTCAAACTTTTCTCATCTATTTTGGCCTCAGTGGGAGTCCAAATCATAGGCTAACAGTTTTATTTTTTAAGTTTTATTAGTTTCAAATTCTACATCGTCAAGATGGGTTTTTATGTGTAAAATGTTTTTTTTTTATTCTACTCCTGAAATGTTTCTATGCTGTAAAAAACTTTTCTAAATTTTTGTCATTGTGTTAATTCACTATTTGCTCTCAGTGTGATTGTCTTAAATAAAAACTAACAACAAGAAAAAAAATGTTCCTTTCCTTTTATTTGAAATGTGTTTTTTTTTTCTGGCAGTTCCTTTAAAAGTCACTCTGAGGTATATAGACTCTGGCACCATATACCAATGCTGACCAGTGGAATTCAGGAGACAACCACTGCAGAATATTCGAGAGACCTGGGATAACTTTATACAAATGCAGCAAAGAGCATTCTAGAGGTAGCTAGGCTGTTGTTTTGGAGGTGGTACATGGTTTCTGCATAATGGTATAGAAACTGGATTTTATGACTTTTTAAAACGTCAAGCTGATTTTTGCCTTTGGGGAAGAACTGAATGCAGGAAAGTAATCCAGTGCAGCTGCTTAAGCAGGAATATTTTAGGTTTTTTTTTTTTAAGTTTAATTAATTTTTAGTAATCTCTATGCCCAATGTGGGGCTCGAACTCATGACCCTGGGATCACGAGTTGCACGCTCTACCACTCTACCAGCTGAGCCAACTAGGTGCCCCAAGTAGGAACATTTTAATGTTCTGTTTTGGAATCTAAATTGGGTGTGTTTGTAAGACTCTACCCTGTGTAATTTGAGATATTTTGTTTAACCATATCTAAATGTAGACTTTTCTAAGAACCAGGCTGGATGGGAAGTGGCTCAGCACCAGTGGAGAGAGTGGGAGCTAGAGAGAGAGAGTATGTGTGTGGTACAGAGCAGGGGAGTTAGTAAGAGGATCACAGGGCATGGGGGCTCTTCCTCTGGTCATAAGCCATGGAGGCAGCAGTGTGATGGCAGGATGGGGAGGTTAGGGTGGAAATACTAGTTAGACTTGATCAGGAAAATATTTGGGGTATTTCTCTAGAAAATTCTCAAGTAATGTAGAGATCTTCTGCAGGGCGCTCATTTTTGGCCATTTTGGAATAAAAAGGTGAAGTCAGGTACATAGAGATTAAGCAAGCATTGAAACATTTCTTTTGTAATGTCACAAAATAATTGCATAGGCAATTATTTTAATCACATTGGAATAAGACTGACCTTTGCCTTTCCTAGCATAGACACAAAGGTTCACTAGCTAAATGCGAACTCACTGAGGAAGAAATAAACTCACCTTCTATTTTCATATAGCTTAGCAAAATAAGTCATTCTTCACTTCTCATCTTCGAGTCCCTGTTTCTGGTGGTCTCCAGATTGATTGCTCCATAACTTTTTAAAGATGGTGTAGAGCTGGGTGACTAGATAGAACATAAGGGTGAACTGTTGAAGGTTTTTTTTAAGGTGGAGAGGTTTCTACCGCCCGCTTTCTCCTCTGTAAGCCCCAATCATAGAAAGTCTGGGAAACTCCAAGCTGCTTTGGTTTCCTGCACACACAAAGCTCTCTGTTAACAAGTCAGTTTGTAGCTGGGCCCGTCAATGGAGACAAATGATAGCAGCATGATAAAGAACAATGGAGAGCTGCAACTTACTTTCTTTTTCTTTCTCCCTTTCCTTCCTTACTTCCTTCCTTTCTCTCTCTCTTTCTTCCTCCCTCCCCTTTTCTCTTTTTCTTTCTTTCTTTTTTTCTTTCTTTCTTTCTTTCTTTCTTTTCTTTCTTTTTGTTCTTTCTTTTTCTTTCTTTTCTCTTTCTTTCTTTCTTTCTTTCTTTCTCTCAAATTTTATTTTTAAGTAATATCTACACCCAATATAGGGCTTGAACTCACGACTCCAAGTGCAAGAATCTCATGGTCCTCCAACTGAGCCAGCCAGGAGCCCCAAGACCTGCAACTTATTTTTCAACAACTTGGCCACAAACATTAAAATAAGCTAAATATATATTTATTTATATATGTATAATATACATTATATATGTATAAATGGATATGTCTATTTATGTTCAAGATTGGTAAATCTAAACTTAAAGCTGTTACATTAGTTTTCATCTTTCCAAGTTTGCAAATTTTCAAAATAGAATGTGTGTGTGTGTGTGTGTGTGTGTGTGTGTAGGAGAAACAGTAATAGAGGTGATAATCAGAGCACAGATGTTAAATTTAAAGAGATTATTGTTATTATTTTTTAAGATTTTATTTATTTATTTGAGAGAGAGCATGAGCAGAGGGAGGAGCAGAGGGAGAGGGAGAAGCAGGGTCCCTGCTGAGGAAGAAGCCCAACTCAGGACTCTATCCCAGGACCCTGGGATCATGACCTGAGCTGAAGGCAGGTGTTTAACTGACTGAGCCACCCAGGTGCCCCTAAAGAGATTATTACCTTTAAATTATATAGTATTACGTAATGTTATACGGTACCTAGTTTAGGGCTTTGAACTTAGGAGGGATTCACCAATTTTTCGAATAGTTCAGATCAAACTACTTTTCACCTCACTATGAGAACATGCCAAGAGAATCTCTAGAGGGTCCAGTCCCTTTCCCGCCATCTTGGGGCTGTGTGACTCAGTATCCACTGTCTCACCCTTGACTGGAGGCTGAGGGAAAGGCAGATGTACTGTCCCCTACATTCTCTGTGCGCTGTGCTCCATGGACCAGCAGTGTGTCCATCCCTGGGAGCTTGTTAGAGATGCAGACTATCGCTCTAGCCCCAGACCCGCTAAGGCAGAACCTGATTCATACGCACCTGAGTTTTGTCCCTCTTAGAATAAAAATGGGCTAAAGCCATTTACCTGCATTAAATGTCTCCACAATTGCTTAGAAGTCAAGGTAAGATATATAGCCAAAAAGATTTCTTAAGACTTAGTCTTTTTCTTTGCCAACACTTAAAAAAGAAATGTTTTTCTAATCAAATATAAAGTAGCTTATTTCTTCAAAGCTTTTTTTTTTTTTAAATTGTGGGTGATAGTGATTTTCTACATGTGAGCGAAGTATCTCCCACAGTTATTCTGATCATAGTGACAGAACATTTTTAGATTATAGGTCATATAAACTAAAGATTTCTTTAACCCTGGAAAATACTATTCTAAAATAGAAAATGACACCAATTAGAATGCTTTAGTTTTAAAAATATAAAACTCTGCCGTGGGTTGTAAAAGTTTGCTAAAAGGTCTTCTTGACATTTATAATTCTCTTCCCAGTAGCCCTTTAACTAGAGACAATTTAAAAGTAGTTTGTTGAGAGTTCAAGAGTTTAGAAATGGTCCCCCCCCTTTCTTATTCTGCAGTCTGGGCTACCATGGCTAAGGAAAAGGAGAGGAAAGGGGGCCTTCTCCTATCTTCTGCAGTCTCTAGTCAGGGTTGAAACGCAAGGCCTCTGTGGTCTCTGCTTCAAGAAGATCAGAGATGCAGATGTGTTTGTGACTTGGAGCTTTTTGTGAAGTCCTTGTTAGGATGAAAATTGTGGACCTTCTTCTGGATAAATATGTCCAGTGTAATTATTAAACTTTAAAAATGCCAAAGAAAAAGGAAATAAAAAACAACCCTCACATTTGGAGCCTTGCATCTGGAAGCCTTTTTCTCCCCTTAGGAAATATTTGTGGCTCTCTGTTCCTGTCAAGGAGGAAAACGTGCTTGTAAATTTCACCCAAGAGAAAGCCTATCTTTGCATCCACCACATCAGGAAAGAATAGATACAATCCCACAAACATAGGCTAAAATCTCCAGAAATTTGACCAAAGGCTGGGGGGGGGGGTGGAATTATGCAAGAAAAGCAACCCAGCCTGGCAGAAAATTTCAGCGAGGAAGTTGTCTGTGCCAACCTTGGCCTCAAAGAAAAATACTCCACCCTCTTAAAGCTGCTAAGATGGCAAGGAAAGCAGGGCCTTCATTGGCCATCCAGACCTCCCTGGACATATGGATGCGTCCAAGAGAAGCCAAAGCAAACTTCCTCTGCACACTGGACATACGTCTATATGCACAGAGGCCAGTCCTGTGTGTCAGGCAGTGGCTTGCAGTGTGCAAGGAGCCAGGGAAATCATCCCAAAGATTCTCTGACCGCCTGTCTAGGTGCCTAAGATTCAACCATTATTGCTTCTTTCCTTTGTAGTCAGCATTACACTCACCCTAAAGTTTCCTTACCCTGTTAACTAACCCTAGGGTAGGGGAGCATTGTAGAGTTTCGTCCAAAGCTCTTTTGTATCAAAACCTGAGTTATTGCTCCTAGCACAGGGACCCCTGAGGCAACGAGTGAAAAGGGTGATTTTCAAGCAGGTGCTTCCTTCGTTCCTGCAGCCCACTCTTCCTTCTTCCTACTTCTTAAGAGGGGTGTGAACTGTTTTTACACAACACAAAGTAATTTACTCTCCAGGTGAGGCAGATGGGAAGAACTGAGATTAGACAATTGACTCTCTGCGTTGTTTGCTTTCCGACTGTGAGGATGGGCCCGCCTGGAATTCCTTAGAGCTGCCCCACCATGACCAGAATCCAAGACTGTCAAAGTGGTTCCCCCCATTTTGGGGGACAAAACCACTTCTTGAATGGGGCCTCTGGATATCAACTCTTGCCTTATCAGTTAGGGACAGAGTCGCACCTGGAGTTTGAGAGCGTGCCAATCACTCTGCATATTTTAAATGCCCTCCCTTGCAACCTCTACAATTAGAATACTTTATACTTAAATGCTTCCTGAGGTGAAACCCTGTACTTCAGCCAGAAGTCTCAAGGGAAGCATTTATTGCATTAGTCTTAAAAAACCACTCTCACGATTAATTAAATATTACCCTGAATATTTAATTCCTAGCATACATAATTTTAGCCATCCCTTCAAAACAATTTCTTTCTTTTCTTTTTTCTTTTTAGATTTTATATATTTGACAGAGCACGAGAGGTGGGGAGGGGCAGAGGGAGAGGCAGACAAGCAGACTCCACGCTGAGCAGGGAGCCCAATATGGGTCTCATTCCCAGACCCCTGGGAACATGACCTGAGCCGAAGGCAGACGCTTAACCGACTGAACTACCCAGGTGCCCCAAAACAACTTGTTTTCATTACCAGTCTGAATGACCATCTCCTCCTGCCAGAATCACACTGGGCCTTTGAAGGAAATTTTGAATATTACGTCAGCAATACTAAAAAGAGCTCAGCAAGTAGAGGTGAACTGGGGAACCTCTGCTTTTTTGGTTCTGTGTAGCTCAGACTTGGGGTTGAGGCCTGCCCTTGTGAGACAGGTGCACACACACACCTCACAGAATTTTCAGCTGGGAAGTCTGAGTGGCACTGATTCATACTTCCTGGCTTGTATTTCGGCTTCCGAGGCTCCTGACCTCAGGTTTCTGCAGCATGCCAAGGAGGAACGATCTCTGACACCAAGCTGGGAATGGCTGGAACATTTGAAAAGCATCTAGGACTCTTGAGAAAACCTCCCTCTGGATTGCATCTTTGACCCTGTTTGCCTCCTTCAGTCTTCTCTTCCTGTCTCCCGGGACGTCTTCCCCCCTCCTGTGGTACCTCCACTGGCCTGTACTGGTGCCCCCTCCATACCCCGCTACCCACACCGTGTCCCATAGTCTTTAGAGGCCACTCCCCTTGCCTCAACCGCCTGCTCCTTCCCCTTTCCCCACCCTTGCCCCCAACTCAACTTCTGTTCTAGTTCTTCCTTGCAAGCAATATTATAATAGCTAATATTTTTTGATTCTTGTGGTTTACAAAATGTAGATAATTACATTGAGCATGAACGACCCAGTCAGGATGGTGGAATCATCTGCATTGGGCACAGATTCATGTCGTCCTGTTCTCCATGCTGGGCTCCTGCCCCCAACCATGCAGGCTCTGCGACTAGCCAGGCCACAGCATCTCCTCTACCTTATGCTGCCCGGGCTCCCAGTGTGGGCCAAAGGCTCCAAAAAGACATGAGAAAGCTTCTTTCTTGGGCTCCATTTTCTGAAGTCCCTATATACATGTACTTCAGGGATTGTAGGAATCCGTGATTCATGGGTACTTGGATTCGTCTCAGTATTGATGTCATCTCTCATTTCTTTCTCATCCCATGACATCCTTACTCCTACTAGAGATAATCCAGTATCTCCTCAATCATTTTTTAGGTGATTGTATTCATTAGACAAGGTAGCTTCTGGGCCAAGGCAAGGGTTTAGATTGGGTGGGGTGAATGGGCCCCCTGGGTTCCCACTTTGAACGAGGCCTCGCTTTGGGCTCTTCAGTAGGCATAAGAGCAAAAGAGTCTCCTTGATGCAGAGACCTGGGAGGGAGGCGGGGTGAAGGATGGGGAAGGAATCCTCTTTCCAGTCTGAGCATGGAGAAAGGGTCTGGGAGCAGATGTTGAGGGCCTTGCCTTCCCAAGAGCTATGACTCAAGTAATGCTGGAGCAGGTCCCAGCTGGAAAGACATAAGGGAAAGGTGAGGAGAAAGGCATGTCCAAATTTTGATGGAAAGAGCCAGCCTTCTTGCAGAGGGAAACCTAAAGAAAGCCCAGCTCATTTGTGCCTTTGAGAGAAGCAGCAGGAAGGGGCATGAAAGCAGCTCTCCCTCAGGGAGCACAAGGAGTGGCTCTGAGCTCTGGAGACCTGAGAGGGACATCCAAGAGAATCATCCCAGACTCTCACAAAAATAACGTGGAGCCTCCTTCAGGTGGGGAAAGACCTAGGTCCTGCAGCATATGGGAGGGAGCTGTCAATGGTAATGCGGTAATAGGGACCTCTATCACTATGATGAGCCAGCTCTTGGGATGCTGACGTACAAACACGGAAGAATCTCAGCATAAATTCTGGCTAACCTTCCAGTTTTTCATAAACACTATAGCAACTGCACAGTCCCAATTAGTGTTTTTGGGGGAAAAAAAAGTATTTATTTGTTCACACAATACCTCAGTTACAGTTGAATGTTCCTTGAGAATGACTTCCCATCATGGACTGCCAGCTTTCTCAGCACCCGCAGGCAAACGGTGGAGCACCGTGTGAGCCAGCCCACCCTCTCCTGCCCCTGGCCTTGTAACCTCTGACAAAGTCCCCTGTGGAACAGAGGCACTGAGGCAGGAGGCGGCACTTGGCTCCTCCTGTAGAGAATTGAGACAAAGAAAATGAGGGGAAAGTGAATTTTCTACAGTATATTTCCTCATTCTTTTTCTCCATGGAGGCTGTATGCTCAGCCCAAAGACACGGCTGTGGAAAGAGCAGATGCCCTGGAGATCAGCCAACTGGATTGAGTTCTTCATCCATTCGTACCATGGGGACAGTGGGCAGGTCTCTTTTAAACACTGTGGAGGACTGACCGGTGGGTAGGCAGATGGCTCTAACTGCCGAGGGTAGGGCCACATCCCCGCTAAGAACTCGGTTCAGACTCCTCCAGTGTGAATCCCAGCTCCACTGTTGTGTGACCTGGGGCCAAGTGTCTAACCTCTGTGAACCTTGGCTTTCCCACCTGCGAATTGAGGAGGTGTGACTACCTCATAAGGTTGGTATGAGAATGCAGTGAGGAAAACATAGACAAGATCCATTGCTCCTGACACATTTCATGCACTCAATAAATGTCACGTATTCATATTAACTGTGGATGTTTTTGATGCACTTGTGTTTATTTAGACATGAGCTGGCATTATTTTTTTAATGAGTATTTGTCTTTAGTTACAAGTTGTTTTTCTTTCTGAGGATTCTTATCTTTGGCTGATCTAAGACCCCCCACTCCTAAACTCATTTTTGACTTAAGGGGTCTCTGGGACATCTATTACAGTACTTATCACAGGGCATTGGAATGGTCTTTTTGTCTCTTGTGCTAAATTCTGGATTGCTGGGGTACCTGGGTGGCTCAGTCGGTTAAGAGGCCAACTTGATTTCAGCTCAGGTTGTGATCTCAGGATCCTGGGATCAAGTCCCGCCCTGTGGTTGGTCCAGCTCTCGCTCAGTGGGGAGTCTGCTTGAGATTCTCTCTCTCCCTCTTCCTTTGCCCCCCCCCACCCCCCCCACTCTCTTTTCTCAAATAAATAAATCTTAAAAAATAAATAAATAAATTCTGGATTGCTTGAGGGTGGGGGGCTTTGTTCCTGGAACCCAGCACTTAGTAGGCTTTCTCCAAATATTTTTTAGGTAAGTGTAGAAGTGAATAGATACCCTTATCTAAAAGGAATTTTGATGAATAAGGAACTAGAAGCTTCAGAAACCCTATCCTACCGTATGTATCAGAATATAAGCAGCCCAAGCAAAAGCTGACCTCTGGGCCAACACAAAGAGGTGTGGTCCAAGTTTTCTGCCTCTGGCAGTAGTGCCTGATCCCTGAGGCTCTCCTTTCAACCATCAGGTTGATCTGGAAGGTGCTTTCTCAGGCTCAGTCTAGTCTCCAAAGAACAAGTAGCAGCCGTTGGGAGTGCTTTATGGAAAGTGAAGAACTTCCGCTGAGGAACCCTAGCTACCCAAGAAATTGAACTTGACTCCTCCCTCTGCAACTGATTTTACTTCCAGATTTTGCACCCTCCCCTGTGTTCTGTTTCCATAACCCTGGCTTTAGTTCAATTCTGCATCATTTCTTGCCCAAATGACTGAATCATCAGGCTGGCTTATTGGTCTCTTCCATCCCATCCCATTCTCCATATTGCTTCCGAGGTGAGCGTTCTGTAAAACAGATTTGTCCCTGTTCCCTCTCTCTCCCTCACCTGTCAGTGTTCAGGGTCTATCCGCTCCCCCACTGCTCCTTGGATAAAGGCTGAATGCCCTCCTGGGGCTCCCTAACCCTTTCAGGGTGGGTCCCTGCTTTCTGCCCATTTTCTCCTTCTCCAGCCCTTTCTCCACTCCCCTCTTCCTTTCATCTCCAGACATACTAAGCTACAGGATATCCCAGAGCAGGCCCCTCTCTCAAGTCCATGTTTTCATGCCCTCTAGAGAACAATCCTTGTTTACCACACCGGTCGATTGTTAGATATAAGGAAGTACCCAGATCTTTCCTCCACCATGGCAATAATTGTATTGGATTGCAACGAGTTAATTGCTGCATTCATGCATCTAACTTCCATTCATTCATTCTCTTTCTCAATGCTGTTATAGTGTGCTTACCAGCTGCTCTTCGATGTTAAGAGATCCTGGTGCCATTAAGAAGCCAGGAAAAAATCCTGCTCTTTCGGAATCTGCTTGGTAGAGGAAGTAAATGAACAATAAATATATGAACAATTTATTTTGCAATAAAAACGTGTTACAAATCTTGGAAGGTATTATAAATAGGGTGAAATGTTGATTAGCTAGTGTTGCGGGTATGTAAGTGGGAATCAGGGAAGGCTTCTCTGAGGGAGGTGATATTCAAGTAGAGGCCAGAAGCTGGAGGAGAGGAAAACTATACACCGAACTGGGGATGGATCATGAGTCCCCAAGGAAGGACTGAGGTTGGCATGCTGGAGAAAGGAGAGAGGCCACTCTCCCTGGAGCACAGCATGAGCCGCCAATAGATGGTGTGCTCCTTGAGACCCTGGGCAGAATCTCATAACTTACTATAATCATAGGCTCTAAGCCAGTACCCAAGATGTTAATAAGTACTTGAATGAATAAATATGATTTTTAAATTATATTTTCTTTGGTATTTCACACCAAAACCTAAAAAAGGTCTTACATTTTTTGGAGCTTTTATCCTAGGAACTATAGTGAAATATTCTTTTACCCCCAGCTTTACTGAGATATAATTGACATATAATATTGTATAAATTCAAGATGTATGACGTGATCATTTGATATATCAATACATGATGAAATGATTACAACAAGGTTAGTTAACATATCCACCACCTTATATAGTTATCTTCCCATTTTTCTTTTTTGTCGTGGGAACATTTAAGATCTACCCAGTTAGCAAATTTCAAGGATACAATACAGTATTGTTAACTATAGTCACCAAACTGTACATTAGAGCCTCAGAACTTATTCATAAAGTTTATATGCCTTTGACCAACATCTTCCCATTTCCCCACAACGTTCAGCCACTAGCAACCACCGTTCTGTTCTGTTCCTAGGAGTTTGACTTCTTAAAATTCCATGTATGAAGAGTACTTTTTAAAATTCCACATATATTAGAGTAATTCAGGAGAAATTCCCATTGAGAATCAAGGAGAAAAAGTAATTATTGAGGAACAAGTCTGAAGACTCTTCCAGAAAGATGCTCAGTGGGCGAAAATTCTTTAAAATAAAAAATCACAGAATTGGAGAGAGAAGATAGTTTTGCTTAGAAAAATTTTGCTTTGGAAGGAGGGATCCTTAGGAAATAAAAACATTGGCTGCCAAGGAAATTAAGGAATAAGCAAGCCACAAATATTCAAGACCTTGTGAAGCTGGGGGGTGGGAATAGGGAGTTCCCGTGAATCTCTATGTAGTAGTGAGTGATGATACAAAATTAATATCTTAATGTGGAAGGATCACAAGGATTTTGATTGATTAGAAGACAACTTAAAAAGGGGGTGGTTAAGAGATAATAGAGTCAATGTTGTTGTTTTTAATTCACATACTTCACAGTGCTTTGTTTGTTTTAGGTCTTTGGGGGCCAAGGGCTTTCCTCACCATTCCCAGAAGTTTTTTGTTTGTTTGTTCTTGTATTTTGGCAATGCATCTATTTATATTGATAAGAAGAACTATCTAACTAGCTGGGTGAGTAAAATACATTTTAACCCCAGGGTGATTTTATCTCCTAGTTAGCAGTACTAGACCAGGTAGCAATCTTCTCTAAAATGAAAACCAACACAGAATAGAGTGCAGAAAAGAAACCACAAACAACTCCCAAGAATGAGACTGATAGCTAACTCAATGGCTTAATAATGTGCTATTTTAGAAAGACCACATTTATCTCTATTCACAATGAATTCATTACAGTAAACTTATCCGACACCAAGATTGTGAAACATTTCTTTAGAAGGAGGATGTAGCCTTTTTGGAGTATGATGAATGCAACAGGAGTCCCAGCTTGAGTCTAAGACACTTTAGACTTCGGAGGGGAGGGAAAAATGAGTTTGGGAGGTGGTTGTCACTCAGATTTCACTCCAGGCCCAAGCCCCACTGGAATTGTATCCAAGCTACATAGAGAAAGAGAGAGCAGGGTTATCAGAAAGCAAAACCAAGAGGAGCTTTATTTAAAAACACGACGCCAAAGCAGGAGCAAAACTGGCTGCCTGCAAAATGGCAAGAGAGGAATGAAATATTCTTGCCTTCTACCCACCATAACACTCTGAAGCTTTAAGCCTTCGGGAAGGATGTTGTAATCCACTGTGGCAAAAGGCAGTGGGATTCCCAGACGTGGCAGCATGCAGAGGTTGCCCAGTGGGACAGCACAGCAGGAAGAGCAACCAGCAAAGGCAGACCCCTCTGGGAGCACGTGTAGTATATACACCCAGGGGCATCTAGAAGTACTTAATTGCCGCAGGCAATTGAGGTCCCCGCAGAAGGTACCCAAGGAAGGTAGGTTAGAGGCCCATTGAATTTGGATGCTTCTTAATGCGACTCCATTAGTACCCTTAGGCTGTGGAAGCCTGGGAAAACATGGATTAAATCAAATCCTGAGCTCTGCGTGGGACAGATGTAAGGAATAATTGCAGTGAAATTAAAGAACAATATGACTTTGTGCGGTGTTCTTCATATCAAAATTGGAGAGTTGGATGGAAAATACATTGAGACCACAGTCCTGCCGCAAGTAATGTAAGCTTTTATATGTTTTACTGAATAAAAAGCAAATCCAAGATGTTACTTGGTGACCTAGCATCTCCAAAAAAACTTGTAAAGCAAATTAATTACAGAATTTATAGTTGCAAGCACATTTCCCCAAGTTCTTCTGGCTTCATGTTTTTTACTCCCAAATCTTGTTAACTTCTAATATACTTGTGATGTGGATTCCTTCTTAATGCAGAACACATTTTAATATTCTTGTTTTTGGCAAGATTTTACACAAACATGTTACTTCCAGAAAGTGACTTAGTAAGAAATGTTAATAGAAACACCTTTATACTCTTCATAGGTGTTTGTTTAGTCTTCAGAAATATGTAGGATCGGATTTTTTAAATCCTATAATTGCTATAATTAGCACATTAAAAAACTTAACTTTTATCCTGCGTAGTAAATAAGCACTATGGAATTGCATAGAAGATAAAAGATAGATGAGTATTAATTTGAAATTTTAGTGTTCATTGATTTTTTTAAATTACAAAAAATAGCATTCTAATTGTAAAACATCTAGAAAAAGTTGAAACACATTAGTAAAAAAATAAACCACAAATTCCATAATCCCAACCTGTTGAAGACAACCACTGTTAATAAGGGGCTGTTTCTTTTTTGTATTCTTTTATATGTATTATTTATACATTTATAAAACTGGATCATATTATATAATAGTTTTCATATCCTGCTATATTTTCACCAACTAGGTTTTTTAGCTTTTATTTCTTTAGTAGTTTAAAGCTATAATTACATTTTTTTCGATTAGTGAGAATCTTTTTGTAATTAAACATAGTTTGAAATATGTTTATCTCTGCTTATCAAGCTTAACTATAACTATTAATTATCATCTGTGTAAAATGAGAACTCTTTCAGGCTTTTACTGTCTTTGCTGTCTCTCCCCACCTCAAAATTTCGATTGATGTACTCTGGAATTTAGATCTAAATGTTTTTTTGTTTTTGTGTTTTGTTTTGTTTTTTGAGGGAGAGAGAAAGGGCAAGCGGCCAGGGTGGAGGAGGGGCAGAGGAAGAGAGAGAATCTCAAGCTGACAGACCGTCAAGGAGCCCGACATGGGAACTGGATCTCACCACCCTGAGATGAAGACCTGAGCTGAAATTAAGAGCCGGACCCTTAACTGACTGAGCCACCCGTGTGCCCTAGATCTAAATTTTTATTGTTATTGTACATTAACTTTTCTTTGGAGATTGATTTTTGAAATTTGTTTTGTCTTATAATCATATTGATGACAGTTTTCCAGCCATTACTCTAGGTTTACTTAGTTTCCACTGCTTCCTAACATCGCTTTTTATCATGTTACCCTCATTCTCGAGGTCTTTATCTCGGTCCATCCCTGGGCTGGCTGGATCGTATCTCTAAACTGTGATTGCAATACTTTCTGACCACCAGCCTGGTCTCCCCTACAGATAATCTCTTGACCGAGCATATCGCTCTTTTCCTCCCCAGCTTGGAAGCCAGTCTCCCCTTACTGCTGCTCTTTGGTTCTCTGGAGAAGTGGATGGTTTTTCTTCCCTAGGGGCAGTGATTCTCCACCCTGGCTGCATGTTCAAATCACTGAGGGAGATTTTTTAAATGTCAATGCCCAGGCTCAATCCCAGAGTAATTAAATCAGAATGTTTAAGGATGGAGCCCAGACATGAGTATTTTTTAAAGGCTCACCCAATGATTTTACTACATAGCTGGGGTTGAGAAGCACTGCTTAAGAAATAAGCTGTTTCTTCTTGCCTGGATGCTTTTAGAGGTTTTTTACTTCTCCTTAAATCTTGAAATATTCAACAGGATATGTCTAGGTGCCTATGTCTCTTTCTTACCGCCTGGTAATCTTTAATTCTATAAACTCAGCAATTTCCCCCAGTTATTCCTTTGAATATTGGAATATTGGAATATCGTATCTCTTCTCTTTTCTCTTTCTTGGATGCTTAGGACATGTTGACTGTATTTCCGGGATCTCTCCCTTATCTTTTCCTTATTTTCTCTCATTTTATCACTGTTTTCAGTTTGTTTACAAAGCCATCAGGACTGGTTCTGGATCTTTTGGGGGGTCACAGACTCTTTTGAGAACTCAATTAAAGTTGGATTCTATCCTCCCTCCCCAGAATGGCCACATCATAGTCACATATCACTTCACAGACCAACTCTTCAGATCTCTGAGATCCCTACATGAAAGCTCCTGTCCCCGTGAGGGACTCCTGGTCTAAACGAAGTTCTGTCCCTGCTCAGTATCAAAGAGCAAGGGAGAGAGGCTCAGAAAGTGAGCGTGTGTTCCTGCACACTCATGAAGTCCACTTGGCCTGGTGCTACTGCCACTGCTCTAGGTTTGCTTGGATGACAGCTATGGAAGTTGCAAGGTTTTCCCGCTCTTCTGACTGGGAGTCCACCATTATTTTCCAATTACTTGTTCTTGTCCCGTAGGACTCATCCACTGTAAAACAGCTGGCAGAAATCACTGGGATTTTCTAGCAGGTATTCACATATCCCCATCTTCAAAGTCTTTACTTAGATATCTAAGACACAATGGATCCATCTAGAAAGGGAGCATGGCTCTCTTTAACACAAGTGTACGACCTCTGTATCCTAATCCTGCGAAGTCACCCGCAGGATTAGCTCTTCCTGCTCGCACCTTTTCCACTCCGTAGATGTTGCCCCATTATGTCCAGGCTTCAAGTATAGCAAGGGAGAAATTGAAGAAAAAATTATTTTCCTTCCTTTCTAGGTGAAGGATATTTTTCTTCTGCCTGGATTCTCGTAGGAATCTTTATTTTACCTTGAAAGTCAGACTTTTCACCAGGATGTGTCTAGGTTTCTTTTCATTTATTATTTTCTTCCTGCTATCTAGGAAGCTATGTTGATCTGCAGATTAAGTTTTGCCTTTAGGGGCGCCTGGGTGGCTCAGTTGGTGAAGAGTCTGCCTTCGGCTCAGGTCATGATCCCGGGGTCCTGGGACTAAACCCCGCGTCGCGCTCCCTGCTCAGCAGGGAATCTGCTTCTCCCTCTGCTCCCAACTTGTTCTTGCTCTCTCTCTTTCTAATGCTCTCTTTCTCTCTCTCACAAGTAAACAAATAAAATCTTTTTTTTAATTCTACTTTTAACTTATAAACATTTTCTTTGTCTGTGGCTTTAAATATTGTTCCTCTTCCATTTGTTTAGATCTTTTCTTCAAAACTACGATTATCCACACAGTGGCCCCTCGTTGTTAATGCTCCACATCTGTTTTCTCTCCAAAGGCACATCTCTCCCGTCTGCTTTCCCTTTCTTGTTGCCATGCAAAAAATCAGCAAGCTCGTCAACTGTACTAATGATACAGTTTTCTACATTGTCAGTTCTGCTCTCCGCTGCTTCTTATGAAGTACGAAATCTCGCCATTGCAGAATTAATTTCAAGATGCTTTTTTCCTTCGTCACCCAGTTCTCTTTCTATTTCTATTTCTTAACTGATGCCCTCCTAAACTCTGTCTGTTCAATTTATCTTGTATTACTTGTTTCCAAGGGTATAGCATTTTTTTTTTTGACAAAGATTTATTTATTTTAGAGAGAGAGAGCATGAGCGGGAGGGGCAGAGGGAGAGGGAGACAGAATCTCCAGCAGACTCTGCGCTGAGTGCAGACAGAGCCCGACTCGGGGCTCGATCTCACAACCCCTGGATCAGGAAGCTTGCCGAAATCAAGTCAGACGTTTAACCAACTGCAACACCCAGGCATCCTTGAGTGTATAGCATTTTTTTTAAAATTAAGAGCATAATACAGGTGCATCTAAAAAGTTTTGTTCTTGAAGTATATATGTTTCTCTGATATGATCCTCTTCTACCTTTTGCATGCTGTTTTCTTTCCTTTATCCTACAAATTCATCTGTGGGTTATGGCAGGACTAGCTTGCTGTCCTTCAGGATCTGTTTTGCCTTTGTCCTTAGCAATAGAACTCTGCTTTCTAGCTGGGTACGCGGCACCTGAAATAAAACCTGTGTGCCCCAGACTGCCTTGTTGCTAGGCGTGCTCATAGAACAAGTTCCACCGCTATGTGTAACTTCTGGGTCATGTCTCTATATGGGAGAGTGTCTGTCCCTTTGTCATTTTTTCCTCGTAGCTAGAATGCAGATGTAGTGATTGCAGCTGAAGGTGCCCTCTTGGACAGTGAGGTAAAAACCATGTGCCAAGAATGGCGGAATGTTAAGATAAAAGGAGCCCATTGATCAGCACCAAATTAGGACTGGACTGTCTACCTCTGGACTTCTTTTAGGTGATAGTGAAATAAATTCTATCTTCTTTAAGTCACTATTACTTTGGATTGTCTGTCACAGCTAAACCTAGTCCTGCCTGATACGGGACTTTGCTGTGTCTTTACATTTAAACATTGGGAATTATTTTTTAGCTGTCTCCAGAAACCAGGTAAGGGGATTGAAAAAATCTTTTGACTCTTTTTCTTAAAAATACTTTTAGGGACCTCTTAAATCTAAATAGGAGGTGTGTGGCTGGTTCCTTAGACCAACAACCTTGGGGAGTCAGGGCCATGTGCAATCCTGGAAGGGAAACTTCCATCCCTATCATTCCCTCCCCTTTTTAACAGTAGTATAACCTACATATCATAAGTTGCATAAATTATATCGATGCAAATATATGTATTTACCATCCAAATCTAGAAATAGCTTATTTCCTACAATCTATCGGGCTCCCCCTCACCCCCCTCCCAGTCACAATCCTTGCTCTTCTGACCTCTGTCGCTGTGGACTAGATGCGATTAGACAACATTGGTTGGACTTCGTACACGTGGGATCATTTGGTGTGTACCTGTGGCAGCCACCTGGGTGTGTCACTCAGATCATCTTCAAGAGATAACCCACCACAAGGAGTGCAGTCAGTTGACAATCTCCAGGTGTGTATGTGTCTCAGTTTTTGTTGATGTTGCTGTTATTTATTTATCTACATCGAAGTATGGTTGACACGTGCTGTTACGTTAGTTTCAGGTGTACAGTATAGTGATCTGACAAGTCTATGTCATGCTCTGCTCACCACAGTGTAGCAGCCATCTGTCACCGCACAACGCCATTCCAATACATTGACCATATTCCCTAAGCTGGGCCTTTTGTCCTGGTGACCCTTCAGCTTTTGAGTGAAGGTCATGTACTTCCTGGGTAGCACCAGTCAATGATCGAACATGGCAGTACCAGGGCTTTTCACTTCTGGCTACTGAGAGACCCCTCTTTATGTTGAAGCTCCTCACTGAGCTCACCGAGATTTTCCCGGAGCCGCACTGAAGGCTGAGGCTCCTTCTACCCAGCTTGTGTCCTTTCTCTTCTAAATGTCAGGCTTGGAGGCTCTCCCTGCCCATTCCTATTTCCAGCAAATCTTGTGGGCTTCTAACTCAGTTTTGACATCTGCTTCTTGGAGGACACAACTGTCATCCTACTTTTTTGAGTCTGGCTTGTTTTGCTCAATATGATGTTGAGACTCATCCACATTTTTGCATATAGCAATAGTCTGTTCTTCTTTCATATGGATATGGACATGGATATGGATATTCTAAAATACATATACTTGTTCTACTATAGATGCTGGGCTTCATAACTAAAGCTATGACCATCCTTGCACATGTATTTCGATAGATACATGTAATCATTTCTGTAGGATGTATACCTAAAAGTGGAGTTCTGGGCCCTAGGGTATACATATGTTTGGCTTTAGTGGACATCGTCAAACATCTTCCTAAAGTGATTTTTTAAAAATCAGCTGACACCTATGTCAGCAATGTATGAGTGTTCTGGTTGCTGTACATCTTTGCCAACACTTGGTATTGTTAACCATTTGCTTTCCTGTGACTAATAATGTTCACACTTACTGGGTACGTTCTAAAGTGACTGTTTAAGTACTTTACCCATTATTGATTGGTGGGAATTCTTTATATAGTGTGGATATGAGTCCTTTGTCGGGTATATGTTTTGTAAATATCTTCTCCCCATCTGTTGCTTGCATTATTACTCTCTTAATATTGTCTTTTGACAAATGTAACCTCTTTGTTTTAATGAAGTTCAGTTTTCCAATCTTGTATTTTCTGGATGCTGCTTTTGATGTTCTATTTAAGAAATTTTGTCCAGAGATCATGAAGACATTTAGCTTTCCACTAGGAGCTTTATTGATTTACTTTTCGCATTTGTGTCTATGATCCATCTCAAATTAATTCTTATGTACTGTGTGAGGGTGAGGTCAAAATTGAAAAAAATATGGTTATCTAAATTTCAACTTACAAAGTTTCTTCTTTGCATTTCGTCAAAGGGCTGTGCAATTTGACAGATTTTGTGGCGGGCTTCCTATCTAGGGCTTCCAGAGGCACCTCTGAGCTCCCTGCTGGTGGGTGATATAACTACCCAGGCCAAGGTTTCTAGCCCAGTGCCCAGGGCATCATCAAGAAATACTGCTGCTAGTGACAGTCTGCTGCTTGGGGGGAGGGGATGGGCACTCAGGCCTTGCCCTCATGCCCAGCTCAGCAGAATCAGTGAAGGTCTCCAAAGCTTGGGGAAACCATCCAATAATATAACCATGGCCACCATGAATGAGCTTTCTGCTTGAAGCCTTTACTGTTGTTTGCCACCTTTGCTACTCTCAAGCTTGCACAATTTTGCAGAGCCAAAAGAATCACTGATGTGGTCCTGCAGTCAGCTTCCAGGCCTCACCCCTCCAGGTTAAGCTGCGCCTTTGGTATTTGGTAAGTTGGCCTTGGATGTATTTTTTAAATCTGGTCCCAACTGCACAGGATTTAGAAGAAATTCTTTGAAGTTTCTGGCATTTGTATGGTTTCCTTCCCTAGCTTCCAGTACTGATTTGGGTTTTGCATATTTTTAAATTTTCTAGGTCATTTTGAATGGGACTGAGAGGCAGGTGGTTCAAATATGTGCCCTCTGTATCCCGTATTTCCCCTGAAATTTAGTAAGATGTTTTTTTACCTTTAGCCTTATGGGGATTGTGGAAAAAACTCTGCATTAGTTCTAAGAGAACATATATTTATCACTAATAATAAACTATTTATTAATACTGGCAATTAGAATTTACTAGTCATTCATTTACAGATTTATTTATATATTTTACTCTAGTCTTTTTTTTTTCTTTCTAGGCACGCTTTGAAAAGTAATTGAGATCTTGCTGTATATCAAACTTACATATTATTTATAAAACTTTTTATTGTACTATGAGCATGTTTACATGTTACTGATAATTTTTCTTTTATTTGCGTATTATAATCCAATTTTAAAATACCTTGTGAATGTAAATGCATATCTGTATTTATTTGTATAGACAAAGGAAAAATTATGGAAAGATATACATTAGACTGTCAACAGTCAGGAGTGAGGATGTTATAATAGGCGAGGGAGACCATTGTTTTTACTTCATAAAATTCTATATTTTTAAATTGTTACCACAAAATGCTTTTTAAAATAAAAGTGTTGTTTCTTTAATTTCTTAATTCAATGAATATATAATATTTTATTACCCACACCATTATGTTGCTGTTTAAGTAGTTTCTATTTTTCTTATAATATAAATGTCTCTGCTGTTAAAACCTCACACACACATACACGCACACACACACACACACACACACACTCCTTAGGATGTGTTTCTGCAAATAGAATTACCCCATAAGAACGTTTACAAGCCAAATTATTTCCCAAAATTACGTTTTCACTTTCTATTTCACCTGCAGACCATAAAATAATCCATTTGTTTCAATGATAATTAGGTTTGGCAGTTTATGATAGAAAATAAAAACTAACAGTGGCAAAAACAAAGGAACAAGTGAATAAAGTCACTGTAATAAACACTTAAAAAAAATAAAGATATTAAAAGTTAAAAAAAAAAACTAAACTAAGTGGCTAAAATACCTAAGGTGGACAAAGTTTCATTTATAAGACTCCCAGGGAAGCCTGGGTGGTTCAATTGGTGAAGCATCTGCCTTCGGCTCAGGTCATGATCCCAGGGTCTTGAGATTGAGTCCCACATCGGGCTCCTTGCTCAGCGGAGAGCCTGCTTTTCCCTCTGCTTGCAGCTCTCCCTGCTTGTGCTCTCTCTCTCTCTCTCCCTCTGGCAAATAAATAAATAAAATCTTCAAAAAAATAAAAATAAAAAAACCTGTGGGGGAGGGGAAGAAAGCAGGACTCAACAGAGGGAGAAGCTGGGCTGAGGGGCAGTCTCACAAATGTCTCAGATGAACCATAGGGGGATTTTGAACCTGGGATGTCTCCTCAGAATTGTTCCAAGTTAGAGCAAGGGGAACAGACTTTCATACCTGCATTGACCAATCAATGGATGAAGGAAGATTGAATAAGGGGACCATGCTCATGGGTGAGGCAGCTTTCTTTAGCCAAGACAATTCCCAAAGCTGGGGGCGTAAGTCCCTCAGTCTAGAAGGGTAATTAGGGTGGGGCAATTTCATTTCCTCTTTGTAATTTGTCTGTTCACTTCCTTTACTTATTATCATAACATTAAATTTAAAAAGTACCACGAAGAACATCAATGTTCTCTTTATTTAAATATTCCGTTTTGATTTGCCCATCAGAACTAGACACGCAGGATTCTACCCAAATTTTACATGTCATCATGAATACCACATTTGCTTCAAATTTCTGTCTTCTTCTCTTAAAAAAACCCAAAAAGCAAAAAACAAATATTTATCCATACAACTAAAGTTCTACCTCCAATTCGTTCCCACTCTCCAGAAAAAACTATTATCCTGTTTGTATCCCACCCATGTACATTTTTATACTTTTGGTGCAGACAGGTGGCTAATAATAAATTTTTACAACTGACTAGATTATCAACATTTTAATAAATAAGTAGTTTAACATCTATTAACGAGGGTTCAAAATAAATAGGAATAGTATTTATAAATATTATGTCTAAATTTTCTTGCAATTTATAACAGAAAGTTTTCGTCAGGAAGCTATAACTGCTCAATTCTCATTGTTATCTATGTCCCTGACTCTTTGTTAGAAAAGACTGAAAATCCTCACTTGGCAAAAGCACCAAAGAGAGTGTAGGAAATCACTTCTGAGGTCAATTAACAACTCATATCCAATCTCTTCCACAGTGATTCTTCTCCTCAATCCCAGACCAAGAGGAGTTGAAGTACAGTGGAATTCTGGGGACCATGAATCATTCTATATTTGTTAAGAAGCAAGAAAAGAATTCACCATTAAATTCATCTATACTCAAAAAAATTTTTACAAAGAAAATCTCAGGCCCAGATGGCTTCATTGGTGATTCTTACCAAATGTTTAGAGAAGAATTAACATGAATCCTTCACAAACTCCTTCAAAAAAATGGAAGAGGAAGGAACACTTACTGACACGTTTCATGAGACCAGTATTGCCCTGAAACCAAAAGTAGACCAAGACCTCACAAGAAAACAAAAGACCAGTTTCCTTTACAAATACAGATCTTAAAATCTTCAACAAAATACTAACAAACCAAATCCAGCAACATATGAAAAGGATTATACACCATGACCAAGTCAGTTTTATCACA
This sequence comes from Ursus maritimus, assembly GCF_017311325.1. Classification (NCBI taxonomy): domain Eukaryota; kingdom Metazoa; phylum Chordata; class Mammalia; order Carnivora; family Ursidae; genus Ursus; species Ursus maritimus. Next base: position 90,012,375 of record NW_024426552.1, read on the forward strand.
GGAATGCAAGGTTAGCTCAACATGCAAAAATCAATTATTATAATACATCGTATAAATAAAATAAAGGATAAAAACCATGTGATCTTTACAATAGATGGAGAAAAAGCATTTGAAGGAAACCCCAACATATTTCATGTTAAAAACACTCAACAAACTAGAAATGAATAGGAACTTCCTCAAGCAGATAAAGGGCATCTACAAAATATGCATGGCTCACATACACAATAGTGAAAGACTGAAAGCTTTCTTCCTATGATCAGAAACAAGATAAGGGTGTCTGCTTTTACTATTTCTATTCAACATTGTACTTGTGGTTATAGCCAAGGAAATTAAGCAATTAAAGAGAAAAAAATGCATCCAGAGTGGAAAGAAAGAAGTAAAGCTATCTCTATTCGCAGATGACAATGACCTTATCAGAACCTGTGAATTCAAAGTGTCTGTCAGGGTTGGCTTTTTTTTTTTTTTTTTAATGTAGTTAAGAATAAAGATCAGAGGTAAATAGTTCTTCTGTCTGAGCAGGACTTGTGATGGCAATGTGTTTGTCACCTGTAAAGCCATACCCTGGAAGTTGGAGACTGAAGAAAGGAAAAGAATAATGACACTGGGTAATAATGTAAAGGCCTATTTTCAGAGTTTATTTCAGGGTAAGTCATTGCAGATTATCAGAACATTTAGAAAGATTTTTCCATTTAATATGATTTGGACAATATGATCTCTAAGAATTATTATTTCAGAAGTGTGTGTGGGTGTGTATTTACCCATAGGACACACACAGTCAAGATCAGAAGATCACAAAGAGGATGAGAAATCGTGTCTCCGCTTGACCCTGGCAGAGGGAATCCCGAAAATATTGGGAAATGGGTTGGCAAAGGCCATCCTGGATTACTATTGTTCTAGGTTACAATTTTATAATGATTATTTTAGATGGAATCATTCAGATTTTGAGAATTAGACTTCTGTTGATTATTGTGTCTGGTGGGTCATTTTGGTTATTGAAACAGATCATAGGTCAAGGCATACCATTGTGGCCAGGAGGTTGGGGTTTCTATGAATGACTGGAGATTCTCACTGTAAGAATTGGAACGTGACCCTTACCAGGAGAGAGGGAGGAAATAGGGGATCCTAAAACAAAAAAGTCAGACCTGGTGAGAACTCTGCAAGAGGTTTCCTTTATTTGGACTCTGGAAAGTTATATACAGTATTCATGACTTTATCTTAGTTTTTACTTTTGAGCAAGTAATAAACAAAATGAATACAAAATGTAAAAGCTACACAAAGAGTACACAGGGAAAGGAAACCTTCCCCTCCCCCTTCACCCATAAACATTTCCTCTGATCAACCTCAAACCTTGAACAGAGCAGTCTTGTTCAATGGTGCTATGAGGACCTGAGGGTTGAGACAATGAAGAGACATGTAGCCTTGCAGCCCAACCCCTCCTCGGTAGCCAGCTTGGCAAGGACAGCATGATTTGGGGTAGGGTGGAGGGAGATAGCTGTCCAGGAGTTCGGGATAGTGCTGAGCAGCAGGGATAGCAGAAGATCACGGCATGGCTTGGAGGCATGGCTGAAAACCTAGTGAAGGTGTGAGTTGCAGTGCGCACTGACTCGAATCTGGGGTGAGGCCCAAAGCCTCCGTCTACAAATGTGCAACTGAAAAGTGACCCTTGATGGAAAGGGGCAGGGAATGGGAGGGAAGGCTCCTTCCTGCTCTTACAAGAATGGAGGTGAGCCAGTTGGCAAACAGCCCACAGGTAGATCAAACTGGGAACCGACATGCACCCCCACGAACAATGAACATTTTTAAGAGGACAGGGCTACAAAATTGTTTTCTCCCTATAACCTCTGCCTGTCGTTGCAGCTCTCCGTTTGTCCATTCTCCTTCACCTTCCCTCTGCTGTTTCGCCCCCCACCTCTTTATTAGACCAACACCTGTACTCTCTTTATTACAGCTTCCTTTCTCTTTACCCCAAGAGGAAAGTAATTTTGATAGAAGAGAGAGTTCTCATTTGATTCTCTAATGATATCACTTTGTGTCTATTCAAGGCAGGTCATTTAACCTTTCTGAACCGTAATTCCCACATCTGTAAAACTGATGACTACTTACATATTTCCCAGGCTTGCTGAGCAAAGCAATTATAAAACACTCAGCAATGTAAAAAATAATGTAGAAATGAAGAAATCTGCTGCTCCTGCTTTGAGCATTTTGGGTGCTACAGACTGGGAGCTCCTAGGCAAGCTCTTGATGTAGGACCACCAGCCCTGGGGAGGACACATTCTCGGAGATTCTGCTGGTATCACAAGAGGAGTGCAAGTCTACACGAACTTGCCTCTTCCACAGGAAGAAAGAAGAGAAAGTGGGAGACTAAGATCTGTGGCCTGGAGGGGCGGGCCAAAGGGGAGACAGGGTTGCTGCCTGCTGGCTGCTGATGGCAGTGGTACTATCTAGACACTGATATTTGGGCTGGCCTCCATGTGGGAAAGGACAGCCTGGGACTTTGTGCTGAGACAAGAGCTTCATCGGGATCAAATGACTGACAGTAACCTTAGAGCACATTTCCTCTAGGAGGAATAACCATATAAGCTTAAATCCTTAGAACCGCGCAAGCCACGGAACCATATAAGGCTAAAGTAAACGAGAAAAAGTTGAAATCAAATCCATACCTCTGTATATCACAATTTCATGTATAGGTAGTTTTTGTTATTTCCCTGATAGTCCAAATTTTCTACAATGAGAATCTTTATTTATAGAAGCAGAAAAAAATGAGTTAGAAGTAATTTTATAATGGAAGCAATCTAAAGCCCCAAATATAGAAATGGTAATACAATTATGGAACTTTAGGAATCATTAAAAAAGATAAGATAAAGAGTATAAAAGTCAGTATGAAAACATGACTATGATATAGTAAGTATGACAAAAAGCAGTATATGTATATTTGGTATGATTAAAATTATGTGATATATATTAGATATACACACTAGAAGAAAGAATGTACAGAAACACTAATAGTTCATGTTTTCTGAAGGTTTTTAAAATCTATGAGCAATTTTAAAAATTTCCTTTTTTTTTTAAGATTTTATTTATTTGAGAGAGAGCGCGAGAGTGCGAGGGGGGGGGGGGGGGGGGGGGGGGGGGGGGGGGGGGGAAGAGGGAGAGGGAGAGGGAGAAGCGGACTCCCCTTTGAGCAGGAAGCCCGATGCGGGGCTAGATCCCAGAACCCTGAGATCATGACCTGAGCCAAAGGCAGATGCTTACCTGACTGAGTCACCCAGGCACCCCTAATTTTAACATTTCTTAAAGGTGGCTTATTTCAAAACTTAAAATATTAATAAAAACGGCACAACTACTTTTTTCAGAATTCCCAGGGACCAAGGGCAACTGTAAACAAAACAGTAAATCCAGAGTACAAATGCTCAGGAGTGCTGTGCCCCTGGAGTGGCAGGAGTTGGAGATGGCCTCTACCAAGAGGAAGGAGTTTGAGGCCAAGGATGGAGAGTGCAGGGGGTTCCTGCTTCTATCCTGGAGCCCATGGGGATGAAATGGGCTGCGTGATCCCGGAGTGCTGTAGCTCACGAATTTGGGGGATTCATGTTGTCCCCCGAATAGTTTTATTTTTTGTAATACCCAAGCCTTCAATAAAATCTTGTTCAAACACACTGGCCTCCTTTCGGCTTGGAGAGCAAAAAGGGAAGATCCTTGTGGCCATGCTTAGGGAGAGCCATGCTCCACCAGCTGGAGCGTGGTGCAAAGGAGCTGCTGAAAGGAGGAGATGAATCTCACAGAAACGGAGGCAGGAACTCCTGACTCAGCTTTTCCTCTCCTAGTTGGGACGGTGTGAGGAGAGGATCTGGAAGCTTTGGTGCTTTATTTTTGTTCTGGTTGCAGGCATTTCCCATCCGCTGCCAGGCAGCGTGGAGCCGTGGGGGAGGAGGAGGCCTAGGGCCGCAGGTGAGCCCGTAGGTAGCTGTGCTCTCAAACTGCTAACTTGGCAGCTGCTAAGTGGCCAGCGTTCCTGAGCCGTCCTCAGTTCTGTCCAGTTTCACAGTGTCACCCAACCTGCTCAACCCAGCCACATCAAGATGAGGGGGACTATTTGGTATCTCCGTGTAGTTCTGAGCAGTGATGGTTTTCACGAATCGATCACCAACTTGCTACCTCCTAAACAGCTCTTTCCTCCACCCTGCTTCTCCATTCCTGTTACCACTGCCTGAGTTCTTCTCGATTTTCTGTCTCCTTATTGCAGTAACTTGGGCATGGATTCCCCCTCTCTGTTGTTAGGAGCCCCACCCCAAACTACCAAAGTGCTGCTTTTAAACAGACTTGACCATGTTACTCCTCTATTTTAACCTTCTGAAGCTCTTCATTGATTACAGGATACAGTCTAAATGTCTTAGTCTGAGATTTAAGACCCTCTACACTTCCTCCCCAGCCGCATTTCCCACACCATCGTTTACCACTGGCCTCCTGTTCTAGCTCCATAATATTACTTCAAGGTTCTTCTTTTCTTAATCCCTTTCTTTCATTCCTCTCTCTCTCTCCCGTCTTTCTCCTTTCATCTTTATTTCTTAAAACAACAGGAACAATAACAAAACCCATAAACATGGGAAATAAAAATGAAAGAAAAGAAAAACTCACAATCCAACAACCCCAATGCCTAATTACTTTAGTATCATTTGATAGCAATTTATTATTTCTTTATATGCACACTAACTCTAGATTATAGACTTCTGTTTAGATTGTAGACATCTTTATTACTCCCTATTTTGAAGACAAAAACACGTTTCAGAGAAATCATGATGTTTCCTCATTTTTTAAAATGTTGCTTCACAAATCTCACCACGGTTTTAATCACAGGTTAGAAGGTATGAAATTTAGTCCTTAAATGAAGAAGAGCAAGATACCTAACTTTCTTTACTTGGCTCTGACTCAGGATATGAATTCTTCCGGGTGTGGCGGAAACGTGATTTCGGTCGATTTGCCATACGTAGCTCTGTTCCTTCTGGTCGCATCTTTGTTCCGGGGGCTTGCGCTGGATCCTCAATTTCATCTTGCCACACTGGCATCTTCTGAGATGTCCATCACCCAGACTGTTCCTTGAGCAGTGTTTAGTGCCAGCTGTTGAAGAAGCCACTGGAGAGACTCCCATCGTAACAACCCATGTGGCCCCTGGGATTTCAGGACTGCTTCTGCGCCACCTGTGGGTTGGGAGATCACTGTTGAACTCTCACACCATGGCAGGGCTGGGAGCTGGGAAGGGGAGCTTCTCAACCATTAAATATGCCACCGTTTCTTCTCTGTGACCTCGAATCCCCCCTTCCCCCAGAGCTTGGCCTGTGGCGTGAAGGACGGGCCCCTGTCACTGCTATCTCTGTTCCCCTTCCAATTCTCCTCTTCCAATCTTTTTCTAGTCTGAGGCCTTTCTCTTCTCCTAAGAAACTCCGTTCAGAAATGTGAAGATTCCCTTTCTCTGCTTGATGCTACCCTGACTTTTTCCTGAGATGACGAAGGTCAAGTTGGATGCTTGAGCAGAGGGAGGGGTCAAGGCAGAAAAGGAAAAACTGAGGAAAATTAATGTCTCAAAAAGACTCTTCTGACACAGTAACATAGATAAAAATTTTCCTTTCTACTTTTTAAATTGACTATAAGTACATCCCATATTCTTACCTAGTCTTTAAAATTATCATTCCTAAAATTGTCTAGTGCTGTGTTACTTCAATTCCACAAGGGTGTAGGATCTGTTGTGTTCTTTTGGTTGTGAGGGCCTCTGGAAACTAGCTTCACTGGGGCTGGCTTCACAGAAAGGGCAATGGGGGAGGGGCTGTGTACCAAAAGCGACTTTACAATCTCCTTCAGCAGCTTCTTACTGCTGCTAGCAATCAGACTTCCAAGATTCGTACATCAGTTAGACACATTTGGTTTCTCTCCCTGTTTATATTGAACAAAGAAGTTCTAATGTAACGGGCTTCCCAAGATTCCGATGCTTCCCGAAAGATCAAACGGGCACTTCATGTCCTAATGTAGTTCACAAGTGCATAGAGAGCGTCAAACACAAGCATTTTGGAAATACAGAGAGCTGAAGAAAATTTTGCTGCATAAAAATTTGTTTGCTGCCCATGATGCAAAATCCAGTACACGAGATTGTTCAAATCCAATTGTTCAAATTTCCCTGGCACTTGATTTTGTTTGCATGTTATAGGACATAATAATATGTAATATAATGATACATATAAAGTGATCTCAGATGTGGCAAACTTGTTGGAAAGGGTGAGGAGACCAAATTACTCCAAAGTAGGGTTTGCAAACACAGTTTTTCTGTCTTTGGATTGTGTATTTGGGCTGGTGGAGATTGGGATGTGGGGCAGGACTGAAGTCCCCCCACCCCCACCCCAATCCCCTACCAAGGGTCCAGCCTCTGGTGTTAGGTACAGACTTAGAGTATCTGACAGACCTTACTTGCTATAATCTTGAGCAATATACTTAACTTCTCTAAATGTTCTTTTTTTTTTTTTTTGTCTGAGATGCTAATAACCGTCCAACCTATTAAGGTTGTTGTAAGGATTAGAGAAAATGTAATGTGTGGCTCATAGTAGATATTCCATAAAGGGTAGCTATCATTAGTATTATTGCCTGCAAAAGGGTCTAGGAGCATAACTGGGATGATTACAAAGGAAAGACAAGGTGAAAAAAAAATGAACACCAACAAATCACTCAGCCTGTGATGACTGTCCTTTGGGGAGTTTTAAAAGCTGATCATCGCTTGATTTCACGATACTACCTTTCCCAGGGTCCCACAAAGTATCCTGTGACATGTTTATTAGTTTAAATGATTTTAGCTGCTTGAGATCTTAGATTTTTTTTTGTAACATCCTTTGTGCTACTGAATGTCCTCTGGGGAGTTACAAAATCAAGACTGAGATTTCCTTTAACATATTAACAGAAAAGTAAATAAATAAAGTGGCCTCTTCTTAATATAAGATAACATCTCATAAATGGCTGGCTTCATACCCTGGTTGACACCAAAGTGTTATTTCAATCCCTTGCCCCTTCCTTCATCTTGCTCTTCCACACCCCCCAAAATAAGCACAAGAAAGTAAAAGCTGTCATTTCACCTCAAAGCAATGGTCTAGGTATATAGATAGGACATTCCAAAGGGTGGAGCAGAGCAATGGATAGAAATAAGAAAGGAAACCAGAGAGTGAGAACCAGCAGCCATGGGAGAGTAACTCCAAGAGAAGAGAGAGGAGGGAACCCTTGAATAGGCGTGGGAGGTGGCAGATGTGGTCCTGAGTGTCAGCTCACCTCTGGACACCCCCAGGGCAGATGACTTCATTCAGTCTCATTCTCAAAACTTGTTCTCCTGAATGATTGCTCCAAAAGCATAAGTCACAACTCCTGTATAAATGTCGACCCTAACTCTTACCTGAGAGTATTCCAGCTACCCTCAGAAACCAGGGCTTCTCAGGAAACCTGAGTACCCACTCCCAACTGTTTGGGAGAGCTCCAGGAAATTACCTCTTTTAACCTCAATGCCCTCATTTGCATACTTTTGTTTAACAAATTTTTGTGTAGCCCCTACCAGGGGCCAGGTATTGTGATTCACCCTGATGATTAAACAGAGAACAGGAGAGACAGGGTCTTTGATTTTACAATGCTTATCCTCTAGTGCAAGTAGACAGAAAACAAATAAACCATTAAATGAATAATACAAATGGGGGTGGGTGCCTCAGGCAAAGAAAGAGCACTCAGGCCACTGGAGCTTGACAGAGCCCCTGAGGCTGGCAAGTTAGGTGAGTATGAGGACCGCCCACAGAGGGGGTGCCAGGGGTGGGGCTGGGTGGTGGGAGGTGCAGGGAGGAGGGGGCTTGAGGTGGGGGTTGGAGAGGCTGCCCCAGTGGGAGGAGGCTGCAGAGGCAAGCATGTATGGGGGAGCCAGGCCATGAGTTTCACATGAAGAGCAGTGGGAAGAAGCCCCTGGAAGATTTTAAGCAGAGGTGAGATGATCTCTGTGTGGTTTATGAATATTTCAACATTCCTGTCAGTTTGAAAGTTCTATTCTGACTACCCCCTGCGAGTTCTTTGGCCCAAGTAGCCCCTTCAATAGGAGAGAAAAGTCTCCAATCTAAAGAGTAGGCCTTGTTTTAGACAATCCCTTTCTAGGTATCTGCTGACCTCTCCCGCCACCTCTGATCCCATTGGTTTGGAATGTTTACCTCGCTACCATTGTAACAAATCCCCACGTTTGAAATTTCTCGGCANCGGCATTCCCCTACAAATCCCACGTCAAGGTGTATCACCCGTACCTTACTGACTTTTGATGAACTGTGTTCCAGCTTGTCTTTAATTCTCTGTAAACCTCGACTATCACCTGACCGAAGCCTTGAGCCTCAGCGCTCTAAACCACAGTGGCTCTCCTCCACGAAATCATGTGCTTGAGAACTGATAAGCCCCTTGTCGAGAAGAGGAGGAATCCAACAAGCATTTGTGTTGTGTCCTGCATCTCCCACAAAGATAAAGTTGTTCTCTCCAAATTACGGCCTCCAAAGACATCCTAAACCCTTTCGGCTTAAGTGTTTTAGGATATCCAGAGAGAGCTCAGCAAACACCACATGGCGGGGAACCACAACCACAGCGTCTGCTCTGAAGCAATTTAACTCATGGCGTCTGAGCAAAGAGCTGGTCTTCCCAGACTCCATTTCTCACAGAAGTCCATGGAATTTCTTCCCCCCGCCTTCACTGAGGCTGGCACGAGATCGCCCTACGCGCGCAGCATTTGCGTTTTACTGCCTGACCCGAGACGAGGAGAAGAGCCGCCTCTGATACCTTCGGATTTGGTCCGGGGGTTGGTGCCCGAAGTCGACCTTTACCTGCAGCTGGTCAACGGCTTTAAGATCCGGGATCTCTTCTTCTCGTTCTCAGTTGCCTGGAGAGCCATAAATGGCAGTCTGGTAACTGCCTCACAAACAGCGCCCATCGGTAAGTCCGTAAAGCAGACGCCATGTGCGCTCACAACACGCGAGGAACACACTTTGTTCCCTTCTGTCCCCGGCGCGGTGCGAGCCCGGCGTGAGGAGCCCGTGCGTGCGGAGCCCGTGCGTGCGAGGCCGGCGTGGGGAGCCCGTGCGTGCGAGGCCGGCGTGGGGAGCCCGTGCGTGCGAGGCCCGCGTGAGGAGCCCGTGCGCGCGAGGCCGGCGTGGGGAGCCCGTGCGCGCGAGGCCGGCGTGGGGAGCCCGTGCGCGCGAGGCCGGCGTGGGGAGCCCGTGCGCGCGAGGCCGGCGTGGGGAGCCCGTGCGCGCGAGGCCGGCGTGGGGAGCCCGTGCGCGCGAGGCCGGCGTGGGGAGCCCGTGCGCGCGAGGCCGGCGTGGGGAGCCCGTGCGCGCGAGGCCGGCGTGGGGAGCCCGTGCGCGCGAGGCCGGCGTGGGGAGCCCGTGCGCGCGAGGCCGGCGTGGGGAGCCCGTGCGCGCGAGGCCGGCGTGGGGAGCCCGTGCGCGCGAGGCCGGCGTGGGGAGCCCGTGCGCGCGAGGCCGGCGTGGGGAGCCCGTGCGCGCGAGGCCGGCGTGGGGAGCCCGTGCGCGCGAGGCCGGCGTGGGGAGCCCGTGCGTGCGAGGCCCGCGTGGGGAGCCCGTGCGTGTGGAGGCCGTGCGTGCGAGGCCCGCGTGGGGAGCCCGTGCGTGCGAGGCCGGCGTGGGGAGCACGTGCGTGCGAGGCCTGCGTGAGGAGCCCGTGCGTGTGGAGCCCGTGCGTGCGAGGCCGGCGTGGGGAGCACGTGCGTGTGGAGCCCGTGCTTGCGAGGCCGGCCTGCGGAGCGAGGCTGCGCAGCGCACACGTGATCGACGTTTCCAAAGCTCCGCTGAAAGATTTACTTAGTATTCAACTGGCACCCGCAAGTCAGCTGAGAGGGCTCTGTTCATCAGGTTTTTTCTATAGTTTGAACGATTTGGAATTAGGAAGATTGGATTATTAGGTCAGAAATGAGGGCAATTGCAATGCACAGACCAGCTTCTTAGGATGGTTGTACTTAGGGCACAGGAGTCAAAAATCACAATTTCTTTCTTTGCCTTTTACATTTTTTCTCATCTTGTCTAAAAACTCCCATTCCACACTCTACTTTTTCCTGGAGGATTATGTCTAAGTTGAAATTATTTTAATTTCACTCCCTTCAGAGTTATCTGTCAGGGTTGGTTTTTTTTTCCCCCCCTAGAATGTTAAGTCCTCCTGGCAAAGCCTCACAATCTGTTTTCCTTGAACCTACAAGAACCTTGTTAACTGTGTGATACGGAGTAAACCAAACATTTGTGTAGTGTCTGTCTGCCTGGGAGATAAAGCTGTTCTTGCAATTAAAGTCCTGGAAGACATCAATAACTCCCTTTCGTTTCAGGCATTTGAGGAGAGTTGCCTAAAAATAAATAAATAAATACATAAATAAATAAATAAATAAAAATAAGACAGTCTTACAGAGTCTTTGGATGTATGGAGAATGTCACTGTATTGCAGTAAGATACTGAGTATACTTTTGGGCAAATAAAGAGTTGGTTCAGAAAGGAACATGTTAGTAATACAATAAAAATTCCTCAAAATTATTTACTTTTGACCAGGCATGTAAAATGAAAAGGACTGCTTGATCCTGCTTGATTGAACGCCACAATGTCTTCATTTTTCCATTTTAGTTTCATGTGTTAAATTTTCCTAAAAGAATAAAAACTGCTAATTCCAATCAATTACTAGTTTAAGAGAAACATCCATTTATCATAAAGTTCTTAGGTTTTACCAGAGGTGGGTGGAAATGACCAGGCCTAGTTGTGGATTTTAACAGACTACTTTACCAAACATTATAATCCAAATGGCTAAAATTCAATTTTAAAGGCTTCTATACTTCCCTGAGTTTTGTTCAGAACTTGTATCCAGGGTTATGCCAGTTTGTAAACTGTCCTCGAAACCACAAGGACCCACAAATCCCCTCTGAGGATTGAAATGCTTTGCTCAAGGAGCAAAGGATATATTTTGTGAAAAACTCTTCTATTAAAGAACACAGTTATTATAACAGCATGATTTATAAAAAGTCACTTGTTTATTGTTTGGCGAATGCTAGTCTTCTGTTATTCTAGGAATGAGTTTCAGTTTCATTTTCTAGATTCGGATCCCCCTATATATAACGGGTGGTGGTGGTCAAAGACTCCCTCTGTGTGGATGTTTGGGGGTGGGGAGGTTGGAGGGAATAAGACACACTCAAGTCTAAGTGCAACTTGTGAGATAGTCAAACCTGGGAAAGCCTACTGCTCCCGTAATTTAAATGCCCAGCAAGCTGACTTGGCTGTTATTTCTAAGTGTTACAGAACATGAATCTGAACGACGTGACTTCTCTAGCAACTCAACTCACATTTTGGGTAATTTCCTACGGGAAGCCCTTAATTAAAGGCATTTCCTTCCTTCCCTTTCCCCTTCTCTCCTGTTCTTCCTTGATGTCCACTGGCCAGAATCAGGGAAGATACTTCAATGTATGCAACTGGTTTCTGGTGAGCTATAGCTTGCTCTTGGATTTGAAATTAGATCTTCAAACTGATGCTATCAGCATTTTACCAAAGTACTTCAGTGATGTGTAATAACTTAATGCAAACAATAAATGGCCAAAAAAAATGGATCACAATCAGAGCTTAGACTTAGTTTCTGCACGAAGTAAGTTGAAGGGTCCCCAGAGGTATTTTCTTCTAACAGCATCAGAGCCATATTAGGAATGGGCCAGAACATCATGCTAGTTGTTGCAAGGGTTCAGCGTCAGGCTTGTTTAGAGCAGCATGAACTAAGTGGCTTTTAAAACTCCTTTGTTGATAGGATTCTGTGGTTCTGAGACCCAGAGCCTTGGAATTCCCCAGAAGCAGCCGCAAGAATTTCTCGAGTCTTTTGTAGTGCCCCAGGACAGTTGAAAGTGACCAGTACTCCAATTCCCAAGCAGACCAGGGCTAAAGAGGGAAAGAATTGAAAGGGGGGTGGGGAGGCAGGGAGGAGAAGGGAGGAAAGATGAGTACAGTGGAAATTTGTTTAATGTTTAAGGGCCAAAAAGTATGGCACGCTTACCTCTGAGCACTTTCTCCCCTTATATTTCATGTGTATATATGTGCCTGCCTGTGAGAGAAAGAGGGAGGGAGAGAGAGAGAGGAAGAGAGAGAGAGAGAGAGAGGAGAGAAGAGAATTGGTACAGTGGGCTTATAGTCTGACCTTCATTTCATTTACTTCACACAGTCATCCTTAAATTCATTCTCCACAATCTGCTCCCCCGCCCCGCCCCCCCCCCATACACTAAAATCCAGTGCTTATCCCGCTTGTCCTCAGAAGCCTTCCCTGACCACCCCAGCCCAGGACACTTTGCCCTGTTGGTCTCTCACTTACTATTTGCACTAGCCATTTGGCCCGTATCAATGACAGCCTGGTGGTGCCACTTATCTCGCCCCATGTGTATGTCTTATCTGTCCAATTAGATTCAGAGCTCTTAAGAGCAAGGGCGACTATCTTTTGTTTTTTTTAATTTAATTTAATTTTATTTTCAACTGTATCACACATAGGAGTTTAGCACAGTACTTTACACACAGTAGTAGGTGGTCAATCAGTACTTGTTAATTGATTAAAAATTTGGAAAAGGAACATGTTTTGCAAGCCCACCTTGCTGGCCCAAAGAAGATGGAGATTTAATAATCTTCATGCCCAGACATTTTTCTCTATGGAGGAAACCTTGAACGCCTTCAAGGTTTAAGTTTGTGTGATTTCAGGTTGAGGATAATTCCACTTCTGCTCTGGTCGTAATGCCTTACATTTAATTGGTAAAAGAGCCACCCTAGTTGTAGTACCCATTTCAAGTTCTATATTTTAACAGAAGAGAGGTTTTGAGGACATCTGTGTCGTACCAGTTATAGGGAAAGAAGGAATCAGTGGCTGGAGTAGCATTATTTGTGCTTTCATATCCCCCTTCAATATATCAAAGTTTGCTTCTTCAAATTTCTCTTGAGAGCACCATTCCTCATAGTAGCCAAATATCTACTAAGGATTCATTTTCCTTTTTGCTATATTTTTGCCCAGATCATACCGTTCAGCTTAGACTAGAAGTCAGGGAAGTATTTTTTTGTATCCTGGATGGATTGAAAATAGAGTTTGTCACGACAAGCAGTAATTATGGAGTACTTCGTATTTGTGAAGTGCTTACCAATCTTTTACCAGTCTGCCTTTGAAACAGTATTGTTGATGTAGGCTACTTATCTTCTGAATTTCCAGATGGAGAAAGGGCAGAGAGGTTAAGTGGCTTGCCTGAAATTTAATAGTATGTTACTAGCAGTGCTCCAGTATTAATGCTCCACAATTCCCGAGAGAAAAATGTTGTCCATGTTTCCTTTCTAATTTTGAAGGAAAAATAATCCCAGAGCTACCCATTATCTGCTGATTTGTAGGGTGGTAGAAGTCTTCTGTTTGTGGTTTTTATTTGTGAAGAATCAGAGGGATACTTCAGCAAAATAATACTGATCGAAGAAGTTTTGAGTAACATAGTGCATGAAGAAAATAATTTTGTGTATAGAAGGGCATATAAAGCTACAATAAGAGTTGTTCACCACAGTAGCTAGATAATCGAACCTCAATGTAAAAGCTAACAACAAAGTTGTCCTTTCTTAAACAGTTTTAGGCTCTATGCTTTCTGTTTTATTTGGGTTGATTTGTATGCGTTGGGAGAATTGGAGGATGGGGTCAGACTTCCGGTGTGGTGCGGAGGGTATTGGCGAGGTGACTGGGTCTCACTGAATCTCAGTTTCTAGAGGCCAACCCCAGGGCCCCATCCCATTGACTTATCACTCCTGAATTCAGTAAATGACCTGCAGTGACCTGGAGCCTTATTTTTTTTCATCTCCAGATCTGTCCAGGTGATTCATAGACGCTTCTCTGCACACGACCAAAGAAATCTATCTTGGGATGCTATTTTGCTCTGAGTAGGCCCCTTGGGCTGTGACTGGTTTCCCTCTTGGGAAAAGGACTGCAACTGGAGAGGTGCAACTGTTAGTAAAATTGATTTTTATCCAAGTTAAATCCTATCTCCGCTCAGATATGCCTGGTTTTCTGCTCACTTGCTTGGGGAGCAAGATTATATTCCTCTAACTTAAACATCATGGATGAAGCATTATACTGAGTCCCTGTCAATATTTAAATTCTTGGCCCACAAGCCTGATAATGTGAAAGAATTCCACGCTTTTTCAAGGTGGAAGAATCACCTTAGCCAAGAATCACCTTAACTGGGTTTAAGGGAGTCCCCTCCTTGGTGGGTCTCTGGAAAAGCTGGATGGAGGAGAGGTAACTCTTTTCCTTCCTCTGCTTTTCTCTGTATCAAGGAATGTTTTAAAAGGAAGAGGAGTTTGCATACTTAGTAAAGTCTTCACAGCTCAGTTAGTCTTGGCCTCATCTTTGAAACTACTCATCAAGTGGGTGTTGGGAACCCTGAATGTTTTTGGAGAAAAAAAGAGGATCAAATCAAGCAAAGCACAAAGTCATTCAAAAGTTACTTCTAGGGAAGAGATAAGTATTCTTATTTGAAGAGGCCAGTCTCCCTCGTTCTCTGAGGAAAGACTTTTTGGCTACCTTAGTTAAATAGGTTCACAGTAATTCTTAGGATTTGTGTGGAAGAAAAAGTAAAAGTTGTCTTTAGCCCTCCTGATGGCTACATTTATCTTCTGTCCGCATAAAGCCCCGTCTTTAGAAATTTGGCCTTCCATCCCTATTACTATATCAATTAAAGTCTAAGAAACTTTATAATCTTAATATTGACTTATTTTTTATAACTATAATTATCCCCCCCCCCCATACCATTAAGGGCCTATTCAATAAGAGAGGACTCTCCTTTCCCTGGAGATTTAGAGTCCTATGAAAAAGTCACTTTGAAAGTGACACCCTAAAGCAATGTCACTGTGATAATCCAAGGAGACTGTAACCAAAGAACACATTTCTTTTTCATTTCACTGCTGGCATGTTTATTACCTATTTATTTCACTCCTTCTATCTCTGGAAAAAGCTTGACATTAAGGATGTTTTTCTTTTTTTCAAAGTGTGTCGTTGGGTTGTGAGGAAGAAACCTGAGAACATATCGTGGGGCATTTGGCTATGTGTACACTAATAAAAACTAGCATTTCGCCTCTTTGTAACAGTTTTTTTTTAACTTCCTTTTGTGAAGGGCCCCTACGATGAGGATTGGTTGGGCTTCTGCATTAATAGCAGAAAATAATAGTAGTTGACATTTATTAGGTGAAGACTATACGAGAGGCAGTGAGACCACCGCTTTACATGTCCTATTCTGCACAACAACCCCATGATAATACTAAGACAGAGCCCGTGATAATACTAAGGTAGTATTATCCTGAGTGAGCAGAGGAATGAGACTGAGCTTTGGATGGTTAAGGGAATTGCATAGGGTTGCATTGCTCATGGGAAATAGAACTGGAATCAGAACTTGGACAGTTTTATCCAAAGCCAGGCCTTGGCCCTTCCACAGCTGCATCAAGCTGCTCCTTGTAGCTCATCATTTGGGAGGTAAGAGAACATCTTCCCATAGCTAAGAGGCTGTGGTCCACTCTTTGCTGAGCACTGCCTCTATGTAGACTGCTAGAACTCATAAACTCAAGAAAAAAATATTTTCACAAAATACTGTGCAAGAGAATGGAACTTAATTTATAATAAAGAATATATATTTGCTGGTGGGCCAAAAGGACCAAGAAAGAAGGACAGAGGGTCTTTATTTTGGTGGACAAAAATTATTGTTATCTCCTCAAAGCCTTGAAATTGCTGGCTCTGGAGGAAGTACCAGCCCACCAATCTCTAGGACTAGTGATAAGGAGGCATGACTGTTTCTCCCTACTCCTGATCAATAAAATGATTTCAGGAAACCATGAGGAGTTTTCAACAGAGCCTGCCACTTTATAGTTAGTGGTTTGGGAATCTCAAGAATGATATAATAAACTTATGGAAACTGAGATTTGAGAAATAATTAATGTGTTTAATGGATTAAATTACACCAAGAATCGATGTGCATACATGTATTGGATAGATAGATAGATAGATAGATAGATATGAAAAATGAATCTTGACCCGTGACCTCACACCATACTGAAAAAGCCATTCCAGATGGATTATAGAACTAAATGTAAAAGGAAAAACAATAAAGCCCCTGGAAAATAACAGGAAAATATCTTTGTGACTTTGAAGTAGAAAACTAGTTCTTAAACAGGGCATAGAAAATACTAACAATAAAGGAAAATATTGGTGTATTAGACATTGATAAAAGTAAGAGCTTCTGTCACACAAAAGGCACCCTGAAGAGAATAAAAACACAAGCCACAAAACAGAAGAATATATTTGCAATGCATAGAACTCAAAAATGACTCAGAGCCACAATTTTTAAAGAACTTCTAAAAATCAGTAAGAAACAGAGCAGACAATCCAGTAGAAAAATGCACAAAAGACTGGAACAAAGATGTACAAAAGAAGATACTCAAAAGGCCAGTAAATATTACTATCCATTAGGGAAAAACATATGTGATTTCACTGCACTTGAACTAAAATGGCTAAAATTAAGAGGACTGACAATACAAAGAGCTGACAAAGATACAGAAAAACATACACTGCTGGTAGAAATGTAAATTGGTATAATCACTCTAGACGACAATTTGGCGGTATCTCCTAAAATAGGACGTAAGTATATCAGATGCCAAATGATTTCAGTCCTCTGTATAAACATAATAGAAACACATTCGTGTGTGTACAAAAGACTTGTTCACAGCAGCATTATTCATAGCAGTCAAAAACTGACCATCAACAAGAAACTGGCGAAATGAATTGTGGGTATATTCATACAACGTATACTACAGAACAACAAAAAAGATTGTATTCCCAATACATGCAACAAAATGAATGAATCTCATAAATGTAATGCTAAGCGGGAGAAGCTAGACACAAAAGAAAAGTATACCCTAAGATTATATTTATATGAAGTTCACAGACAGGCAAGATTCACTGACAGTCATGGTAACAGATATCAAAATAGTGGTTATGCAGCATAATCTCACCCACCCTGACTGATACACTCTGAAAAATGCCACCCTCTCTCTGAAGCTTTATCTGATATTCTCCTTCTGCGATGACAAAGGAATATTGCTTGTTTTTCTATTTAAAGTTTATATCATTCTGCCTTTCTTAATAATTAGCTTTCTTGTTAAATGTCTGCTTCCTTCTTCTATCATCAACTACTTTTTCATCATATACATACATATACATGGCCTTATTTCAATAAATATACTCAGATAGTGATAAAGAAAACAAGGTAGAGATTATTTAAGGATACTCCCAATAAATGTTTAAAATAATCTTTTACTGTAGTATAACATGCTTATAAGAAGTGCACAGATCATAAACATACAGACCAATTAGTTTTTGCAAAGTGAACAATCGCCTATAACAAACGCGTAGATCAAGAAATAGCACTTTCCTAGGAGCCTAGTTATGACCTCTGAAAAGGAAACCAAAGCCCAACTCACAAACTATTATGGTCATTTCTCAAAAGCAGGATGGGGCCTCCCATACCAAATTTGGTTCAGATGTCAAGGGAAATAACACTACACATATAGCAAGATGATATGAGGTTTGTCACATAGTGAGGCTTTCTGGGGGGAGTAGGGAAGTTCTCCCAAACTGGTCTAAAAACGGCTTGAAAGAACAAAAAAAGGAGACCAGCCTGAGATTTTAATAATAGTTAGAAGGTGGGCCGGGGGAGTGTTCTCTGATGCGAGAAGAGGCTTGCATGGTCTGAACTTCCCATCAAAGAAAGGTGCACCCAGGGTTTTTTATCATCTCCTGCAGATGTGGGACAGAAGGGAAGAGGGAGGGGTGAGGCTTAAAAGATGTCAGCAGTCCGACATCAAAAAATGGAGTCAGACTTTTTATTACATGAAGACAACCTACATTTATTTCTTGCTCATGTTACTTGCCCATCACAGTTCGAGTGGGAGCTTTGGTCCATGACATCTTTACTCTAGACTGTCTGAGCAATTGTTATCTGGGACATTGCCAATCACTTCAGTGAACAAAAAGAAAAAAAAAAGAAGAAAGAAAAAATAGTCCAACTCACACTAAATTATATAGCTTCTGTCCAGAAGTGTCATGTGTCACTGTACTTATATTTCACCGGCCAAATTGAGTCACATGTCTCTGCCGAATGCAAAGGGGTGAGAAGAGCACAATCTATCATGTGTTTAGAAGGGGGAAGAACCAAAAATACTTGATGACCCACACTGTTGTCTACCACAAGTGGATCTTAAAGGATGAGCGGAATATTGACAGGTGATGAAAGAACACTGTTGAAACCCAAGGAATAAGATGAACAGAGATGTGGAGGGGTGGGTGGTGTGGCTCAACCAGAAAATGTCTGAAATGAACATATGGGAGATGAGGTTAGAAAGAAGGATTGAGTTTAGTAATAAAAAGTCTCGAAAATGAAGTATTTTGGACTTAGAGCATGGGATGGAATGAACAATTTTGAGAGTAGTGAACATGGATTTTTTAGTAAGATGGCTTAGATAAAATAAATAAGAAATTGGGATGTTATTGTAACAGCCAGGGAAGAGTGGATGAAGCCCTGAACCAGAACAGAGGCAATTGGAATAGGAAAGCGCAGGTTGGGGTCTTTGGAGGTCCATCTGGATATTAGGCAAAAATGAAGAGCGGAAATTATTCCACTTTCTTCTGCCCTGGATGACTGGAAGAATGGTGGTAACATTTCAAAGGCTACAGAGGACAGCATGGAGTAAATTGATAAATTTGCTTCTGAAAATATTGAGTTTCTGACGATAGAAGGACATTGCTATAGGCTGAATGTTTGTGTCCTCTCCCAAATTCAGATGCTGAAATTCTAATGCCCAAGGTGATGGTCTTAGGAGGTGGGGATCTTTGGGAGGTGATAGGTCATGAGAATGGAGCCTTCATGAATAAGATCAACACCTTTATCAAAGAGACCTCAGAGAGTGCCTTCACCCCTTCTGCTATGTGAGGACACAGCAAGAAGACAGCTATGAACCAGGAAGCAGGTCTTTGCCAGACACCGAATCTGCTGATGCCTTGATCTTGGACTTCCCAGCCTCCAGAGCTATTGCTCATAACTACCATGTCTATGGTATTCTGTTACAGTAGTCCGAACACACAAAGTCAGACATCAAAGTGGAATTTTTGAGGAACACTCAAAAATTACTGTCTAACACCTAAGAACAGACAGGAGACTAAACTTAGAGATCATAAAGTCAACAACAGTTAGGAGAAGGTTGAGGCCATGGAACTGAATGAAGGTTCCCAATGACAGACTATAAAGTTAGAAGAAAAGAAGACTGAAGACCGAACCTTGGAGAAAATGTATGTTTACGGAGTTTGCTGAACATTAGCAGAAGCTAGTAAAGAAAACCAGGAAGGATCTATTGGAGAAAAAGAAGGAGCACAAGCTGCAGGAATAGAGTGAGCCAAGAAATAGGGGAGTGGCTCAGAGTGTCTAATGTTGCCAAGAGGACAAGCAGGAGGAGACCAGAAAGATGCCATTGGATTTGGCTGTGGAGAGGTGACGAGTGATGTTTGGGAAAGCCACTTTAGTAAAGAAGTGAGATTAGATGGCAGGAGGATTGTGGCAGGAAAGGAGAATAAGCAAATATAGATTAAGCTTTCGGTAAGTTTGGTATTGAAAAGAAGGTGAAGATATGTATGGGAAAATAGCTTAAGAGAAAGGCAGAGTTTCTGGAAAGCTTAGCTGTATAACTTGGCATGCCATTTTACACACTGTCTTTAAGGCAAAGATTTTATTTAAAAATAAATTATGCCAAAATCTAAATACAACTCCTGGTAAGTTCTAAAATACATCCTCAGTACCTTACAGGTGTGGCCACGGAGAATTCCACAAGTGTGGGCACATGACTCAAGAGGGACCAGACAGGATCAGGGCCCCAGGCCTGTGTCTGAAGTGACCCAGAATTCTTCTGCTGAGTTTGGAAGCTGGCCGAATGAGCTGAGAGCTGCCAGTGGTCATCTTTTCCATTACACGGGTTCAGCCTGAGAAAGGTGCCAACCAACACTGAGGAAAACAGAGTGAGGGAGACAGCATCTGGAGGTAGAAGCCTAGCCCCAAAGTGCCCCCTCTTCTAGCTGTGCCTGAGGCGCATTCTAAGTCTGTACTTCTCTGTTATGTAAGCAAATCAATTCCGCTTTTTGTTAAAACTGGATTGAGGTGGGTGTTCTGGCATTTGCAACTCAGAGAGTCCTAATACCTAACATCACCTAACGGCCCCATCCGCACACTCTTCTCAAGTACTTTCTACATCACGAGTGGGATTTTTAAGAGATTAGCATTCGTTACAATCTGTGAAGCTGTGATTATGAGAAATTCTGAATAAAATTGAATTCGACATTGTTTTTCCTTAGATTTTTCATGGGTTTCACTGTAGGAATAGGAAAAATGTAGTAAGATAAACATTAACTTTTGAGTCACCAGTGTACATGGTTTTCTTTGAGATAGAGTTAATGGAGAGCATACATGTTAGATTGGTTGTTTTCCTCAGATGGAGTCTCTCTAAAAAATAGTGACATTATCACTAACAAAAGGATAATTAATATCTTTGATCTTTTTAAGGGAAAAGGTTCCCATCTTTGCAATGTAATCCCGGAGTTCCAAAATCTCAAAGAACCTTTTCCCATACACGGTGCGGGAGAGCTGGTCTTCCTTATTTGTTGCTCGGATTCATTCCCAGCTGACATCGGATACAGCCGCGAGACCCTCTCTCTTTTGTGTGGGATCAGGCCGCATTAATTTGTGAGTTGTAAATACCCAAACTCTGTCCTAAAGATTAGCTTTAACTAAATCGCCCTGGGGACAAGAGATGAGGCATTCTTCCTCTACTTGCAGAATTTAAAAAAAAAAAAAAAGAAAAAGAAAAAGAAGAGAAAAGAAAGAATCTAAATTTCAAAAGGAACAGGAAGCAGCTTGTCCATAATAAATCACCAGCTAGCAAGTGTCTGCAGAGGAAAAGGTGGATATTAATAGAGGCGGCATTTTTCTTTCAGCAGAAAAGATCTTTCAGTGAATTTGGAACTGACAGCCTTGAAAACCTAGTCAGCTAAGAATTCGAATGCCACAAACTTGAGAAGAAATGTTATTGTGTTTTATATAGTTGAACATGCTTCTTCCTCTAATTGGGAGGTAGTTGCATTCAAATGTCCAAATCATCGACAGCATTTGTAAGCTCCGCACACGGGGAGCCCACAGTTCACTTTTTGTATATACGTCAAGGAGTTTGACTAATCCATTAATTATCAATGGAAAGAAAGCATCAATGGGAATAAAATTGTGGCATGACAAAGAGTTGTTCTCGGGACCCTGCATATAATTAAACAGAAATTTTTCTTAATGCATTATCATGTATTAGAAAGAAAAAGGCAATGGCCTGGGGGTCAGAAGATTTGTTCGTATGCCTTGCTTTACTGCTGCCAATGTAGAAACATGGTTAAACAAGCTAATCTCTCTGGATCTCAGTTTCCTGAACTGCTACGGGCGGGTGGTGATTGGAGAGGATTCTACGAGACTTTGGTTGACGTGCCAGTTACTACTGCTATTAACAATTATCCCAAATTGACTGGCATAAAACAAAAACCATTTTATTGTGCAAAAGATTCTGTGGGTTAGCTCTACAGGCTGGGCTCAGCTGGACAATTCTTTTGCTTCTCGGGGAAATTACTAAGGTCACTCAAAGGCACTCAGCTGGCAGTGAGATGGTCTCAAGGGTTCGAGACAACTTGATTCACTTTTTTTTTTTTTTCCCTTTTGGCAGAGATGAGCTCAGTCTGTTCTGGAACGTCCAGCAAGGTGGTTTCTTCAGCCTGGTGGTCTCAAGGTGGTCCAACTTTTTACATGGTAGCTGGCTTCTCCCAGAGTGAGCGTATTAAGAGAACCAAGTAGTTTCAACCTAGCCTTGGAAATCATACACCATCCTCTGCACTGCATTCTGTTCATCACAAGGCTGCTCGGGTTCAAGGGAGAAGGCTGTCCCACCTTTCGATGAGAGCAATGTCAAAGAATTTTGCAGCTGTATTTTAAAACCACCACACCCGCTTGTAAGTTCCCAAACATTATTGTTCATTACTCTTCTCCAACAATGTGTCCATTCCCATATTTCTCTCTTTCCTTCTTTCTTCCCTCCTTCCTTTCTTTTTTTCCTTCTGTCCTCCTTCAATCCTTCAGTCCTTCCGTTTTCATTCATTCATCAGATATTTTAGTCCCTACTCTGGGTCAGACATATCGAGTAGCCTACAGTAAAATTGAAGGGCGAAACAAACACAGAATCCCTGCCTTTGTGGACCTTACAGTCCAATGAGGGACACACACATGAATCAAATGCAGCCAAGTGTGTAATCACAAACTCTGTGAAAGAAAGGTGCAAGGATCTCTGTGGTTCCACAGTAGAGAGACCTGATTCAATCAGGGTGCAGGGAGGCTTTCGTGAGGAAGAAATGTTCACTTTGATATCTAAAGGATGTGTTGGAGTTGGCTAGGTGAATACATCCCACACAAGACTTCCTCTTGTTGCCCTGGAGCCCCTAAATCTTCTAATCTAGAAGGCCCTTTTTTCCCCTACCCTACTTAATTACTCGTTAGCAGTAGTTCGTTACGGAAGTTCCATGTTCGATATGGAGGATGTGGCCAGCCTCCTATTTGTCCGGATCCTTACGAACCTCTGCTGACTCCCTACTTTAGCTGAATAGAATCTGTAGGTTTAATGTGCCTTTGGGAGTGATCCATGTGCTGGCTCCATCCTAAGTTCCTGGCCTCGTCTCGCCTGTTCTCTTTGGATACCACGCTCAGCCATCCCAGGCTACTTGCTATTCCCAGGGCATGCATTAATTTTCATGCCTCTGTGCCTCTGTTCTCACTGAACTCTCCTTCTGAGATGACCTTCCCCTTTGCCTCCATCATTAAAATGTTTCTCATCTTTCTTGCTCCAGGGCCATCTCCCCTAGGAGGCTTTCCTAACCTCTGGGCATGATTACTCTGTCCTCAAAGTGTTCCCTGGCCCTTTACTGATACTTCTTTTCCATTCTGCTTTGTTAGCTGTTTCCTTACTGCCACTAAATTTTAAGATCCTTGAAGACAGGAATCCTTAAGAGATCATGCCTCTGTCCTCCAAAGTGCCTATCACTGTGCTTTTGCCATAGTAAGCATTCAATAATTGTTTGCAGAATAAATTGAATGAATGAATGAATGAATGAATGAATGAAATAAGTATCCTTTTAATCAGATGTTAAGGGTATAAAGTGCAGAGATCTCTGTTACCATTTTTTTTTTTTAGATTTTTTATTTATTTATTTGACAGAGATAGAGACAGCCAGCGAGAGAGGGAACACAAGCAGGGGGAGTGGGAGAGGAAGCAGGCTCATAGCAGAAGAGCCTGATGTGGGGCTCGATCCCACAATGCCGGGATCACGCCCTGAGCTGAAGGCAGACGCTTAACCGCTGTGCCACCCAGGCGCCCCTCTGTTACCATTTTTAGTCAGCATTTAGCATAGCAGATAGTACTCAATATTGATATTTCACTATAAATGACTGTGTTGCTTTCCTCTGTACATATTTTAAATATCACTGAACCTATTGAAATGTTTTGCACGCAATGCTGGTTACATTTTTAAACACTTCTGCCGAGTCATAAATTCTTCGGGACAGAAATTGCGTCTTCCCTTTATTTGTGTCTGTTATACTCCCAGATGTTTGTTTTATATATAAATCACTGATATGAAATAAAAATGTTGATAAACCACTTCCTAAGTTCACACGTTATTTGGATTCTTCTCACACGTATTATATACACATTGCTGTGCTAATATGTGACTGTGGGTACGAATGTAGGTGTACATTAAGACTTCGTGTCAATATTTTGCCATGGACTTGGATATGCTATGAGGAAAATGATCTATCCTGAAAAGCAACCGTGTCTAGTAGGTCTTTGCCATAACTTTCAGTAGGTCTCAAGCTTGTCGTTCAGTGTTGCCAATACACAGGTGTTACCTCTGGACTTGTTTGCATACTATGTATTGCTCTTTATTAGTTTTGAAGAGGATGATAATGATGACTATCTGTGTGGAGCGGTGTGGCCAAAGTACTGGAAGGAGAACTGGGTCATAAAATGCCAGATGATTAGAGCTACAAGGGGCTAGAAGTCTAGTAAGTCCAGCTCCTTTATTCTACAGATGGGGAAATTGAAACGCAAGTTCCAACTCTTGCCTTTGTACGTCACGGTGCTCAATTTTGGGTAGGCTGACATAAAAAAGGAGACTTCCTAGATTCAGGGAAGCACAAAGTTTATTGACTATTTTTTCCTCAGAGGGTCTCTTCCGAAGAGCACTGTTCAGGGACACACCTGTTGGATCCCAGTCAGAGCTTAGGAAGCACACACTTATTTATACCACACATGACATCATCCATCCATCTTGGAAGCCACAGAGCTCACCCCTGTTGGTTGTCAGCGGTTTCTAAGATGTCCCCTGATTTCATTGACCTCTGTGTGTCCTGGAGCCTTGACCTCTAAGGCTCCCTGGTGCCAGAATGTCTGCAGCCGTAGGATCAAAGACCCTCAGGGGAAAAATCCACTCCTAACTGAGATGAAATGGAGTGAGTTATTAGGAAAACTAGCTATATGTCCCAGAACCCTTGTTCATCTGGAAAATGCTTGAACTGTATCCCGAATATAAACACCAAGCCGTAAGACCTAAACACAGCACAAGCCAGAGACCGAGTCTCCTGCCTGCCAGGCCAGAGCCACATTCCACCTGCCCTTCTAAATGACTGGATGTGCCTGGCGCATAATAAATGCTTTATGAATACCCTGCGAAATAAATGAATGAAGGAGGTGGCATGTAAGTAAACATACAAATACCGCAAAATTGCTAAGCACAACAGATCAGGTGAGAAGTTACCCATTTTAAAACAGTAGGTTAGATATTGAAGTGGAAGTCCCGAAATTGAATCTAAATTCTGTCTCCGGCTTCCTAGCAAGCAGAGCAAAAAGGGCAATGCAGTGGGCTTCACCTAGTTCTCACTGTGGAAGAGAACACAGCATTACCCGGCATCACGTACTTTTCTATCTCTGAGACAAATGAGTCCTGTGGGAAATCTTCCTACGACACTGAGGTGTCGCTTGTGTCTTGAGGACATGTGAGGAGTCTTCCTTCGTGGGCAGCCGCACTGATGGCTTGCAACAGTTTGGTAATACCCGCCCCAGTTGGTGTTGTCCAAAGTCTTCGCTTGGGGAGAGTAACTCCATTTTGGTTGCCGTCCCCTGGCTGCTTGTAACTGCCGTTTCTTCCCAATCCTTAGCCAGACCCCTCTGTTTGAAGAGGAACCTCAGAGCATTCTTAAAATATTTTCTAAGCCCTCTTTACTTACACATGCCCTTCCTCCGCTAGCCTTAGAGAGCTGGATGCTAGGATATTTTCGCAGTCTTCTATACTTAGTATGGCTTATAATCCTTGGCCATGTTATCTCAGGCGCCCCCTTAAGAATCCCTTCACAAATAGAGTAACCCGAGTAGAATAAAATCCTCGCTGATTGATTGATCTGAGACCTGCAGTGCGCTCAGCCCCATCCTGCTCTATAGCTCTCTGCTCCGGCTCCCTCCCGGCCAGTCTGTCTGTGCCATTTCGATGTTTTCTCCCACCGCTGGCTAAGCTCCATCGTTTTCCTTCTGTTGTTCACTGTGTCTGTAATAGCGGCCGGCTCCCTATCAGTGGTCGTAATTCAGATTTGAGCTTATCTCCCTCGTGCTATTTGCCAAACAAAGCCCGTGAGGGGTTGCGCTTTTTAAATGTGCTTTTTAACACTGGCCTGTATTTCTTTTAGTCCCAGAATTTAAGAGCTAAAGGGACCGTACAATTATTTGGCTCCTCCGTTTTATAGATGAGAAAACTAAGACCAAAAAAGGTGAAATGATTTGCTTTCCAGTCCTTCGCCTGGGAAGTATTGAACCTGAGTAGTCGTTGTGGTGTTTATCTCTGTATCATCTCTGTTTTGTCAACGAGGAGATTTCATTTCCTGAGTCATTGCACCTGGTCCTCTGGCGATCCCTCCACATATTCTTAATCAATAATCAGGGACTGAACTAAGTGAAACAATATATCATGGTTTAGTTTGTATTCTACTTCAACCCAAAAAGAACTAAGGAAATTAACAAATAAATACAGAAAGCCGTTCAGGCATTTGGTTTGTTCATTGCAGACTTGATAACAAGAGTTTTTTCCTTGGTCTATAGCCATCTTATCATTATAGCGTATTGATTACAAATACCTTTAAAAAAAAATCTAATTCCGACAATTCTTTCTCCTAAAACATGTGTTTTAGATACTATGATTTTAAAGAGCCATTATAAAGGAAAGAATCTAACCACATAGTAAGTTCCCTCATCTAGGAGGCCAAATGGGCAATGACAGACTTGCTTATCCGAAGTGGATTTATGGAATAGAAAAACAATTCAGTCTTTGCAGAAGCTTCCACAAACAGGAGATGTGAGAAGTGTTCGGAACAAAGAAGGGGTCATCCCTAAAAAAACAGGAAGCTTTGATCTTTCTCCTCGCCTCGAGCAAGGTGAAAGGGTACAGTCTTCAGCAAGTCTGATCTGTGTTTTCAGGTGAAATGACACTTCCAACACGTACGGGCAAGCAGAAGTTTCCTCAAACGGTGAAAAATACAGGCCCCAGATCTTGTGACTCTACAAATGTACCAAATGTAAAAGAAATCCCTGTTTTCCTCGGAAGTTTGACTATAGGAAATAACGAGGCCTTAAAAAGGGAGTGATTAGATAGTGTAAGAATGCAAATTTGGCAGAGTAGTAAAACCCCAGTAATTTCGGACATTTTACATTCTATACTCCTTTCTAGGCATGTTATGCTTCCCAGGTTGTAACCACTGATACTTTGAAAGACTTTGGAAACAGTTACTCACTTATGAAGACCCCACATGTCTGAGGGAACAGCCAGAGGGTAATGAGGAAAGGTGTGACAACTGCCTTGTGTTTTTGACTCATCCTAAAGGAATGTATTAGGTCTTCAGATATTGGTGAACTTTCCCAGAGATAGCGTATTTGTCACTGCAAGCTGCATCCAGTTACAGTGTAATGATTTGAAGAGGCACTCCCAACTTGGGGGCGCTGCGTAAACTGTGTCTCAAAGCATCCCTGATGCCTAGCCACTCAACGGCCATAGAGAGCTTAAACCTGTCTGGCAAACTTAGCAGAGTATCTAGAAGCATTGCTTCTGGCAGATAAATCCATCACGGATAGTAGGACTTTACATTTCTGAAGTCATACTGTTTGATTTTTTTGTCGTTGAGACCTCTCCTGGTGACTCTCCTCTGACATCAACGTGACTCAGTATGAATTTTGTTTTGAAACAGACAAAGGAAGCATCAGGAAGCTGTTCTCTTGTCTTATCTGCAGTCATGGCTTGGCAGATTCCATGAACTCCCGAGGCGATCCAAGCAGGGCGACAGACAGAAGAAAAATGACAGAAAGTTCTAAGTCTGGACTCCTCCTTCTGTGCTTTATGGGGCAGACCTGAGGTCTCCAGAAGAGGCACGGTAAGTAAATCAGGCAATCAATGCTTAGTCCCAGGCAGCACTGCCCAGGCACCAGCCACTAGAACTCACACAGATGCAGAAACCAGGACCCGAGTTACAAGGCCACGGATGCAAAAGCAAGGACAGTTTGATGTGGAGTCCCAGGACTAGCGCCAGCCCTTAAATTTCTTCTTGCCTGGATTCAGGTCTCTAACTCGGTCTTAAGGGCTGGAGCAGCTGTGTCTGTATGGGAGTCCAGAGCAGCGTCTACCATATTGGGGGCCAGGCGCGCCGTTACGGTATTATAGTTATAGCATAAAATTACTTGGCCAGGTTGGAACCCAGCTCAGCGCTGCTACTCACCAAGCCATGTTCCTCACACAGCCTGTGGGGGTTCATGGGCAGCACCTGTTTATAAGTCCCCCCTCCCCAAAGGCTCTGTATGGGCTGGGGTGATACTGCCAGGAGACTCATTTGCCCAGAATTCAGAACCAGGCGGGTCCTCAAATGGGCACATCTGGAGACTCCTCTGAAAGATGTTACACCTGCAGCTATAGAGACACCCAGGACTGAAAGCAGAAGACGAATTCATCATTCGACTTAAACCTGGGTCTGTTACAAGACCATCCATCCATCACTGGCGGTGAGACGTGCGCATGCATCAGAAAAAGGCAGATCTAGTGCTCCACCAGCAAGCGTGGTTCGCGATCAGAGAGTGAGCCAGATTTGAACCCTGGCTCTTCCCTTCGGCCAACACGAACAACCATCCCTTGTGCCTCTGCCTGCATGTCGCTTTTAATAATAAATCTGGAAACTGTCTTGTGAATGGCAAAATTGCATATGTTGTGTTTAAAAGCATTAATTGCTTTAACAGTTAAAATATTTCACAATTTTTCAACTAAATTCTAGCACATCTTCATTTTAAATACATCAGGACTGCCGCAAATTAAAGTGGCTTGGGTCTCTCTCTCTCTCTCTGACCTCTGAGAAGCCCCAGACAAGGGGCAGGAGGGAGGGAGGCAGGAGCTGGAGTGAGGGAGGCCTGACACCTTCCACAGCAGGGAACTAAGGCTGCCTGTCAGCTCGAATCATTTTCCTGTAGGAAATGTCATTGCATCATTGCATTGTAAGAAAGTGATGTCAGAGTGTGGGGCCCTGATCCACTTCCTGACTTTTAACCTGAGTCTTGTAACCTTTTTCAGCTGTGCTGCACCCAGAGAAAATGAAACACATTGAAATGTAAAGGCCAGCGTGTCTCATAAAGGCCTTTGAGGCCCCAAGGGTGGGGTTCACTTCTACACCTATATTAATGATCAGAACACAGTTTTGTTTGGGTATCACATCCTGGATATGACACGGACCTAGTAGCTAGGAAAGTAAATGGAAAAGAAATAGTGTTCAGGATGTGCCTGTAATTTCTTGGCAGAATCCCTTCCTTTTTCCTAGATTGGGTTTAATTAGCGGGGACAATGCTAAATTTAATTAGGATGCATTGCTTCGTTTTTGTGGTAGTGGCGCTTTTGTTGTTAAACTCTCTGTGAAAATGAAAAATGGTTCCTGAACTGATATTTTAAATCTTACACACGGCATTTGTGTCTCTGTATCTTAGGATTGGTTACAACCCCAGCCTAAATGACATTATTAAGCTATTTCCTGGAATGTCAAGGGCTGAAATCGCCCTGTCAAGAGCGACTCTGTTCTTTCAGGGATTTCAGAGAGCAAGGGCTCGGATTGCATTCTTGCTCTGTTATTATAAGTTTTTGCCTGGCAGGAAACCACTGGGTCTCAGATAATTTGCATATATCCAATGAGAGTGATCCACTGTTCTATGGAGGTTTTCAAGATTGCATGACAACACTGTGGAAGAATCTCATATGGAGAAAGGGGATTTTTCCCCCCTTTCCCTAAGCCCCATTTTAAATAGTTTCCTTCCCACAAGCTGATGTGTCCACATTCAAAGAGTTATAAGTAACCCAGTCTATTTTTCTACCTCGGCCTCTGTCACTAGTCCAGTAATATCATCAACCACACAAAACTGGAAACAGGCTGTTTGAAAGTAAAGGTGCCTTATTCCTTCCGGAAGGCCTGTAGAGCAGACTGTTTTTGGCCTGTGATGGTGAACATTAACAATTTACTTCTCCCCAGCAAGGGCATAGTAAAATGTCTGCACATTTCTTTGTGAAAGCAAGGGCAAGAAATAACCCAAAAATAACATATTTCTTGATGACTGAATATAATTTTTAACACGTTATACATGGGATCCCAGTTAACCTAAAGCACTTGGTCTTAGGCCACTTCACTTATGAATCAGTTTGGGATCTTCAGAACTGTGCACACTTTACTGAGCACGAAAGTTCTGGGAAGCAATCACTGCACCTCGCTGGTCCCACGGTTGGTGCCGTAGCAGCCGGAATGCCAACTCTTGACAGAATGTCCGATGGTCACCTTAAACCCTTTCAGAACAGAGAGGCATACAACTGAGAAAGGAAAATGGAAGTAAATAAATAAATAGCCAGGCACTCAGTACTGGGGAGAAATGCTTCAGTAAGGTTAAAATGAATTCAGACAGTATACTGAGAAAATTTAAATCCTTACTTGTGTAATCACCAGGCCCAGAACTAGACGTCTTGTAGCTTCATTAAGTGACAGATGAACATGGGTTGATTGAAGAGTTGAGGTCTGGGTGGCACCTACAGGACTTCCAGACGCCAATGATTGAGCTGTGTGTCCTGGAACATGTCATTAAGCTTCTCTACATATCACAGTTTTCATGATATGTCTGAAATTTTCATTCTGTACTTGTGCATTCTCAAATGAATGGACTCTATAGAGGCTGATATCCAAAGGCGTCTAATGTGCTGAGTTGAATCAAGAACACTAGACACTATTTTTGTGCTTAAATAGTGTTAGATTTTCTGCTGTGTGGTTTACCTCTATAGTGAAATTGAATTCTCTCAGCAAGACTGGGAGTTAGCTATCTTCATCAGTGCCATCAGACCGGGGAGGGACTGAGGCTCTTGCCTAAGCCCAAAAGAAGGCCAGGATTTGAAACCAGATGTTTCTCATTCTGAAGTCTCACCCCCTTTCTGCTACCCTCCACCGGTGCTTCTCAAACGTTAGCATGCATCAGAATCACCAGGAGGAGGGCTTCCTGACACAGACTGTTGGGACCCAACCCTCAAGTTTCCAGTTCATACAAGTTCCTGGGTGAGGTTGATGCTGCTGGCATGGGAATCACATGTGAGAACCAATGTGCTGTATTATTAAGAGTTGCAGGCATAGAGACATAGAGACTCTTAAGAATATATGACATAGAGGGACACCTGGGTGGCTCAGGCAGTTGGCAGATGACTCTTGATTTCGTCTCAGGTCATGATCTCAGGGTCGTGAGATCGAGCCCCAAGTGGAGCTCTGTGCTCAGTGGGGAGTCTGCTTGAAATTCTCTCTCCCTCTCCCTCTGTCCCTCCCCGGCTCGTGCCCTTCCTCTTTCTCTCTCTCTCTCTCAAATAAATAAATAAATCTTTTTAAAAAAAGAATATATGACATCGAGAATATAAGAAGTAAATCTCTGGCCAGATTAAGAAAGACCTCTGACATTTTTTTTTTTTTAAGATTTTATTTTTGAGTAATCTCTACATACAACATGGGGCTTGAACTCACAACCCTGACATCAAGAGTTTCATGCTCTACCGACTGAGCCAGCTGGGCACCCTAGCTTTACCTTTAAAGCCACATAACAGCTGAATGAGTTTCCCTCTTGGGAATGGTTCAGCTGTCAGGGGCGTTTAGATCTTGGGACATTTGACAAGAAGTTGGCTCAGAGGACAGCTAAGGTCCCTTCTAACTATTAAACTGTCATGAGTGCCATACAGAGAGCCCAGGAGGGAGGGTCATTCTCCCCCTGCAGAAGAACCTTCTCGTTATGGGCACTATTTCATGTTTTAATTGTACCGGAAGATCTACAGTTGCCTTGGTAATGGCAATGACGAAATGCTGAGAAAAATGGTTCCTTAGTGTAGGTAAGAATATAGGATTATAGTTTAATAAAACATCACACAGGGACAAGAAGAATTTAAAGAAAACATCCATTCACTCCAAATTTATATTTCAGATTTTAAAATTTCTATGACAATGATGATAAAATTTCAATTTTTAAAATCATAACAGGTAAATCAGAAAAACAATAAGAGGGGTTAACAATCTAAAAGGGCTGCAATGAACTATTCTCTCAATTTTTTATTTCATAAGACCTTAGAGGAAAAAGTTTGAGGATAAAATTATTTTGCAAATATTTCAAAATAATGGCCACGAATATAACAAATTTAAGAGGAACACTGCTTCAAATTTATTGTCCATTCTTTTGACCCTAGGAAGAAAAAAAATGAAGTAGTGTTTATTTCTACAATTTATCAAAGAAAATAGAGTGTCACTTCTGACATTTAATTTAGCCTTTTTTATGTCACAGGAACCCAATGAAGGATGATTCAAGTAACAGCAACATGGTACCATTTAAGGATTTAAGAGGAATCACCAGAGAGAACAATATTGGCGATGTTGGTGGAGGGGGATGGCAGAAAAATATAAAAAAGAAATAGATGTGTAATAAAATATCTGGCATAAGCATAAAGCAATTCAGAAGAACCATTACTTTTGTGGGCAGGGACTGTCTAAGGAAGTGAGGGATCTCTCCATTGAATATCCTTTTTGGTCATTTGCTATTTGTTTTGTCTGGTTTGGGTTGGTTTGGGGCTCTTTGAAAATTAACAGAGGGTTAAAGGGTACTTTCTAAAATCTTCAAATGAGAGCCAAGAATTTAAATTTGATTAGAAGTAAGGGGAAGAAAGCAAGCATTTCTTGAGCAACTATCAAGTGTCAAGCCTGTGTAAGGCTCTCACTAGTCATTATGCCATTTCATATGGCAACATGTGAGGTACATTTTGTCTCTTAGGTGCAAAGAGGTTCAATATTGATTTGCTCAAGCCTGCTCGGTGGTAGGTGATGAAGGAAACGATTATACCTCAAACCGTCTGACTTCGAACGTACCATGGCATATCAGGTTCTCCATGTGTCATAAATAATGCTGAACCCAATGCGTCTTCAATAAGGCACCATTCCTTGGTATGGAAATTCAAATCGACTTTTCCTCTGTTTCCCTTCCTGCAGATTCCTCTTGGATTCCATGACCACAGTAAATATTCCCCTACGATGTGTGAATTGTTTTTAAATTTGAAACATTCCTGACATAGACATTTATGTAAGATTTTAGCTATGGCTAGGAAGCCATAAGAGTGACATCTAGTATTGCAGCCTGCCACTCTGCTACTCTTTTGACCCCCACACTCCCAGTCGCACCTTTTCTGCTCACCTTAGTCCATATTCTTGGAGAGGAGCTGCGCACACATGAATGTCACATGAAGGAGCTTGGCTGTGTCTTGAGTGTTAAGGGGAGCCACATAAGGATATAATGAGATAATATTTATTACTTATACTATTAGTATAAAATAATATTTATTACTTATACTATTACTATTACTCCACAGGAGAGTAATAAGAGCAGATTTGGACTTGAGAGAGCTCATTCCAGAGCCTGTGTGGAGGATACTTCTTAAGAAAGACGAGATTGGAAACAAAGCTATCTGAGGGAGAGAAGATGGAGAGCTGAACCAGGGCCATCCCAGTCATACAGAGAAAGGGGGACACAGGGAATAAATATTTAAGAGGTGCTATTGCCAGGATATGGTGATCCACTCAGGGGTCAGGGGTCGAGGGTGACTCTAGGTGTTAGGCTTGTCCGGAGTGTCATGAGTGCTGGCAATCGAGCTGGAGATGCAGGGAGATGAGCAGGTGTTGGGGACAAGGAGATCATCAGCTCCATTATAAACGTCTTGAGATTGATGTGTCTGTAGGACACCCAGGAGAGTATCCAGAAAATAGTCCAATGTAGAGCTCAATAGAGCAGGAGAAGGGACTGGGCTGCAAATATGGATGTGTGGGGTATCAGCCCAAAGGTGATAACTGAGGCCACCAGCCTTTAAGGAGTGAGCAGAGCAAAGGAGCCTTCAGATAGGCTGAGGAGGTAAAGCCTTGGAAAAGGAAGAAAACCAAAGCAAATGGTGGGTGGAAGTCAAAGGGGAGAGGATTTCATGAAGAAAGTGGTCAATAGTTTCAAAGGCTGTGGAGAGGTCAAGGAAAACACAGATCGAAAAGACTCCATTGGGCTTGGCTATGTACAGGTGTTCGTTGACAATCTTCGCCATGGGAGCATCAGGAGAAGAAAAGGAGAGATAAGCTGTTAAATGTAGCCTAGATCGAAACTGTCTTATAGCACGTGCTCTTGTTATGAACTAGGCTTGTTATGGACTCAAAGCAAAGCTTCATTTGTATCTGAAGCCGTGGAGTGTCCTGTGGCAAGCTTCCGTACCTCATTGGCTAGAATCCCAGGCAGAAATCGTCTTAATGCCTTCTATTAGGTTCTTAAAACGGCTTTTTATTAATGATGAGATGTGAAACTGAATTAACCTTAAGTGACAAGAGTAGGACTCACACATTAAATCCAATCATTCTGTCTTGTCTTGGTCAAGAAACCCCTTTATAGTTCCCTGGGCTCCTTCCTTGTCCCACATGCTAACTGCTACTAAGTCCTGTTGATTCTACCTTCTGGTTTTTTTTAAAGATTGTATTTATCTATTTTTGCACACACGTGCACATGCGAGAGAGAGAGAGAGCAGGAACAGGGGGAAGGGGCGCAGGAACAGAGGGAAAAGCAGACTCCCCGCTGAGCAGGGAGCCAGATGTGGGACTCCATCCCAGGACCCTGGGATCATGACCTGAGCTGAAGGTAGATGCTTAACCAACTGAGCCACCCAGGCGCCTCTGATTCTACCTTCTAAATATCTCTCAAATGCATCACCTCTTCTCCATGCCCACTAGCACTATCTAATTCAAACCTCATTATTCCTCATCTGGGCTCTTGGTCCTCCTGGCCCAGGTGACAATTCCCCTCGGTTCCTATAAGTCAGTGGAGGACCAGGCTATGTCTGTCTCCACCTTTAGCCTTTAGCACAGTATCTGGCACATAATATATGCTCAGTAAATGTTGAGAGGCAAGTATAAGTAATGAATGTTGTATTTAGGGCTTTGGAGGCATATTGCTCAACACATGACAAGAGGAAAGTCACATACTAGTGAAC
Source organism: Ursus maritimus (assembly GCF_017311325.1). NCBI lineage: Eukaryota > Metazoa > Chordata > Mammalia > Carnivora > Ursidae > Ursus > Ursus maritimus. The sequence continues at coordinate 90,047,199 of NW_024426552.1, forward strand.
ACGAGATATTCCTCTTGTCAAATAGGTATGAATTACCAGCCAGTACCTAGTAATTCTATTGCTTTAAGTAGCAGCTTTCTTTCTCATCCATGACACTAGGTTAATTATATGAAACAAGAGAAAAAAACATTTGGAACAATATTTGTGCAAATAAACTGGAGTTTTAAGTTCGTCACTTATTTAGAAATACAATGGTAAGTTCTGCAACAACACAGATGGATCTAGAGAATGTAATGCTAAGGGAAATAGGTCAATCAGAGAAAGACAAATACCATCAATATCACTCATATGTTGGATTTAAGAAACAGAAGAAACAAAAAAATGAGACAAATGAAAAAAACAGACCCTTAAGCACAGAACAAACTGGTGGCTGCCAGAGGAGGGTGGGTGGTGGAGTGGGTAAAATAGATATAGGGGGACAAGAGTACAAAGAGTACATTTTCTTGCTGAACACTGAGAAATGTATAGAATTGTTGAATCCTTATATCATACACCTAAAATTAATATAACACTGTATGTCAGTTATACTCAAATAATTAAAAAAGAAAGACAACCAACAAGATAATTCTGGTTGGTTTGATATGAGATTGATTTTTTTTTTTTTTGAGAGAGAGAGAGAGAGTGCAAGTGGGGAATGGCAAAGGGAGAAGGAGAGACAGAATCTTAAGAAGGCTCCATGCCAAATGCAGAGCCCTTTGTGGGGCTTGATCTCATGACCCTGAGATCATGACCTGAGCCAAAATCAAGAGTGCGATGCTTAACCCACTGAGTCACCCAGGCACCCCAATAGATTGACTACTGAGCAAAGAAAATGGTTTTTCTAAAATGATTCAAGTGATCCGTGTATCTGTAACAACTCTCATACTCGTCTCGTTTGAGTAATATTGTTGGCATATATTGCTTCTTGAGCTAGCAGAGTAAAGGCAGTGTGATGTACCCCAAGGACGTACTGGTAAGGCTTAGGACAAGTAAAGAGCCACTCCTTGCTACTAACAGTCCTCCCTTCTGAATGTTAATCTTCTCCAGTGGAATAAAGTTTTATTTGAAAACCACAGACTGAGAAGCCCCTGAGTGGCTCAGTCAGTTAAACATCTGACATGGGCTCAGGTCATGATCTCAGGGTCCTGGGATTGAGCCCCAAGTTGGGCTCCCTGCTCAGTGAGGAGCCTGCTTCTCCCTCTCCCTCTATCCTTCCCCCTACTCGTGTGCTCTTGCAAATAAATAAATAAAATCAGAAAGAAAAAAAGAAAGGAAGAAAAAGAAAGAAAGAAAGAAAGAAAGAAAGAAAGAAAGAAAGAAAGAAAGAAAGAAGAAAGAAAGAAAGAAAGAAAGAAAGAAAGAAAGAAAGAAAGAAGGAAAGAAAAGAAAGAACGAAAATCACAGACTGCAGCAGAGCTGGAAAGCTTTTTGGATGTGCCTGGCCAAGCCCTGCGGTCTTAGATGAGGAGGCTCAAGTTTGCAACTACGGACGCACGCAGGGGTGAACCGCGGCCTTGTCCACAGCCCCCGGCTTGTAGGGCCAGTCTGGGAGGGGAAGTGACATTGTGTCATTCCTCACCCCTCACAGCCTTCGTTGTGTTTGACCCTAATGACTTCGTCTGTTTCTCTCTCTTTCCTGGGGGAATGAACCCTGTAACACCCAGTAACAACCACTGCATGTTCTCCTGGTTAATTAATACAGTGAGAAGAGTCCCACCAACATTGTTACTTTCCTAAATGGTTTGTGTTCACATATTAGCACCATCATGGCCATTCTGAAATATTCACTAGTATTAATTCAGTTTTCTTTGTTGAAACTGAATTTATAGGATTATAGAGAATGGAGGCTTCTGATTTCTACTTAAGTTTCTGCCCTTTTATAAAGCCAAAATTCCTTCAGTGTGTGTTTTTTTTTTAAAGATTTTATTTATTTATTTGAGAGAGAGAGAACACAGAGGAGAGTGAGAGGAAGAAGCTGAGTCCTTGCTGAGTGGAGAGCCTGATGCTGGACTCGATCCCAGGACGCTGAGATCATGACCTGAGCCAAAGGCAGACGCTTAACCTACTGAGCCACCCAGGCGTCCCATAACAATACCATTTTAGATTAAAAGTAAGGAGCAGGGGGAAAAAACCCAGCAGGACATTTTATATTAAAAGATTAAGCCGGCTGAACGTCAAAAGGAAAATATGCTGATGAGCACAATGATTATAAGTAAAAACTGACAAGAAGCAGTTGTCCACTTCCCTCCTCACCTATTGCTTCTGTTCTGACGAAATGCCAAGCTTATTTTAACACATCACGGTAGACACTTTGGTCTCATTTCCTCTCTTCCTACGTTGCTATCATCCTTGGTGTGGTCTCACTGATTAAATGAAATGAAAAGATTCTGGAAAAAAAATACCTTCCATTTCTAATTTTTTGTCTGTGAGAAACATAAGAAAGACTGTCCACAAAACGCATGCCTATGCAAAGCCACGTGGATCCTGTAAAACTGAAGAAACACCGCCTATGAGGTGTGGGCCAGCAGTGAGGGCCTGGCCTCCGGACCCTTTGAGCCTGGGAGCGAATCCTGACTCCCCCTGACCAGCTCAATGTTGTCCTCCATGAAAACGGGGCTGATGAGCTTTGCAGGGCAGTGAGGAATGAAGGAGGTGAAGCCCCGACAAGTATTCACTGCCCAATAAATAGTCCCCACAATTACGCTGCCCTCCGCAGGCTCATGTCACCACCATCATTACTCCAGACGACATCATGAGCTGAAGGCAATGCTAATGCCCCGAACCGCAATTATCTTTCTGGATTCTGATTTTTCTGTTGACCACTTCGAGGAGACCACATAAAGGAACTTGTGAGGAAGAAATACAGTGGATGCTGACTGTTGTGTGGTCCTGCTTGAGGTTTACTTGAATCTCCCCGTGGGGATTTAGTTCCCAGAAGCACCAGAGAGACCTTGCTAAAGCCCCACATGAGGTCTCAGACCTTTAGAATGAGAGTCAGAGATGAATTTGTTTCAAAACACATTTCTACTGCTAATGATACAGGGTACATTTGCTGGAAGATTTGGGGCCAGTGTATTTCCGCAAATTTGTCTTTTGTTTGGAGGAAGAGGCTGTTCCGCTGGTAAATATTCTGTCCTCCTATGTTTTTGAACTGTTTAAAGGGTTTACCTACATCTGTTATGGGAACTAAATATTTCCCAATTCATTGAAAAAAAAAGGAAAGGAAGAAAACCACTGTATCACATGATAAGGGGGAAAATATTTTCTTTCCCCTTTCATTAAAAAAAAAAAAAAAAAGCAAAACCCCAAACATAACAATGAATAATGAAAGGAAAACAGACGGAGCCGTTCCATTCGTCGGAGGAGGGGCAGAGTAGCTGCAGGGGACAGCTGCGGCGCGTCTGGTGTCCCAATTCTTTCCTTTCCCGTCCCTTTATTACTTACTGGACCAAGAATGTAGACAATTTCGGCTATGGTTGTTTTGCGTTTTAGTTTCTCGACTTAATCCTATGTGGTGCCCCTTTGCCCCCTGCACTGAGTCCTAAGCCGACAGGGTCACTTGAGCGTGCTGCACAGAGCCACACAAGGGGGGCTCCTATTCCTTTTCCAGTTCCACCTCTTCCCATGAGGCTCTGGAAATCTGGAAGGGCTCGCGGTCTTAGCCTGGGCTGCTATCACGGATACCATAGGCTGGGTGCCTTAACAACAACCATTTCTCACGGTTCTAGTGCCTGTATGGCCAAGATCAAGGTGTCAGCAGATTCATCGTCTGGGGAGAGCCCTCTTCCTATTTGGCAGATGGCCACCTTCTGGCTGTCTCCTTCCATGGCGGAGAGAGACAACTCTGGCCTCCTCATCTGCTTATAAGAGCATCATGGAAGCTAATCCCATCACGGGAGCTCTACCCTTCTGACCTCGCTAAACCTAATTATCTCCCAAAGGCCCCACCTCTTAATATCATCACAGCAGGGGCTAGGGAATTTTGCAAAGACACAAACATTCGGTCTGTAGCGCTCGTATAATGCTTTTATCCAAATCATCACACTCTTTATGTCTCTTTCAAGCATTTCTCACTGTGGTTTTGGTTGGGTACCAACTGACCACATGCTCACACACCAACACTGTGTGACCTTCCATGAGACGCTATCAACTGTTAGTGTCTCCCTCCCCAATTGCATGTTAAAGCCCTAATCCCCACTGGGATGGTCTCTGAAGGTAAGTGATTTGGGAGACAATTAAGTTTAAATGAGGTCATGAGGATGAGACCCCCCATGATGGGATTACTGCCCTTATAAGAAGAGGACAGAGATCTTCTCAGTCCAGGAGCAGGCACAGGAAGGACCATGTGAGGACACAGGGAGGTGACTGTCCACATGCCAGGAAGAGAAGACCATAGACCAAAGACCGACCATACTGGTACCTTGATCTTGGGCTTCCAGCCTCCAGCACTGAGAGAAACAAATGTGTTGGTTAAGCCGCCATGTCTATGGTATTTACTTATAACAGCTCGAGCTGACTGGGATGCAAAATGATTTTAACGATGAATCATTAAATGATGAATCACTGAATCCTACCTCTGAAACTAATGATACAGTGTGTGTTAACTAAATTGAATTTAAATAAAATATTTAAAAAATAAAAATATTACTTATCTCTTTCAGCATGAAGGGAACCTAACAATATAACTATATGGAGGCTCATTAAATGCAGAATCACCCTGTAGGATTCTATATCCTAACAAGTGATTTGCCATTTCTTCTAAAAAAGTTATGTGTTTTCTAGAATTTTGACAAACAATACATTATTTCACTGCTGGAAATTGTGCCTCAAAAAGCTGAGATTTCTACATGCTAACATGGTAATGAAGGTGTTTTTTTTTTAAAGATTTTATTTATTTATTTTGAGAGGGAGAGACAGAAAGAGAGAGATAGAGAGAGCACAAGTGGGGGCAGGGGCAGAGGGGAAGAGAGAGAATCTCAAGCAGACTCCATGTCAAGCACAGAGCCTGACGTGGTGCTCTCTCCCACAACCCTGAGATCATGACCTGAGCTGAAATCAAGAGTCAGACAACCGACTGAGCCACTGAGGTGTCCCACATGGTAACAAAGGTTTGTTCAAGCTACATGTGCTCCTTGTGGGCTCAGGGGGCAATGGCGTATTTATTAATACAGAAACTCATGTCCCGTTATGTCAGCCACTCAGCCTTGCTAATGAAACGTGATCTGCCATCATTATGGATTAAGTTGTGTCAAGTCATCCAAAAATGCTCACTGAAGTTTTGCTGCTTATTAAATTTATTGAGAACTCTCACCCAAACTAGCGTTGCATTTTATGCAGATGGGAAAATTGAGATTCTGTCCAGAAGTTACATTAAGAGAATCCTGTGCTAGGAAGAGAATTTTCACCAGAATCTCTTGGGGCATGTGTTAAAAATGTGTATCCCCTGCCTTTAACCCCAGAGTTTCTGCCCTAAGAATGGGCCAGGACGGAAGCCAGAAATATGGTTTAACAAGAACCATGGTGATTCTGCTGTCATTGATCCACTTTGAGAAACATGTTGTAGTTGTGTTGGGTCCTACAGCTAGTTTAGAAATCACACACCAAGAAACTACTCTGAGCAAGATGGGCAAAGGCAAAATTCTGAAGCTGGGGAACTTTGCTCTGTTTTCAATTAATTTTTTCTCTTTCCAGGCACTTTAGGTAGCCTCACTATTGGGTTTCCATGAGGCTGAATTACCAGGCTCTGCAGATATCTTTTCATTCTTTTCTCTCTGCCCTCCATTCAGTGTTAAACATTGGGTGTCATGCCCAAGATGGCAGCCAGATGTCTGATTAGCTGTTCAGGCCAAGAGGTTATGGGTAGCCAATGCTTTAATGCGTGATTCTCCTGGGTTTATGTTCCTTTGAACAAAGGGCTCTAGGAAGTTGGATGGTCCCTAAAAGGGAGAAATCTCAAATTCTAAACTTCTAGATGCACTGGCAGTACAGCAGGGGAGGTAATTTTAGTCAGCTAGCCTCAATTCTCAGTAGGCGTCCTTGTAAAATCCACTCTGTTCCTAAGAATGTACAGGATTTCCTTTGCAGACTTATGCAGAAGTTGAAGAGGACAAGACTGACCACAAAAGGCATTGAGAGAGCCAAGTTCTTGTCTTCTAGCTTTGCTGATTTGTGTTGATGGGATCAAACTGGAAAAAAAATTGGCTAACATAACCCCAATTCACCTGACCTTCGTATAATACTAACTGGAATCATAAAGCCAGTATCGGAGTTTGTCGTGGGAAAGATCTCTTTCCAGGAGGAGGCTGTTCAACTCACAATGGAGTGACCCAGCATCAGGCATAGGAATTTGGAATCAGAAATCACTCCCAGTGGTTCTGTCCTAACCGTCCTGGAGGCTGGAACCATGCATCTTAATGATCTAACGGAGGAGAGAGCGTACAAGGTGTGTGACAAGGGGGCCCAGGATAAATCTGGCCTGTTGAGAGAAAGAGTTCTGGGTTCTGAATCTGACCCTACTGCTCACTAGCTGTGTGACCTTGGACAAGTTACATAAACCCTTTAGGCTCAGTCTACTATCTTAGAAAATGGGAAGAACACTGACAGTAAACATTCAGTTCATATTTCTATTACTATCGTATTATCAAGATTATTCTTAACCATCTGGGAAAAAGTTAGAAAGCTAAATTTGATGTTATATCAGCCTCTCTGCTGGGGCAAAGGTAGAAAGGGTGGGAAAATTTTGGTTATACAAGATACAGTGATAAATAAGAGAGGCAGATTAAATACAAATCTGGCAGACTTTCCATTTTAGCATTCCGGATGGAATAAGAACTTGTTCCCCCTTTCTGGAAACTTACCTGTAAGTGTCTCTTCCAGATAAGTCCTGCAGAAAGCTTGATGAATGCTGCCAGGGACACACAGAGCATGGCAAAGCTCAGGCAGAGGTCAAAGGCTTGAAGCGTCAGGTGGTACTCTTCATAGTGTGGCGGGTCCACACAAGCTGATGGGAAGTTTGCATATGGGAAAGGAAAGGCGACTGCATAACCGAGGTAACCGGTCCCTGCTATCCCTGAAAATGAGTAGAAGCAATATGGGCCAAGGAGAGCAGATTCCAAGGCTACTGCAAAATGAAGTGGACATGCCATCATGCTTACAATCACAAAGGTGAAGCTAGCTTCCCACTGAAAAGAAAGCAAAAACAAATTGTTACTTTGGGAACGAATACTTCAAAAGCTTCTCAGCAATATGAAGAAAGAAGGAGACGTCGGGTATTAATCTCTTTTACTGGGAAGCAAAGGAGAAATGCATTACAACTTTCTCTTTCAGGCCCCTTTGTTCTCCTTCTGAATCTACGCTATAGGAGAATAACATATCAGCCAACTGGGCCAAAATTGAAATGAATTCCATTCAACAAACATGTGTTTATTTTTCTTCTGTCATGTGTTGACAGCCAGTCTGGGCTGGGAAAAACAAACATTACACAGAATCCTTGCCTTATCCTAGTACCTTGCTAATCAGGGCATGGTCCGTGGTCCAGCAGCACTGACGTCCCTGGAAGTTTGTTGGAAATGTAGACTCTCACACCTCACCCAGATCTCCTGAATCAGACTTGGCATTTTAACCAGACTCCCACGAGATTCACATGTACATTAAATCTATGATCACATCAAGGTAGTCTTTCTATACTGTGGGAGTACTTGGCTCCATACGATTGAAATGCAAGGTATCATAGACTTTGCATCCTTTTTTAGGGGGAGAAGTAACAGAGACATTGGAAGGAGATCCCAAACTGAGGAGGTGAGCCTTAAAAATACATGATTAAAAACAGAGTAACCTACAGAAGCATGAGAGACTATGGACTCTGAGAAACAAACTGAGGGCCTCAGAGGGGAGAGGGGTGGGGATTGGGATAGACCGGTGATGGGTAGTAAGGAGGGCACATATTGCATGGTGCACTGGGTGTTATACACAACTAATGAATCATCGAGCCTTACATCGGAAACCAGGGATGTACTGTATGGTGACTAACATAATATAATAAAAAATATTATTATAAAAAAAATAAATAATAAGAAAACAAAGATCCATTTATTCAAAGTGAAGTTCAGGCCCATCAGTATTGGTTGTGTCCTCTCCCAACTGGAACACTTACATATTTAGAATAATCACAGGAACTTGTAGAAAGTGTTTGGAGAAGAAATCAGATAAAAATTATCCATTTAAAACCTAGTTTATCGCTGAAATCCATTAGAGTAAGACATCAATCAGACAGAATTCAATGATAATTGGAAATCACGTTCCCCATGTTCCATCCTGAACTGGTAGAGATTTGACCTTCAAATCTATTCAACCATCCTCCTCCATGTCTACATATTTACCAGGTATCTCTTGGTCCGCTGTTTGTGAGCCAACAGCAGAAGTATCCCAGTCTTGACGGCCTGTGAGAGGAAAATGGGAAAATAACATCTATGATAGAAGGTAGCTCTGAAAAGAGTTCAATCTGTCTCACGGTTTGACAACTTTATTATGAACTAGAAAGAACAGCAAATGGCTAAATGGATTTATGGCTCTGATCTCCTCCTCATCTGGGATGACAATGAGGCAAAGAAGCCATCAGTGTCATAAAGACATGATTCATACAAGCTCATTTTTTGATTTTCTGTGTTGCCTTTGCCATCACAATTATAACCCTCACTACTGTAAGGTGTCACTGGCATAAAAGCTTGGCTTTATAACCCTTGCCATATGTTTTATTTTGATTCATTGTCTATTGTTCATCTTTCTCACAAATTGCTGAAATTACAAATGGGAGGAACCGGAAAGGAAACATGCCACAGAACCCTGAAAACCCGCCCAGCAACAGCGTTATCTTTTACTTTCTGCTTTTCTTTCGAGCTTCTGCAGCCTCGGCCTGCTGGTGGGATGCAAATAGTAACAAAGATTATAATTAGAGTGAATGCGTGGTGGGACGTTAATCATTCTGGGTGCAGTGTGTCCAGGTTTCAAGAGGTTTTTTTGTTTTGTTGTTTTTGTTGTTGTTGTTAGTCTCCTCTAAGGGAAAAAGACCGAAGGTGCAGAATGAAAATAGTTAAACAAAGGAGGGAATGGTATCACCAGAACTGAGCAATATATAATGAAAAAAAAAAAAAAATTTCTGAGCTCATCTTTGATTCCACTCCGGGTCTGATGAAGGAGACCTTTGTGGTCACTGAGCCTGGAAACCGCGTCTTCCTGGCCCATAAATCATTTGTTCCTGGTGGGGGAATGTTTTGAGGTTGAGAGAGAAAACCAGGAAGAGATGTGCCTGAAACAAGATACAGAATGAGGGCAGGACTAAAAGTAGTTACAAATTAGGTTTTTGACAGAGAAACAAATATGACTGTATGTAGAGTATCAACAAATTTGTGGGGAAAAATCAGTTTCTAGCAATACGGTTTTTGGGGTGTCCCGCCTGGTCTGTTGTTGTTTTTTGTTTTTGATTTTTTCGGGGGGTTTTTTTTTTTTTTTTTTGAGATCCAGCTTTTCCCTTTCCTGACATATTTTATTTCGAATGTCCGACTTGGAGAATTTGGTGGCCGGGGGGCGGGGAGGGCTGGGGGGAAGCTCACACACGTGTGTTCACCCGGGCTTCTCGGATAGCTAAGTCCGAAATTCCAGACGTGGCATTGCCATAGCATAAAACTCCCGTGGATAAAAACAGAACCTTCTCTAGTCGAAAGAGGTTGGTTTGATTCTCCAAGAGGAAAGTTTCCAAGGGACCCTGCGGAGGTCGAGCCAGCATAAATAGCACCCCAAAACAGGCGAATTCCTAAGAGCAGCCGAGCCCCGATGCCGAGCCGGGGCCGGTGTTTGCTTTCAGAGGCAAGGCGCCGTCATTGCGCGCGTCACGCCCGTGTGAGACAGCAACACTGGACCGAACAGGAGAAAAGCAGAGGCGACAGTCGCTGCTGGTGCGCCTGCGCGCAGACAGCTGGCGTTAGCAGACGCCCGCACGCACGCTGCCTTAGCTACTCTGGCAGGAACCGTTGCTCTCCTTTCGAACGCTGAAAAATGCTGCAGCCTTGCAGTGGCCTGTTATTTCTGCGGTAGCCGCCAGCTTGAATCTTGCTTTGTTTACACAAAACTTTGAAAAGATCTTTCATGGACTCGGCTGGTGTATGAATGCCATTCAGTAACTTGTGAAATCCACCCTGTGGACGCGGGAGGTTCAGGAGCGAGCACACCCACCTTTCCTGGGGCGCCCCCCCCCCCCCGGGCCTGTGAGACAGAGGGTGAGGTGTCCCCTGAGTCACAGCCTCCCTTTCCTTGCTTTCTTTTCTTTTTCTTTAAAAAATTATGTATTTATTTGACAGAGCGCACGAGCACACATATGGGGGGGGGGCAGAGGGAGAAAGAGTCTCCGGCAGGCTCCCCGCTGCGCGCGGAGCCCGAATGCTGGGCTCCATGTCACCACCTTCAGATGATGACCTGAGCCAGAACCAAGAGTCTGACACTCAACTGACTGAGCCACCCAGGGGCCCGCTTTTCTTTTTAAAAACCTTATACTTAGAGAGGGAGAGGGAAAAGAATGTAAAAGGAAGAGTTTTGAGGGTAGGGAAGAGAAGAGGGAAAAGGAAATGGGAGAGGCAGTGTCTGAGAGGCAAGCAGGGCAGTCAGGTTTCAGGAAGGACCAGGAGGTGGTGCCTGGGGAGGTATGAGCCTGGAGAGAAGGCCCGTCCTGCACTCTCCTCCCTCCGCTCTTTCTGGCAGGCTAGCTTTCTGCTCCACCGGGCAGTTCCTGGGACTTGACTTGGGTTTTGCAAGAGTAGCTGCTAACACTCTGATTGCATGATGCTTGTGAGCCCTCCCTCTGAATCTTTAAAGCCCACGTAAAGGACTCAGTTCCCAGAAGCTGATGAATTGAAGGAAGTGGGGAACAGTCACAACAGAAATAGAAACTTTTAGAGGAATCATTTTAATATGCACTAATGTATTCACTTACAAACATCTATTGTGGGTCTACTACGAACAAGGGGTGTGATAGGCACTGTACAGACGGCATCATAACAATTAACATCTATAAGCGCTGACTGTATGCCAAGCACTACACTAAACACTTTACACGTGTTAACTCATGTAATCCTTATGATGATGGAGATGTCCTCCTACTTTTCAAACGAGGCACCGAGAGGCTGAATCAGATGAGCGAGCTCACCAAGTAATGATTATAGACGTAACGATGCCAACTGTCCTCGGGATTTATAGTCCAGATGGGAAAGTCATGCACCTAGNAGAGCGTCCACCGAATGAGGCAAGACGAGTGAGTGCCTTCCGTGTGAGAAGAGCCCAGTGACAAGATACCACTTCCGTGGGAAAGATCGCTGATGAAAGCACCCTGGGGGAAACAGGAGCCGAAGCCGGTTTGGAGGGTGGATGTGATTCCAGTGGGAGGTGGCTGAGGAAGGGGCAGTCTGGGCAGTCTGAGTGAGTGACACGTGCAAAGGTGGGAACACAGCAAGCAGGCTTGGGGGACAGTGCGACAGGGGCCCAGATGGGGGGCAGGGCTGGTTCTGGGCACAAGTGAGTAGGAAATCAGGCTTGAAAGCCACGTGAGGCCAGGTTGAGAAAGGCCTGGAAAATCAGGCTAACATATCTGGACTTTGGACGATGAAGTGACACTGAAGGCTCTTAAAGAAGGAGCCTTACTGACAGAAAGAGGAGCCTGTGAGCACGTGCATTTGGGTCGGGATGCAGGGAGGTCTAGGTGTCTCTGTAGGAACTTGAAACAAATCTTTTTCTTTACTATTATTTTTTTCAAGGTTTCACCTTTATAAAGTAATCTCTACGCCCAATGTGGAGCTCGAACCCACAACCCCGAGATGAAGAGTCGCACGTTCCACAGACAGAGCCAGCCAGGCACCCCCCCTCTCCGATCTTTTATTTAAACCTCTATCCATAGCAAGAAATATATTTTGCATCATGGCCAGGTTATAAATATTTTTATATCTAACCAAAATCATAATACTGTTACTATGTGAGATACAGTCTGATTCTATCCTATCCTATCCTATCCTATCCTATCCTATCCATGTTTTATAAATGCCGCTAGCTACCCAATAGATTGGTTTTATAACTCATTCATGAATGGGTTCCCACAGTTTGGCTATTGAAGTTATGTAGGCATAAAACCTGGGTGGGGGTGGGAAGTGATAAGGAGTTGAGGGGGAGGTGGTGCACACTGAGAATGAGAGGAAAGCGTGCATAGGGATATGCTTCACAGGAAAAATAAAAGTTAGCTGGCAATGGACTGGATGCAGTGGGGTAGGAGTGGGGCCAAGGGTAGGTTGGTTTAGGGCACCGTTGCCCAGAGCACAGTCCTAGAACCAATTGGCATCCCTTGGAAACTTGTGAGACAGGCAGAGTCTCAGGCCTGAACCAAGCTTTATACATTTAAACAAGATCCCCAGGGTGATACATATGCACATTACAGTTTGAGAAGCACTAGTTTGGTGGGAAGGATTGAGTCAAAAGTCACTCTAGAGTTTGAAATTGGGTTCAGAGCCAGGAAAGTCAGGAGACGAAATCATTGCTTTTGGTGATGAGATGATTTGGAGGGGACAAGCTGAGCTTAAAGAAGCTTGGGATCTCTAGGGGCACCTGGAGGGCTCAGTTATTTAAGCGTCTGCCTTCAACTCAAGTCATGATCTCGGGGTCCTGGGATCGAGCCCCGTATCAGGCTCCCTGCTCAGCGGGGAGTCTTCTTCTCCCTCTCCCTTTGTGCTCCCCCCCGCCACTGTCTCTCTCAAATAAATAAAACTCTTTAAAAAAAAAAGAAGTTTAGAATATTCAAGTGGAAAATTGGCCATCAGGTGTTTGGAAATCATAGGACTGTTGAAGCTGTAAGAGGCTCAAGTGATGGTATAATCAAGTGCCTTCTCTGACTGAGGAGGACACTGGGGCCTTTCTCCTAAGGTCTTGTCTCCAGGCAGGATTCTGGGTGCAGCACTCCACTTGCCATTAACTAACTCACCGGAGTTGCCAAGCCACGTTCTCCAGGAGCCAAGTAGAGCCCAGTCCTTAAGGCACTGTGATCTCTCTGCTGCATACTTTCTAGCAGCTGATGCCTTTAAATAACCTAGTTCAGAAATTAGAGGAAATCTGCTTATCATGTGGCTGTCAGAAGAGAGTTAGGAGAGTCTGAGGACTGATATTTGCAAAGAATTTAGAAAGTCTGGAATGAAAGCGCTGAACAAATACAAAGTTCTGTATCATTCATAAAAATCTATCTTTTGTAAGTCTCAAAAGAGATATGGAGCCTTTTGCAAAAGGAAATATCAATATGATTGAAATGTACAAATTGTCTTTCCACCAGAGGAAGATTCACTCTGCAGGCAAGTTAAGAAGTGACTGGTAGGGACGCCAGGGTGGCTCAGTTGGTTAAGCGTCCGACTCTTGATTTTGGCTCAGGTCATGATCTCAGGGTGTGAGATGGAGCCCTGCATTGACCCTGAGCTCAGCAGGGAGTCTGCTTGGGATTCTCTCTCTCTCTCTCTCTCTCTCCCTCTGCCCCGCCCTCCATGCTCTCTCTCTCTCTCCCTCTCTCAAATAAATAAATAAATAAATAAATAAATAAATAAATAAATCTTTAAAAACAAAACAAACAAAAGTGACTGGTAGAAGGTTGTGGAATGAATCAGAGACCTTTTGAAGTTGACCCTGATGAGATAGAGCTGTGGTTCGCTAGGAAACTCACTAGGAAAAAGAAAAAAATCACATTGTTCCAAACTTAGACATCACTGAAAGAGTGAGCATTCTTATTGCTTTCCTTCTCATGAGGATTTTTCCCCCTGCTTTAGTATCAATACCAGCTTGACTTTTAGTCCTTGCAACCTAATCAGAGTTCAATGGTGTGAAAATTTTGTACCACCAGAGCATGGGACTCATTCACTTACTCAACCGTATTTATTGAACAATATTTATTGAACACCTAGTATGTGACTCACTCTGTTCCGAGTGCTGGAGGTCCAGCAGTAAACAAAAAGAAAAAAAAAATCCCCACCCTTGCATAATATATACCTTTTTTTGGGAGGCATACAAACAAACAATAAATAAGTACATTATATAGTATATTAGATGGTAACAAGGGCCATGGGGAAAAGAACAGAACCGGGAATGAGAAATTGGGGATGCCAGGTGTGAGGGAAATTTACAATTTTAAGTAGAATAATGAGGGTAATGAAGGAAAGCATCAAGGAGAAAGTGACATGTCTTCAAAAATTAAAGGAAGTTAGGGAACAAGCCATGTGTGGGAAGAGGCTTAGGGCAGAAAACAGACAGTGCAAAGGCCCTGAGGCAAATAACACACCTTGGAATATTTGAACATAACAAGGAGCCAGTGTGATGGCTAGGGGGATGGAATGACCTAAGGGAAGAGTGGTAGGAGATGAGGTTCTGGAAGGTAACAGGATGGGGAACTCGGCTGCTCATCAGGGGATGGAATGGGAAAGTGAGCAGATGGCAAGAGATTAGGAAGGAAGGGTTTGGACAGAGATTGGGCACTGATGGGATTCAGGGCAGGTGGCCCCCAAATATGCAACTTTGGCATATTGATTATTTTGAATTAAAGTTATTTAAGAAACAGCTGGTGCAAGAACACTTACTCTCCTCTGTCTCCCTGAGAGCAGGAAATGAAGTCCCCATGTGAAGGGTACCCTCCCTGCACCTGGAGGGTAGGTTTCCTCCTTCACAGCACAAACAAAGGGCATGATATTAACTAGCATGTGTGTAGAGCTTTAAAATTGGCAAAGCTCTTTATTATACAAGCTTTGTTCAAATTTGGTCGTTCTCACTGACCATCTTAGGGTTAGATAGTGTCACACAGACTCTCTTTACCTGCAAAATTCCTTGTGCTCTAGGTAAAAGCAATGAAGAACTAGCTGAGTGAGGGTCCAGCTCTTGCCATATACCAAGAATGTCAGAATCTGGACTTGAACATAGGCCCCATTGCCCCAGTCCTACCTTTTGGATTCCAATTCCGCATGTGTCAATCTCGGAATCAAATAGCCACCAACTAGCTATATGCTGGACACAGATCTCGTCATTTCTCTGGGTCTAACTGATAAAACAGATATTGGCATAGAACAAGCCTACATTCAATAATTTTTGATTCTAATCAAATCTCAGTGTCTGTTGAATATTCTATGATAGCAGGGCTAAACAAAGAATTTTTAAAAAGGGATACAGTGTTGGACTAGAATTGTGGTTTTAAACTTTGGGTCAGTTCTGAAATCAGAATTAAAAGAAATTAATAGAATAGAAAATGCCAGAATTCATTTCACATAGAAAGCTAAATATTGTTTTATGAAACTTTTGTTATATAGATTTAGTTATATGTATGTATCCAAATCAACCTATTTACCTAGAGAGAATTATATAGATGTATTTACGTACATTGTAGGTCCTGATGTGAAATGTTTTTCTTACTCTGGGTGATCAGTGAAAAGTGTGGCAGCGGCTTGAATCAATGTAACTGTCATCTTTGCATTCAGTAGATGTTTAATAAATATTTCTTTGAATGAACGTATGGCTTCAGGCAGGAGATGGCGGAAAGAGCAGATGGGCAAGACTGGGGAGGCAGATGTAAAAGAACGTATTCGAAAAGAAAAGAAAAAAGAAAACACCATCCCACCCTTTCCTTGTTCAGTTCCACACTCCCACCATTCTGCTTTCTCCCATCTTCTTGAGATCCTTGAAACCACTAGATGGAGTTTTTTTGTTTTTGTTTTTTTTTAACAATTGAGACCTTGTTTGTTTGTTTGTTTTTTTCCATCGTAACTCAAGCATGCAGTAGGCTATCAATACATATTTATTTGATAAATAGATTAAAATGGTATGTTCTAGGTGATATTCCAGCTAAAGTTGAATTTTTTTTTTTTAAGACTTAAGATATTGCCTCTCTCAAGAGTGGCTACGTTTTAATAGAAAACTGCTAAAGATCAAAAGGCCTTTAAAGTCAAAATTCTCTAGTCTCCAGTGGTGAATGTCTGGCATCGCAGGAAGCAATGAGAGAAGGATTTGTTGCAAGCCTCTGTAACTCCTCTTAAACCACACCACCATGGAAGACATGCATTCGCAGGGCTAGATGTGTTCATTTCTTTGACCCCCAGAGCTGGGGTACCAGTGCAACCCTTCATTCGTGCAGTCATTCAATCAGCAGACGTGGAGCGCGGGCTTGTACTGGGCCCATGCACCCTTTCCTAATGACCTGCGACGTTCGAGAGGTACATCACCCACCTTCTAGAATGACTTTCAGTGCAAACAGGTGCATGCAAGGACAAATGTGGGAGAACTAAGATTTGGGGCTTGCAAATCTTTGGATCATGTCGACACACCTCGGTGTTTCCAGTGAAAGCATTAGTCTGAAAATTATTTTACTTTGTTCTCCATTTTTACATTATTTTTTATGGTTTACATTTTTTATAAATTCAGATTTCACAAAAGAGAATACCAAGGTGAGAAGATTAAAATAACTTTTTAAGAATTTCTTGAACAGCATTTCATTATAGTACACATGATGGTATATATGATAAAATGGTATTAAGAAAGATCCTACTTTTAAGAGGCAACTAATGGAAATCAATGTTCTACGGTAAATTCTCATTTCCTTAGAATTTGGATTTCTCTGTATTGTTAGAAAACCTAGAAAGGACGGGCTATTCTTTTCCTTCTCTCCCTCCCTTCTTTCTTTATTCTCTCAATATACGTAATCAAACATTTTCCTACCAAAGCTCCATTCCAGATGGGACAAGCAATCCAGACACTCCATCCTGTGAACCAAATCTTGCAAGAAAAGACAGGGAAGAAAGCGATAACTCCAGAGAACACACTGAGAATCCCCAGGGAAATGAGAATCCGGCCAGCAGCCTGGTATAGGCTCTGCATTTTCTTCTGTGACTTGGGTCCTCGATCTCAAAGATGTTTTGTTACCAAAACATGAGGGTATGTGAGGCCTCAGTAAACAGAAGTGTCTTAGAGACGGTAGCCATGACACATGTGGACTGTTGATCTACTTGGAAACAAGCTTCTATTTGTTTCACCAAAGATAATAACATGTAATGAAATAATCCTTGACATAAATTTGATAGTATAAATTCTAATACTAGTTTACTAAGAGAGAGAGAGAGAGAGAGAAGTCGTTCCTTGTTTTGGACTACGGCCTCCATTCCCTTCATTCTGCCCTGTCGTGGTGAGCGCCCACTTCCGGGCTTAATCAGACTCAAAGGCTTGCTGACTGAGCTCATTGTTTCTCAACTCAACCCGCCTGGTGGCTGCAGCCTAAAGCCAACATCCTTTGTGCACAATAGATCCACATTCCCAGCACAATTTCCCACAAAACAAAGTAAAAATAAGCACTCTGATCACTTTTCATTACATGGAATTTAAATGATTTAGAGCAAAAACAAGACCTCTCCCCATCTTTCAAAATTCAATTCTACGACAATTAGTTTTGAATTTTTGATAAAGATTTTTGACACGGTTCCATTCCCAAAGAGGCATAGGCTTCATTATGGAGTTCTGGCTTGTTTTCATGAAACCAGCTTTACCTTATTTTACAGTTAATTCAAATATCAGGTAGAGGACAAAGATGGACATGTACGTAGTTGCGAAATAAACTTTGAGGAGTAATTATTAGCTGCATAAAATTCGGACCTCCAATCATTCTTAAATCATAATTCAAGTTTTGGATGTTGGGCTCCTGTACATGTAAGCGACTGTAAAAGTTCATTTCTTAATTTCTCACGCATTTGAGGAAGTGGTACATATTTGCTTTTGACTAATAGGACATGTTTGTCTCTTCTAAGATAAAATCTTGGAAACACAGACCACTTTCTGAAGATATCTGAATAATTTTCCTATTCAATATAAATGCCTTTCCCTTAAATGAGATGATGAAAAATAATTTTATGGATGGAAATGCAGTGGTTTAGAACATGGATTTTGGCATGAGACGGAGGATCCATTATCTGCCAGGTATGTGTCCCTGGGCAAGGGCAAGCCACTTCGCTTTCTAGGTCTGTTTCTTCATATGGGAATAAAATTAGTGTTTATCTCACCAGGTGGTGATTGAGAAAAGTAAATGAGCCAATACATGTGAAACGCTCAGCACCGGGCTCCGCAGAACGAAGAAGCTTAGTCCTTTACCTATTGTTACACTGGGCATTTCGGCAAGGGACAGAGGCCCTGTCATTACTCTTGCTTTTATACATTATCTTATTGCATCGTACTGCATCTTACGCAGCTCCCAAAGGAACCTTCCATGTCCAGGGAGGAGGGAAGCTGCTCTCGGATTCTCTGCTTTTTTTTCTTTCTGTCTTTCTGCCTTTAATAGCCATTCTACCGTGGGACCCAGATTTTGGAGCAGTTGCTTCCTGGATACACAGGACTGAGGAAACCAGCTCAGGCTTTCTGCTCTAGCTGTTATCTCCCATCTCCTCTCAACACTGCGGGAGTATATTCTCTCTCTCTTTCTTCCTCATGCCACGAGGTAGGTTCCACGAGGGTAGAGGCCTTCCGAGCCTTATGCATCCCCTAGATGTATAAGACGTTCCCAACACCTAGAACTGTGTCTGGCCCATGGTAGAGACTTAACACACATTTGCTGAATTAATGAATGACTACTTCAGACCTTCCCGCTGTACTTGCGGCCCCGAGGGTCTGCCCTGGCCTAGAGCTGTGTGAGTCCAGGACGCCGCTGCGTGCCAATGCTAGTGTGTTCCCTGGTGACAGAGGCAAGGGATCTGGGCTGAAGAAAGACGTGTTTGTGTTAGTATTCGGTTTGGGCTGTTTTGACTTTTTCCTTTACTTTTTATCTCAAGGTCATAGCTATGTGACATGTCAAATACCATGGGTCAGATCACTCTCTCCTGTTTGCATGTTTGGAAAATAAAGACTGTTGAAATACTCATGTTAAACAGTACAAGGATGGCAAACAAAGAGAATATTTTTTGTTTTAAGTTGGGGGGGATTTTTTAGTGTTTGTAACACTGACAGGCTAAGCCTGACATGGCCAGTGTGGCTTATGAACCTGAGTATACCCATGATGAGAAGTGTCGTTGCCCCTTAGTGCAACGAAGAGAAGGGGCAGAGGTAGAGCTAGGGATTTCTCACAAGGTGTTTCCCAGCCGCCCCTTCCTGCTGGAATCTATCCGCACTAATTTCCTTAAAGCGCAGGGACTTTCAGGGAGGGCAGCTACTGGGAAAGAAGAGAAAGTGTAATTCTGCCTCCGACCAGGGCTTCCTCTCAGCTGGGCCATGTCATCTGTGTTCCCGGTGTCCGCAGCCAGCAAGGCTCACAGGGCCCCCCTCCTGCCCCCTCCAGGGCTCCCTGCCTCCCCTTCGGCACCGCTGGAAGGTGGATCTGTAATCCTCCGTGAAGGCGGTGGGGTCAAGGTCTTTGCTCTCTGCTTTGCAGACCCTACCTTCCCTCTCACCCAAGGGGATCCAGCAACCTTCGCTCAGGAAAGAATGGCAGAAGTCGCACCAAACTTTTAAATCCAGCTTTGCCACTAAAAAGAAGAAGAAGAAGAAGAAGAAGAAGAAGAAGAAGAAGAAGAAGAAGAAGAAGAAGAAACAAAGAAGAAAAAAAATGTAATCCAGACCCCCAAAAGATGTGGGATAACGTCACCGATGCTGACTGAGGGAGAGAAGCTGATTTGGATACTCTGCCCCTTTGGATATGTTCCTCTACGTGTGAGCCCTGGAAATAGACTGCATGTGCTACGGTCTGGGTTTTTTTTTTAAAAAGAGGTTTCAAAGTTCCGGAAGGGGTCCATTTTTGCCAAGATAAAAGAGAATGGAGCGCTAAACAAGAGATGAAATTAAAATGCTTTATTGTCCCAGCAGCTTCAGGTGACCCGTTTCATTTTTTTCATAGTAGAGAGAGAACTCCTGTAGCAGAAAGAGCATGAACTTTGATATGAGAGAGACCTGGGTTTAGGACTAAGGATTCCATCTAAGATATACAAAAGGAATGAAAAATGAGAATATGAACACTGCTAACCCCGTGCAGTAACCGATTCAAACACAGCGGAAAACACTCCCTCTACAATGGAAAATATGGCAATCACCACCTGAGCCGAGTGATCAGGCTTGATATCACCAACACCAGGACACAGTGACGTCACTGCCTCCCGAAATGATACAAGGGAAGCACACACCTTCACATGCGTGGTGTTTTTGGCAAACATGTTCAGCCTGACTCTACTCACAAAGAAATGATCAGACAAATTCAGATTACAGGGACATTTTAAAAAACACTAGCCTGGACTCTTCAAAAATTGCCCATGTCACAAAAGATAATAAAAGATCGCTGAGACATTTGGGGATATTTAAATACGGATTTTATGGGGCACCTGGGTAGCTCAGGCAGTTGGTGGTCTGGCTCTTGATTTCAGCTCAGGTCATGATCTCAGGGCTGTGGGATCAAGCAGCGCATTGGGCTCTGCGCTCATCTCCGAGTCTGCTGGAGAGTTCCTCTCTCCCTCTGCCCCTCCCCCTGATCACTCTCACTCTTTAAATAAATAAAGACTTTAAAAAATAATAAAATAAAAATAAGAATGGATTTTATTAGTGTATCAATGCTGAGTATCTTGAGTATGAATGACATGATAGTTATAAGAGAATGTCCTATTGGTGAAACTAGTTAAGTTAGTGTTCTTTATGCTTTTTTCCCAACTTTTCTATAGGTCTGAACATTTTAAATTAAAATGTGAGAGAACAAAAGGAAAAACAATAGTTCTGTGAACTGCATAAAATGAAAGGTCTAACTTCCACGCAGACATACAGCCACGCTGGCTCAATAATCCCCGAGAATATCGATGCCTGCAGGTCACAGGGTAGGGAGTATAAGGAAAAGCTGCTCTGTCCCCCCTTTAGCATCAACATGGCACTGGTCTTCCTCGAATAGGGGTGATGCAACAGGTATGTTAGGTTACACTGGGAAGATACATCAGTCTTGCACACTCAATAATGGGTGTCGTTTATATACTCTTTTGTCTTTCCAGCTATTCCAGTTTCTTCACTGGATTAAAACAAACCTTTCTAACGCTCCTTCATAATGCACATTTCCTTCTGCTTTTTACTAGCCATTCGACTTCAACTTTGAGTGAACCCTCTCTTCTCATAATGGCTTGGGGTTTAAGGAGAGCAAAGTTCAGTTGTTATCATCCCTAACTGGGAATTGTCACATTTAAAGCCTTCCAATCTGCAAGATGTTTGGACCCAAATAGAGACTTGTGCATCAACTTGTACTTACCTAGTTTAGATGTTATCTGCCTTTTGTATATCTCACCCTCGGATGTGTTTTGAAATCATCTGGAATTTATCAGAATTTTCCCATGTTTTTGCAAAGCAAAACAACTTAAGTGTGTCACCAGCAAACGTATGCAGCTAGCTGTCAGTTTGCTCTCCCAAGCCCTGCAGCTGCAAGGAAACGCTCGTATTGGCAGACTTGACCTCACCAGGCAGCCTCCCACAGGCTACTGTGGAGATCGTCTGTCTTTTCGAAAGGCTGCTCCTATCTTGTTTAATCACGGAGATAGAGGAGCCACAGATAGAAGTGGGATTGCGACAGCGGCTGTGACTGATCGGTGCTCTCTGCTCTGGGCGGGGGAAGAAACTAAGAAAACAGGAAGAGAGAAACAGTGGGGGTGTCTGGGGAAGAGAGGTGGAGAGAAGATGGAGAGGAAAGAAGGACAACAAGAGAGGAGTCAGAACATAGAGGAAAACATTCCCGAAGCCAAAAACAGCATCTTGCGTCACTCACGGATCCCAAGCTTGGGTCTGGACAGAGTTGATTCCGGGACAGAGGAGCGATGGAAGCCATGGGCCACTCATGTACATTTTACAAAAGATATTTGTAGGGTGGACAAAAGGGAAATAAATGGAGGGAAAGGGCAAGAAAAGTGGGATGAGAAAGAAGGCGTTCTAAGTATCCTGAAATGTTCTCAGGTTGTGCGTGTTTCTAAGTTGCTTTTAGGGACAAAGCTTTAAATCCTCTTAAACAGGAAATGTATATTCATTTAGTTCCTTCTCTCGGCATTTTTGAAAAAGGAAAGAACCAAACTGTTCAGTGAGAAACTAAACACATTTTTGGATCCCATTATATCCACGTTAAAGGCAACAGAGAGGCAGGAACAGTGCAGATGGTTTCACTAAAGCCCTCTGTCATTATTTTTTCCATTTTACAGCTTTTCAGGTGTTAAACAGTGACGGTGACACAGTTAATCAGCGTGGAATCCTGGTTTTGAACCTACGAATGCTTGACTCGGGAGTCTGTAATTTTTGTTTTCCACTAGCAGATGAGGACACGGGTGTACTACACCTTTTAAAACACATACGCGTAGATGGAAATTGATCCGTGACATGTGCCAGATAGGGCTGTACCCAATCCCAGGGCGTGATAGGAGTGGAGGCGATGCCGCATGCGCACAAAGGAGACATTTTTAGAACTGCCGACTCTACTCCCAGCGACAGAGAGAGACACACAGAGAGACATTCCTCGCCCTTTCTTTTTATAAAATTAGGACAAAGGGGAGAACCACAACCAAAGTTTCATTCCTATGTATTGACGTAAAAATCTGGACTTTGTATCTAGAGCATTGCTGTGTCTAGTTTTGCATTTCTCAGGGCTTGGCGCGCGTGCTGGAGATGGACGAGGCTGACTGTCGCAGGCATTGTGGCTGAATGGCCGGCCGAGGGGGCACAGGCCCAAACAAAGGAGCAAGATGAGGAGCGGTCTAACGCAGCAGGAAGAGACCACGGCTGTGTGACCTCGAGTCAATCCAAAACCCTCATTATCTTGGTGTCCTTCTCCGGGACATGTGGAGGTTAGACTAGATAATTTCTCAGATTCCTTCCATATCTCAGATTCCATGACTTGAAAGAAATCCCCAAGGAGCTGAAGTGCCTGCGTGGCCAAAACGCCTAGCTCCCAGCAGCCTTTATCAGTAAAAATGTTATCTCCTCCAGCACCGGGAACCACCAACTGCATCCACGTCTGGCTGGTATCAGCAACGGAGACCAGACCAGGACGGACATGGTCTATTGGCCAACCGGATTCCTGCCGGATAGAGCCCATGCCGAGTTCCTCTGCAGAGGCCTCCCTTTGCCCTCCTGGCCCACAAATAGGCAGCCAGGAGGCCGGCACCCACCAGCTGGGAGCCGGCACCCACCGGCTGCATCATTAACAGCCTTTGAGTAACAAATTAGTGACCTCAGCCCAGCTCTGGTGACTGTGTCATAAAATAATTAAAACTTATCAACCCACACAGCAGAGGCCCGGAAGGGTAAGGATTGAAGGAGCATAAAGCCAAATCACTCTTCTTTTCTAGCTACTTGAAAAGGGTTGCCAAACTGGGAGGGAACTGGTAACATCCCAAGTCGTGCAGTGCCTGGTGTAGGTGGAGAGGCGAGAATTCAGTGAGGATCTGGGTGTGCACAAACTCAAAAAGACAAATCCCCATCCATGGGCAGAGAGGGGCCAGCAGGGTTAACCTCTCTAAATCAGATTCTTTTTTTTTTTTTTTTTTGAGAGAGAGAGCGAGCCCAGGAGGGGGTAGGGGCAGAAGGTGAGGTAGAGAGAATCTTAAGTAGGCTCCACATCTGGTGTGGGAGCCCAAATGGGGCTCAATCTCACGACTCTGAGATTATGACCCTGACATCATGACCTCAGCCGAAATCAAGAGTCGCACTCTTAACCGGCTGAGCCACCCAGGCACCCCTCTAAATCAACTTCTGATTGGCCAGGAAACAGAGTCCTTACCCTGTTTTCCAAGCAACGGTTAAAATATTGGGAACCTCAGTTTTCTGTATATTCAGAATGCAGGAAAGCAACGTGAGCTAAGTAAGAATGGAGCAACAGTTGACTCGCTCCCTCAATTCATCCAGGTCTCCGCTCAAAAAGCCCCTCATCACAGACCTTTCTCCTCAATCTCTTTCCCCCTCCCTCTGTTGAGCTTACTCATTACCACCTGACTTGATTCTTCATTGCCCTTGGCTCATTTGTTCCCTGCGTGTCTTCCCAACTAGAATGAAAGCTCCATGAAGGCAAGAACTTTGTGCTGCTCCCTGCTACATTCCAGAGCCCAGAACAATACCTAGCCCATAGTAGATGCTTAGGAAGTACTGATGAATGAGTGAATGAGTGAATGAATGAAAGAAACTGCTTATCACAGTTCCTAGTTTATCTAGACCATTTTGCTGACAAAGCTAGTCCTTCAGGCCTTCACTTAGAAACATTTAATGTTTTGGTACCTTGAATCTCTCCATCCCCTCCCCATGAAAATCCACACGGAAACACAAGGGAAATTTTCTGGGTTAGCTCGCTCCGCTGTGAGACTGCACTGTAAATACACGTGCATTGTATGTGAATATATGGGAGAGGTGTGCCCACGCTGGGAGTGTTTGGCCTTGCTATACCGGCATGTGACATACTGCCACATGATTGTTAAATAGAGGAAGACGCAAGGTCACAGACCAACCTCGTGAGTCTAGCAAGAACTTCCGCCTCTGGGAGAAAGCTCTAAAGTGCTTTTTAGTTCAGGGTGGTGCCAGCTTTTAAAGCAGCTCATGTTCACTGGTGATCTGTCTAATCGAATGGTTCTTACTTGTCTCTGTATATTCAGAGGTGTTATCTATTTCTTTGTCTGACTACTTTTCATAGATAACAAGTATTTTCCCCTACTCTGTAGAAAAGTGATAGCAAAGATTAAAAATTTTTTTTTCACAAAGGACGCTTGCGTGGCTCAGTCGGTTAAGTGCTTAAGCGTCTGCCTTAGGCTCAGGTCATGATCCCAGGGTCCTAGGATTGAGCCCTGCATTGGGCTTCCTGCTCAGCAGGGAGCCTGCTTCTTCCTCTGTCCCTCCCCCTGCTTGTGTTCTCTTTCTCTTTCTGGAGCTCTCTCTCAAATAAGTAAAATCCTTAAAAAATTAAAAAAATAATAAAATAACATTCTTATTCACGAGAATTTGATGATACAAACTAATACTCCTATTGTGTTTCCACGCAGATGATATTGTGATCTTTTCTGAGACAGGACAACTGACAAACTCAGTGCATCATCCTGGTATAAGGAGTTGGCTAGCCCAGGCCAGACATTGCCTACTTTGACCAGGTGATGGTGTTGTGTTTGTACACAAAGGCCCACGCTTTCCTTTCCCTTTTCAACAATGCAGATATCCTGCCCTGGTTTTTATTTATTTATATATTTATTTTTAAAGGGGGAGAAAAGGGCATTTCTTGATACTTCCCCATCTCCTTGTCCCAGCACAGAAGGCTTTCTTTTTGTTTCTCTTGATCCACCCAAAGCTAATTGACATTTAAGATAAAAGCTAGGCTACTAGGCAAGCCTCCTTGACCCAATGGACAAGCTCACTAGAAAGCACGTGGGGCAATGAGAATGAAAAGTACCTAGTTAGACCCAGCTGCAGAATCGCAGAATGGAACAGGACCTGAGAGATCAGCTAGCCCACGCCTGTCATTTCACAGATGAATTCCACGGTTAAGATACCAGTACAAAGAGCTGTCGAACGGCACCCTTCCCCGGCAGTTTAGCAAGCCCGCTGTGACCGCTGATCTTTCTGCTATATCTACGTTTAGCACTAGGTGTTGCTCTACTGCTATTTCTAGACCCGATTTCTTAGCTACGCAGCAGAAGCTGAGCCTCCTAATTTGAGTTCCATTCTGCAGATGTCGTTTTTTAAGACGCTACCCTGCTGGTCTGTTTCATGGAAGCAGCTTCCTTTAAATGGCTCAGGTGTGGCGCCCTGAATCCACTGAAACAGCCACTCTGGAAAGAAGGGATCGATACGTACCAGGGAAAGGCGAATCCAAAGTCAAATTTTTCAAATGGTCCTAATTCAAATATTTACTTAAACTCTGTTTTTATATTATGTGCAACACAAGGGGAATGACATTGTTGCGGGGTGTTTCCTGGAACTGACTGTCTGCTACAAGGCCACAGATAAACTTTGTTTATAGAAAAACAAAATATGAAAAAAAAAGTTTACCACTGTTCTATTTGGGGTTTAATACTCCCACACATTCCAAGGGGGAGAAAGGACAAATTTCTAGAACCTTTCTTTCCCCATGGCAGCAGAGGACAGAAATGCTTTAACCCCCTCTAGTGACAGATGCATCATAGGATTAGCTCAGCTGTTCAGTTTGAATGGTAATACCATAGGGAGAAACAGGTCCTGCTTTAAGAATTTCATGGTTCAGGAAGAGGGCAAATTTTCAATTCACCTTCAAGTTTTAAAGGGAATGAAATTCCTATTAAAGATGAATCTTTAACATCATTGCTCAGTTGTTTCAACTTGGACAAAATTTTTTAAAAATGTTATTTATTTATTTTAGAGAGAGAGAGACAGAGAGAGAGTGCACGCGAGCAGGGGGAAGGGCAGAGGAGAAGGAAGAGAGAATCTGGAGCAGACTCCGGACTGAGCGCAGAGCCCGCCGCGGGGCTTGATCCCACAACAGCGAGACCATGACCTGAGTTGAAACCGCGAGTCGGACGCTGAACGCACTGAGCCAACCAGGCACCCCTCAACTTGGATAAATGTGACAGAAACTCAGCATAAAGTCAGTTAAGGTTCTGCAAGTCAAATGTTATAATCATCTAATACTGAGCTTAAAATCATTATCATGTAACAAAACAATGTCTCGTACATTGTTGCTGAACATGTTATTTTTTTCAGTTTTCGTTATTTACCAATAACTATTTGTAATGCCAATAATCAGGCAATGATGCTAATAACATTCCTAGATTTTCAGCAGGAAGACAAGTGGAAGAAGGAAGCCAGAATGGAAGCATCCTAATCCCATTACCGAGTTGAGCGTAGAGGGAGAGATGTAGCTGAAAGTTAGCTGCTAGGACCCATAATACAAACTCTTCCGCCTGGGCCTGAAGAGAGGGTTCCTTCCAATTTTTACAGTTCAGGCCTCAGGCTGAAAAACTAAGTGCTTGGCTGAAGTTTGACTTTCTTATAAAATGTTCTTTTCAGCTTTCTCCCCAGCACAAACCAGCCTTTCTCTTCTGAAAATTCTATTTCCTTTACATCCTTTGAGGATAAAACTATGCTTTGTGGTTTTTATACCATATTCACTTAGGATATTTAAAAACAGAGTGAATTCCACTTTTTCTCCCAATTCTCTCTTCACAGGGGTTCCCCTTTCCTCGCTCCTGATAGCCTTGATGATGATGTAAAGTAGTATCCCCTAGGATCTTTTCACTTCACTTGTTATGCTCCATGTTAAAGATAGGCAACTTTTCAAAAGGGATAGGTCAAACTCCCGATCCGTGTTCTTGTAAATGTGGGGTCAGAGGCGTTTATGTGTTAGGAAAATTGGCCATTTCCTATAAAAGGGAGGGAGAGAAGAATTTTTGAAAGCATCCATTTTGGAAATCATGTATTTGGTGAGTGGCAGGAAGGAAAGGCACCATGAGGTAGACATTGAGGAAGTTTCTGCCATCTTACCAAATGGACCGTTTTTGGTAAGTCTACCGGCATGTGGAGGGGTAAGAAACATAAGAGCTATGAAAATAGACTTGCCATGTACACACACAGACATGCGCACACAAATTACAAAATGCTTACCCTTTGTTTTTTCTTAATGCTAAACTGACCAAAGTTTGTTTTTTTTAAATGCCGTTGTATGAGCTCTTCTAATGTCCTCTGCTAATCTCGTCCATCCCTTTTTATTCTCCAAGCAGATTGTATTTGCATGATTCCATAAAGGTGAATATGGCTCCTGCTCTTGCTTAAAAATTGTTTCCAGATCAGTAGGGGAAGAAAGGGATAAAGAAAGGGGGTAATCAGAAAGGGAAATAAAGCATGGGAGACTAAGGACTCTGAGAAACAAACTGAGGGCTTCAGAGGGGAGGAGGGTGGGGGAATGGGATAGACCGGTGATGGGTAGTAAGGAGGGCACGTATTGCATGGTGCACTGGGTGTCATACGCAACTAATGAATCATCGAACTTTACATCGGAAACCGGGGATGTACTGTATGGTGACTAACATAATATAATAATAAAAAAAAATTGTTTCCAGCCTAGCTTAACAACCTCTATTTTTTAAGTTCGTTCCAAGACTGAGACAAAAATCTCTCTACCAAAAGCAAAATAAAAGCCAAATTCCTATGCTTTTGCCTCATTTCATGTTTTATTATTCTATGTTCCCTAATAATACATTCTGTAAATATTGAAATGGGCACATGTTCTGTGGACAGGAAGCAAGGCTATGTAGTTAACACAAGTTGCAATCTCTAAAAGACGTCCATTTTAGACCACATGCAATTTATATTTTTTTTCTCCTCTCTTGATAGAAAAAAAAGAAAAAGAAACCCTGGAAAACATTATAGAACCCAACTATATGCATTTTGGGCCAATGATAAAGCATAAGTTCTTAATGCTCCCAGCAGGGTTGAGGTTGGCCTGGACTGAAGCCTGAGGTTGTGCTCGCTGAGGTCCACGAATGAGAAAATGGAGTGATGAGGGCAGACCATATTATTGCAAGGTGCTAATAAAAAGCGTATGAAAGTCTAGCATTATCAAAGCCTAGAGATGTTTGCTTACAACCAGCGAAGCCCACACACACTGTGGAGAATTCATTTTATGTGTTTATAATAATAGCAATAAAAAATTTCCCCAAATCAACTCACTTTTTTCTTGTTAATACTGGGTTAAGGACAGTAAGTATAAGAAAGACATTTCAAAGAGCACTTGTACTTTTGTTGAATAAAAGAAGTATTCCCAACATCGATTTAGTTATGTTTTGAAAAGTATAATAATTTCAGTTAGGCAAACTTTGTGCTCTATTTCCTTAGAGGAGAGATTTGCAACTTTTTCTGGGTGCCCTTTTAAGCAAGTAAAAGTCTTCCTTTTGAATACCCCCGTTAGAGTGGCTTTGGAATGAGCAAGCCATAGGCTCTCCTTAACCTAAGTGTGGCGTTTGTAAACAGAGGGCCTACTCCTATAGCACAAGGGAGGTACCTTTGATCAGCATTTTTTCATGATGAATGGTAAGGGAATGTGTTCTTTGATGTACATCAGTTTTCCCTTCAGATTTTTTTTCTAAAATATTTCAAAACACTCTGATTCTCTAGGCTCTACCATTTTCCTCTGACTTTATTCCCTCCTGCAGAATTCAGCAAGAGAACATCTCCTGTTTCCTTCTGGGAGTCGGCTATTCCTGCCACACGGGCTCCCACACTTGTTTCCTCCAGCTGCCGGGGCCCTGGGCCTTCATCCGACAGCTGATGTGATGCTCCCGCCGCTGCAAGTCCTTGGCGGATGGTCTTAGTATGGTCTAGTCCATTATCTCTGAGTCAAGCCCCTGGCCTTGACTCCTCCTTCCTTGTGAGTTTTCTTTCCCAGGGGACTCCTGGGCCTCACACAAATACAGCTGGCCCTGAAACCTCCCTAGGCTTGTCTGAATTTGCAACAGTTTAGGCTAGCCTGGGGGTCCTCTGTTACATAAAGATTGGGGCTATTACTATCGGTCATCAACTGCTTTGTGTTTAGTACAGCTTGACTCTATAGAAAGATAGGAAGGAAGGGGGGGAAGAAAGGAAGAAGAAGGAAAAGAAGAAGGAAAGAAGGAAAGAAAGAGAGAGAGAGAGAAAGAGAAAGAAAGGAAGATGAGAGAGAGGGAGAAAGAAAGGAAGACAGAAAGAAAATTAATTTTAAAAAGATGAAAGGACTAGAAATGAAAATCCTAAAAGGTACATGTTTCCTGCCTGTAAGAAGTTTATTATCTACTTGGTTATAATTATTCATATCTAAATACACTGCAGATTTCATAAGATGACTAAATCAGAGAGCATATCTAGATGCCAACTTTTTTTTTTTTAAGATTTTATTTATTTGAGAGAGAAAGAGACAGAGAGCGAGCCAGTGCACAAGCAGGGGGAGAGGCAGAGGGAGAAGCAGACTCCCGGCTGAGCAGGGAGACTAATGCAGGGCTCTATCCTAGGACCCTGGGATCACAGCCTGAGCAGAAGGCAGATGCCTAACCGACTGAGCCACCCAGTCATGCTAGATGCCAACTTAAGACTTTTGGCAAACAATCAATCAATACCAGTCAAGCTAGGTAGGAAGCTCCTCTTATAGGAGATGTCATCTCAAAGAACATCTTCTCTGCCTAGGACCAAATCCAGGTTCATGGTTTTAGCACAGGAGGGTAGAAAACATCCTCTATCCATGAATCTTAAATTCAACTGTTGCCTGGACTTTAGAAACAAGCATAGCTTTAACAATTTTTGAAAGTCCTTGTGCAACATTTTTGCACAAATACTCTCAATGGGGAGGAAGTTACAAGTTAGGGAAATTGCAGAAAGGTATCTGTTCGTTTGCTGATTTAAGTATTGGATCCAAGCAAATGTGTGAACTTCAAGAAGACCGGCAGCCATTGTATTGGTCCACTGGCACTGGAAAATGTCTCCCAGATTCTCTGCTATGAGGAACACCTCTGCTTTCCCCCCTCCTCCACTCAATGCAACGGGGCCAGTAGGACACTAATATATAAGTAACGAAGGTTGTCATCTAATCAGAGAAGGGAGGAATATTCTTCACCTTGTTCTAGGTGTGGCATTTGCATCAACGCTAACAACGTGGTAGCTTTGGGCCAGGGAAGTGTTACAGATCATTCTGAGCCTGCAGGCAGGTCAAACTCCTGGCTTCACACCCACTCTCTCTCCAGTTGTCTCCCATCCCAGCCGTGGAGAGCTGATTGGTCCAGTTGGACGCTTATCTCTGCTTGGTATCTCAGTAATTTGACCCGCTTGCCTGTTCTATTGAAGTCATCGTGAACTTTGATTCTGATATGTTCCCTCAGTTTCCATCTGCAAATTTAATAAACACAAGTTAGTTATTTTCATGTAAAGTATTGGATGAAGCTATGTGGAGTCTTGTGGCAGCCCACTAAAAGCATTGCTTCAGGTTGATAGTCACACATTATAATAAACACTTTTGGGATATGATTATTCAATCGACTTCGGTTCCACATAATAAAATAATCAGAAATACCACGCATTCCCTTGATTTATCCACCCAATAGTTCTATCCAAATATTATATCAGGCTTAAACTAATTCCTGGGGAACTCTTGCTGGCTCATTGTGGTTCTTCCTCATCTGAGAAAAAGAATAATATTCATGAGTAGTTTTCTGTTTATAAAAGTACTAAGTGGCTCTTTGCAAACAGGTTTTTAAAATAGATGCATAGAAAAGGAAACAAAAGCTGCTCAAAATCTCACTACTTTGCCCTGTAAACAGTTTGGCTAATTTCCTTTCGGATGGCTTCCTATCTCCACTCCTCTCTCTTGTCCTCTCCCATGCACACATCTTGTTCAGTCCCCTGTTGCCTTCCCTTCCCCCAGCTCAAAGAATCAGGGGCACTTTGAGGGGATATGAGTACAACAAAACCAGAAAAAAAGGGTAAGAGAATTTTGACCCCTCAGGTCAAAAACTGCGAGACTAACCGTAAAAAAGAAAAGTCTGCAGGCCTATGGGCAGAGCGAGTATTCTTGAACAAGTCAGAGGGAGTCAAGGAAGGCTGAGGTGTAGCCTTGGAGATATCACCATCGTGAAACCCCTAGATCAAGAGAACACAACCTCAGGCTGTCATCTGCACAAGGGAGCCGCATGGGTGCCACGTCAGTGCCCAGGTGTTCTTGCTGATGTCCCGTGGAAACCACCAGTCAATAGTGGCCAGTCAACTGCCTCGAGGTTATACTCTTCTGTGGCCAAGGCTTTGCCCCACTTGTCACAGTGATATCAGAGGATCAGATAACTCAACTTGCATTAGCTTAAAGCCCTACCTGCGTTAAATGAATTTGACCCCCAAGTGAAACCATCGTCATCTGCCCTCCAACATATATATATATTTAATCTGACATATGAACCAGAAGCCCAGCTTAAGATGACTGTTGCCAGACCTCCCCCACTCTGAAGATAGTCTTTCTTCTTCACCCAGCAGAGGAAACTTCCACCCCACGTTCTCCCTGCTTTTTGCTCATTCTTCCTCCCTAGCATTTCCACCCATCAGCTGGTGAAGGTCAGTCTCTCTATCTGCGCCCAAGCCCCGCCTACCTCTCGAGGTAGGGTTAGGCTGTCCCTCCCTGACTTGCACAGTACCCACTTCCTGTCTTCGCTGTAACACTGATCTCTACTGCAGCGCTGTTAACTTTTCATGTTCTAATCTGGTCCCCCGCTAGAATGTAAGCTACCTGTAGGCTAGGGATTCTATTTTCCTCTTATAGCCCCCAAACCATGCACAGGGTTTAGCATAGGTTAGGTGTTCAATAAATTATGGCTGATTAGTTCATATTATCTAGAGTCACATTTTTTTTTCTTGCTGGACACTTGGACATCAGTTTTCATTTTCCAGTCTCCTGGTGATCTTCAGCTTCTTCTTGACTCATTACCAAGCACAGACTCTGCAATTGCAACCACAGTATTTTTAGTATCCTGGAATGTCAAACATCTAGGTTTAGAAACTGGAACTTAGAGGAGTTAAGAGTTCTCTTCTTATCTGATTCTTCACTTATCTTAGCTTTAAGCCTTTTGGCTGTTCTCTATTTTTTAGCTTGAAAGTTATTCCTTTCATAAAGACAAGGCTTAAATAGAAATTAAATTCTTTTGCTTTCTCTTTGCCGTTTGACCCAGCAATGATTTCATCTCTTCTTCCTCCTATTTCTTGCTCCAACTATTGTGTTAGGAAATAGCCTTTTAAATTTGAACTTAGTCTTTATCGTGAGGCCCCTTATTCAGGGCTTGAGACTTTCTAATAAAATTCTTACTCTTTTGAATTTTGGGTCCCTCTTTCCATCTTTTCTATCTCTACTTTGGAGGGCCAAGAACCTCCAAGAACATTCCCTGAAGGGTCTCTTACTATGCAGTCATGTCAGAATTTCTCTGAATGTTTTTTTTTAAACTGCTTTTCTAATGTTTACAGTTTGTGTGTGAGTATATTCAGGGTTTCCATTTTTGGCTGTTGTAAATGCTAAGAAAAAAAAGTAGACACTTTCTGATCTCAAATTGACAACCCAACTTGGCAACTTAGGGAACTAGAAAAAGAAGAACAAACTAAACGCAAAGCTAGCAGAAGGAAGGAAATACTAAATTTTAGAGCAGAGATAAGTGAAATAGAGACGAAAAAAACAATGGAGAAAATCAATGAAACCAAAGTTGGTTCTTTGGAAAGATCAACAAAGTTGACAACCTTTAGCTAGATGGAGTAAGAAAGAAAAGGGGGGAAACCCAAGTTACTAAAATCAGAGAAGAAAGTGGGGACAATACTATTGATTCTGCAAAAACAAGATTATAAGGGACTACTAATCAATGTACCTCAAAAAATTGGGTAACCTAGATGAAATGAACAAATTACTAGAAACACAACACCTACCCAAGTGCAAAGTGTGATATATGTTATATATGATTATAGAATAATAACATATGTATGATGGAATACTAGTCAGTCTTAAGAAGGAAGGAAATTCTGTAATATGCCACAGTATGCATGAAACTTTAGGACATTACCCGAAGTGAAATAAGCCAGACACAGTCAGTGCTCTACTAACTTGGGGCTTTACTCTTTTTCTAATTAATTTAGGTGTAAGGCTAGATGGTTTATTTGAGATTTTTCTTGTTTCTTGAGGTAGGCCAGTATCACTGTAAACTTCCCTCTTAGAACTGCTCTTGTTGTATACCAAAGATTTTGGAATGTTCTGTTTCCATTTTCATTTGTCTCCAGGTATTTTAGAAATTTTCTCTTTAATTTCTTCATTGACCCATTGTTCAGTAGCATGCTGTTTAGTCTCTGTTTGTTTTTCTCATTTTTTGTTTGTTTTTTCTTTTAATTGATTTCCAGCTTCATACTGTTGTGGTCAGAGAAGATGTTTGATATGATTTCAATCTTAAATTTACGGAGACTCTTTTGTAGCCTAACATGTGATCTATTCTGGAGAACATTCCCGGTGCACTTGAAAAGAATGTATATTCTGCCGTTTTGGGATGGAATGTTCTGTATTTATCTGTTAAGTTCATCTGCTTCTAATGTATTGGTCAAAGCCACTGTTTCTTTATTAACTTTGCATCTGGATAATCTATCCATTGATATAAGTCCCCTACTATGATTGTATTACTATCAGTTGCTCTTTTTATGTTCATATTTGCTTTGCGTATTTAGGTTCTCCTGATGTTGGGTGCATAGATATTTATAATTGTTATGTCTTCCTGTTGGATTGATCCCTTTGTCATTATGTAATGCCCTTCTTGGTCTCTTGCTAGTTTGTTTTAAAGTCTATTTTGTCTGCTATAACTATTACTACCCCAGCTTTTTTGTTATTAGTTTGTTCCCATTGCATGAACTCTTTTTCCATCCTGTCGCTTTCAGTCTGTTTGTGTCTTAAAGTTTGAAGTGAGTCTCTTGTAGGCAGCATATAGATGGGTCTTGTTTTTTTAACCACTTAGTCTTTATCTTTGACATGGAGCATACGATAGGAGCATTTAGTCCATTTACATTTAAAGAAATTATTGATAAGTATATACTTGTTACCATTTTGTTCATTGTTTCTGGTTATTTTTGTAGTTTCGCTATCTTCTTCTCTTGCTCTCTACTCTTGTGATTTGACGAATTTCTTTAATGATATTCTGATTCCTTTTTTGTTTTTAAAAATATTTTATTTATTTATTTGACAGAGAGTGAGAAAGAGAGCACACAGCAGGGGGAGCAGCAGGCAGAGGGAGAAGCAGGTTCCCCGCAGAGCAGGGAGCCCGATGTGGGGCTCGATCCCAGGACCCTGGGATCATGACTTGAGCCAAAGGCAGATGCTTAACCAACTGAGCCACCCAGGCAGCCCTATTTTTTGTTTATCTTATATAGGTTTTAGTTTGTGGTTACCATGAGGTTCATATATAAGATTCTATAGATAGTGATCTATTTTAAGTTGCTTAAGTTCAAATACATTCTAAAAGCACTAGATTTTTACTCCCCTCCCCACAATTTATAAATTTGATGTCATATTTTACATTTTTTATTTTGTGTATACCTTAACTAATTTTTTTTTGCAGTTTTATACCTTTCTTTGACAAATCAGTGATGAGTTTTCATCCACATTAACTGTCTGTACATTTTTGAAGGTGGTGACAGGTACACAGGTAACCAATGTATAGAGCTTGTTTGATGAATCTTCATCCTTGCTATGTTTTCCGGACAACTGTACGAATGCGGTATGGAACATTCCTTATTCCTCTGGCCCAGACAGCTTTGTTGAGCCTGGTGTCAATGCACACATCTGGAGTTCCCACCTCCTTCAGAGCAAATTTCTGGATCTCTTTGAGTGCCCAACGGGCACACTTCTTGAAACTCACTCTCTGTCTGTGCTTGTGAATGTGGATGGTGTATTCTCTGGTCCTTACCTCACTGACGGTAGAAAGGCCCTTCTTCCTACCACCCTTCTTTGTGGGAGCCGTTCTGCCAGGCCCTGGATGGAAAGGAAGAGTGGGAGGTATTGTGGGAGAGAGAAAGCAGCATCACCTCCTTAACTAATTTTATAGATATAGCGGCGTTTACTGCTTTCGTCTTTTAACCTTCACAGAAGCTTTACAAGTGATTGAACCACTACCTTTGCTATATGTTTGCTTTTACCAATGGAATGTTTTCTTTCATGATTTTCCTCTACTTACGGCTTTTTTTTTTTCCCACTTAAGTCAGTAAGGATGGCTTAGTTGTGATAAATTCCTCCAACTTTTGTTTGCCTGGGAAACTCTTTATCTCTCCTTCAATTCTGAATAATAACCTTGCCAGGCAGAGTATTCTTGGCTGGAAGTGTTTTTCCCTTCCGCACTTTTGACTATATCATGCCACTCCTTTCTAGCCTGCAGACTTTCTGCTGAAAAATCAGCTGATAGCCTTATAGGTGTTCCTCGATCATAACTAGTTGCTTCATTTTCTTTATTTCTTTGAACAGATTTTAACTTATTCATTGTTGTCTTCAATATTTATATGCAAAATTTTGGTGATCCATATGTAATTCGTGTAAAATAAAAAATTTACATTGCTTACTATCCATATGCTTTAATTGGTGTACAGTAGCTTAATTATATAAAAACAAAGCTCAAAGAAAAAAGAGAAGTTAATATATTCCTCATTTTTAACTATTGAACCTAAATTGCATTTTAGCATTTATTGCAAATATCAATCTCTGTTAAGTGTTAGCCTAACAGACTTCTTAAAGTTCTGGCTTTGTAAACAAAGTGATGAGAAAAGATTCCTTGGTTTGTATATATATTAATCAACCTATTTGCATAAGATCGAAGCCTACAGAAATTTTCTTACAGTGATTAACGGAAAGAAAAGGATTAACATTAGAATACACTCTGTAATTTATTTATTACCTAAAAATCAGAATTTCTGAGAACACACATTGAACTGTACAACCCAAAAGAAATAACTTGTCTTACAATTTTCAGAAGAGTAGGAAGAAAAGATTAAATTATTTCTTAATAAGAAGAAAATATCTATTTATTTATTTATTTATTTTTGAGCGAGAGCGAGCACATGAGCGGGGGCAAAGGGAGGGGCTGAGAGAGACAGAGAATACCAAACGGGTTCCATGCCCAGGGCAGAGGCTGACATAGGGCTAGATCTTAGGACCCTGAGGTCATGACCTGAGTTGAAATCAAGAATCAGACGCTTAACCAACTGAGCCACCCAGGGACTCCAAGAAGAAAATGGTTTCAATAAAATATTTTGGTAGATGCAGACATCCTCCCTCAAGTTTTTCTTGAAGTAAAAATAATTAAAATAACGTGAGCAAAACAATACGGCAAACAAACATCAGCAAATAATTGTGGAAGATGCATAAATCAAATTGTGGAAAAATTTGAGAAACAAGTGTTAGAACGAATTACACTGTGGAAGGCTTAAAATACAGTTGGAGGAAAAAATGTTTCTATAATGTCTAGGTTTCTGTTGGATTCCAGTTTAATTAAATGCTAAAAGGAATTTTGAGTTTCACTTAAGCAGTGGCGATCAATCAACAGAGGTCATGCTGCCTGCCTCTCTGGAATATTCCGGAAAAGGGGGGGGTGCATTTTTGATCAACAGTGATTGGGGGCCACTTGCTGGCATGTGATGGGTGGAGGCCAGGGATGCTAGAAGTCTGCTATGTGTGGAATGGTTTTGTACAATGAAGAGCCGTCCCTTGTCCCACACAACTTCCAAAGGTCTTATTGGACATTCGTGCAAGTGAAAGCATGCTATTGCCTAGAACCTAAACTGTTTTACATATACGTTCAAAATATTGTTTGCACGCCTTTCATGTACACTGCATTTTTGGAGAACGTAACCAGTGTACAAATTGAGGGAAAACTGTACTTTGTTTGCTAAGAGCCAGTAAGCAACAACTCTTGGTCATTCATCATTCATGAGCTGATTGTCTCTAACTCACTTGGCAGCAAAATCTGACCTGAATTGATTTGAGGCTATTTGGAAAATTATGTCACTCATGGCAACACCTTTATCAGTCAACAGTTGTAACTGTCACATTCAAATGTCAACATAAAGAAATTGCGTTGACCCTCCCTATTCAAGATGTCCCGCTTTGAGGGGACCAGTAGCACTGCAATTACTTGCGAACTTACTAGAAATGCTCCATTCTTGACCTGTGAAATCAGAATCCATATTTTAACAAGAACCACGGGTGACTTGTATGCACATCAAAATTTGAGGAGCAATTATGTAGACAATAATTAGATGGAAATCTGTCTTAAATAAAAATGTGTTCATTACAGGTAATACTACCAACAGTGGATCCTTTTATTTATGTCTTCTAGTGTGGTTTGTCTGAGAATTTTACATATTGAGAGATAGTCTATTTTATGATAACTTACTTTTTCTTACTTCCCCCTTGTTGCCAATACATTACATGGAGTTTTTGAAACTATAAATTAATTCCATTTCAAGCTAATAAAGGGAATGTTACCACAATACAAAAGGTGTGTTGGTCTGACAGGGCTGAGAGCTACTGAATAATGGGAAGATGTACTAACAGAGAAAAATATATTCCCAACATATACGAATTCCATAACAAAAACAATGTTTTATGGAAAAATGGTGTCAACGTCACTATTGATGGAAGAACTGCTTTGTCTGGAATAAAATTTGGAGTCTGGGATAAGGATACAGAAATCGCTTCAGGGGCGCCTGGGTAGCGCAGTGGTTAAGCATCTGCCTTCGGCTCGGAGCGTGATCCCAGCGTTCTGGGTTCGAGTCCCACATCAGGCTCCTCCACTGGGAGCCTGCTTCTTCCTCTCCCACTCCCCCTGCTTGTGTTCCCTCTCTCGCTGGCTGTCTCTCTGTCAAATAAATAAATAAAATCTTAAAAAAAAAAAAAAAGAAATTGCTTCAAAAATAAGTTTACTCACTGTGTCATTCAGAGGTAAGAAGCTCTTGCAGCAAAGGAAGTGAAGCCAGAAATGTAAAAATTGCTACGAGATGTCGCTGGTAGAGGCGATAGGACAAAACCAGATCTTTAAACTATTGTAAACTATTCGCTGTTCTTGGTAGAGATGGTGAGTGATGTTGGAAACATTGTGTATCATGGACAAGGTCTCCAATTTTATCATGGCTGAGTACCTTGCAGAACTGTCCAATTTAAAGGAATTACATGTTCTTGTTTTTAAAAACACTAGTGTTCCACATTCTGTCTTTTCTCGGATAACAAGTGCCTAGCAATTCTGTGATAGGACAGCAGAATTTTAAAATACCCTTTGCCTTCAAAATAAAAGTGTTGCTTTGATTGCAAGGCAGTTTCTGCTTTTGAAGGGAAGTTGGTCTGCGCGTTATGATGACGCACCTTTGCACGTTCTTCCTTCCTGACTGATTGGCTTGAGAAAAACATGTCACCTGTAAAAATGCTCGTATCTGCCCACTTCAAAAAACTTGGAGGTAGACATTACTAATTCATTTTAGAAATCTTGCCCCAAATGACTGTCAATTGGGTTTTGGATCTCCTTGCTAAATACAATTGTCAAAACTGTAAAAACTGTAAAAACTATCGTCTAACAGCAAGGAAATACTGTTCCTTAAGATAATGAATGAATGGGTGAGAGTAGGAAAAGGCTTTTAAAGTGTTCTTTTACTGCAGTCTATTTAATTCTGTTTTAATTCAGGTCCCCCGATGCCTAATCCACAATTCTAAAACTCAAAAAACTCTGAAAACCAAGTTTTGTTCATAACTCACTTGACAGCAAAACCTGACCTGCATTGATTTAAGGCTATTAATCGTCTTTATATTTCCATACATTGTGCTTATTACATCTTTTGCTGCACAACCATAAGGTGTTCAGTTAGGGGGCGCTATCCCAGGTCTTGCTGGAGGTACAATATGTGTCAATGCTATGCTATATGAATTTTCCAAAATTTGTAAAATTCTGAATATCCTAATTTTCTCTGGTCCTAAGGGTTTCGGAGGCTATGGGCCTGTGCAAATTCCCAGCAGTGGACAGGAGATGAGTAAAGAATTGGAAAGTATTTTTGATGTTATGCAGGGGTCTTTTTCATTGTATTTTTATATTAAGGATCTATAATTCCAAAATTTGTTCCCTGATTTTTTGTTGTTACAAGGATAGTGCAGTTACATCTTTGGGCAGAGGGTCTGTAAGTCAAAGTTAAAACGTAAACCAAATAAATTGTCCTAATAAAGAAACCATTCATTCTTTCATTCATTTATTCCACTTTGTCCTTACAGGGAAGTTCTGATTCCTGGGAACACTCTGAGCTCCACTGAAGCTGCGAGCTAAGAGGTTTTTGAGAGCTGCTTTTGCTCTATCTGGGGTGTGAGCGTAGGGGTGTCTTGACTGGCTTTACAAACTAGCCGAAGGCACGAGTTTGAAAGTGCACATTTGATTCAAGAGACTGTACAAGTGTGAGAACCTATACCAGCAACGATTTAGAGTGTCCGTCCATCCATAGGACTGCATTTCTCCTAGAAAATGAAAAATGATGCAGGGAGATGAAAACGTTTTCCAAACCTCTTAGCTGTTAGTAAATGTTTGCCAAGAAAACACTTCTATAATTCTCTGGAGGTTCTAAAAGATTAGAAGGCACATGGGCAGGGTTCCAAGTGGCTTTCACCCTGGGAAGTTTTGCCTTTCTTACTATCATTAAAGAAACCTTTTATAACAAGTCCTTCTATTTCTATTCCAAGCAAAAACATTTGCTGGTATGACAAACATAACTTTCTAAATCTAAACTGAACAAGGAAAGTTACAAAACCAAACAAGAGAATGCTAATTATAATGGAGTAGAAGGGAGTCTGAAACTAGATGATTCTGAGACTAAAGGTGTCATATCTGGGGGCGCCTGGGTGGCACAGTCGTTAAGCGTCTGCCTTCGGCTCAGGGCGTGATCCCCGCATTCTGGGATCGAGCCCCACATCAGGCTTCTCCACTAGGAGCCTGCTTCTTCCTCTCCCACTCCCCCTGCCTGTGTTCCCTCTCTTGCTGGCTGTCTCTCTCTGTCAAATAAATAAATAAAATCTTAAAAAAAAAAATAAAGGTGTTATATCTGATTTCAACCAGCACTGCAGTTAGGAACTAAAATGCTGAATTGGTTGTATGTCTATTTAGGTGAAGGCTGAGTCAAAAACTTGATAAGAAAGAAATCTGTCTGTAATTTTGAAATGGGAATATGTACGATACAGGAACTGGTCTAAAGATGGTAGAGCTAAGTTCTACAGGGCAAGATTGCAAGAGCTCAGACTTACATTCCACAAACACATAGAACATTTGCCTCACTGAAGATAAAAAGTGCAACTAATTGGCCCCATTGATGTCTTCACTAATTCACCTGCCCCCATGAACTTTTTATCATTAGGGAATCATAACGGATAACCCTGCCAAATGAGGCTCATCCTGAATATTTGGTTTTCCTGAATACTGGCTTCTTTCCTATCTATACCAAGATACAGAATCCGACCACTTCCAACACCTCCACGACTTTCGCTCGAGTCCACCCTTGCTTGGACGGTTGCTTTGTCTTCAAGCTTCTACCCTCACCCCCTTGCAGTCTATTCTCATACAGCAGTCAGTGTGGTCCTTCCGAAACAAAAGTCCGATTATGTCATTCTTTGGCCCGAAGCTTTCCATATCAATGACATTAAATTCAAACTTCTTCCTTTTAGGAACTTGCTCCCTATCGCCCCTCTTGATTCTAGTCTCTGTTACCTTTCTCCTTGCTCACACCACTCTATTCACCTTTGCCCCCTTACCCTTCCCTGAAAACACCAAACACACTTCCACCTCGTGGCCTTTGTACCTCCCAGGCCCTCTGCCTAGATGATCTTTCCTCAGGCATCTGCAAGGCTTTGCTCCTTTGTTCTGCTCCAATGTCACCTTATCACAGGAGCCTTCCCTGTCCATCTCCCCCAACCCCAGAGCGGAAGCTTTTTCCTCTGCCCTGCTTTATAGTCCTCCATTGTACCCAGGATCTCCTCTATATTTCAGGCCTGTCTTCCTACGGAAAAGCAGAGGCTTCTGTTCTGTTCATGCCATATCCCCAGCTCCAATAACAGTACCTGCAGTATGGTGGGTTTTCAGGAGGAATGAGTGAATAAATACTTGTATTTGATGTTAAGTCTAACAGTCAAAAATACACGAGTATGTTTGGATAAAATTGCTTTGAAGAAAAAAAAGGTTGTTTTTCTTTATTATGTGTTCCTAGAGCCATTACTTTCTTGGGATTATTCTTTACTGTGCAATTTATGGATTTTTTTGGAAACTGAGTACAGTTGCTTTTATAGTTACTCCAATACAATTGTAGCAATCAATTGACATATACTTGGACTGTTCTAAACAAATATTCACTCTTTTATTTTGTATGTTTTCTTATTTAGTAATCACGCTACCTTATACATATATGCAAATCCATGAAAACGAGTACAATTTTATTTATTTATTTATTTATTTATTTATTTTTGAGGATTTTATTTGGTTTTTTTGAGAGAGACAGAGATAGCGACAGAGAGAACAAGAGAGAGCACAGGTGGGGCGGAGAGGGAGAAGCATGTTCCCCGCTGAGCAGGGAGACCGACGTGGGGCTCGTTCCCAGGATCCTGGGATCATGACTTGAGCTGAAGGCAGATACTTAATCGACTGAGCCACCCAGGCGCCCAAAAATGAGTACAATTTTAAACAGCAAGTAAACATTGAAAATATAGAGATATTTTAAATAAGTTATTAGGTCTATTTAATGACTGTTGGATAAGAAAACACTTCAAAGGGATGGCTAAGGGCAACTGAGAAGATTCATCTCAGGTGTTTCAGTTGGGGCTGGAGGTGTCAAGTGTGGCCCGTTTTAAAGAGTCATGTGCTGGACAGTCCATAAGCTGAACATTGTTAGGAGAAATTATATAGACTATGAATGGTCCACAGAAAGCTAAAATGAAAATACAGAGACACAGAGCTTTCACATACCTTGGCAATATGTACTCTGCTCCTCATTCTCTCTCGAGATTTTTGGTGCAAGCCACGGTCATGCATTTTTAAAAACTGTAAGTCTTGATAACCACACTGTTCTTATCTTTCTGTCACTGTTATGATGGCTGAGTTGATTTATGTCAGCACGTGATCTAGGATAAAATCCCTTCCTCTGTACTTTGTGTCTTAAGCATAGCTATGTGCTGTGGTTAGTTAATGAGCATTAATAATTAAATGTTTATAAATGAAGTGAATGATTGCTAATCAGGGGACTATCAGGTGGACCCAAAGACACAGAAATCACACAGGTTATGTCAGGGAGGCAAACACTGGGGGCAAACAATGAATTCAGACTCTTGTTATCTGAAGGAAAAGAGCACCGGGGGCTCACAGACTTAAGGCAAGGCTGGGAACAGCAAGCACTAAGGAAGTGCAGAAGGTTAAACACACAAAAAATCAGGAAGTAGGAAACTGTCTCTCACTGGGTCACCCTGGTCAGGGCAAAGCTGTTGCTGGGGCTGCTTCTGCCTCTGCTCAGTGAGTCCCACCCCAAACATCATCTGCTCCCTCATTCCTTGAGATTCGCTCTACTTGGCCTTTGGGGTAAATGGGGTGGTGGTGGGAATACAGAGGAAGGATCTGCCCTTTGCCTTGGAGACTGCTAAGACGATATACATTTGGGGAGGGGTGCTCTATAAGAAATGGAACTACCAGGGGTGCCTGGGTGGCTCAGTCAGTTAAGGGCCTGACACTTGATTTCAGCTCAGGTCATGATCTCTAGGTTGTGACATCAAGCCCTGCATCAAGCTCCGTGCTGGGTGTGGAGCCTGCTTGAGATTCTCTCTGCCTCACCTCCCTCCCTCTCTGAAGAAAAAAGAAAAAAGAGACAAAGTGGAACTGTTAACAAAAGATGATAGATGCTGGTCCTCCCAAACTGACCTAGATGATTTGGACAGCAGTGCACATATTAAAAAATACCATGAGGGAAAATCTGGGGGAGCACATCGGTGTGCAAATTTTATAGAGCAATCTATAAATAATATGTGTATTAGTATTCATTATATTTTATAAAGTATTCTATAAGTAATGTGTACGTATATATAAATAATACGTTTCCATTGAAAACATTAATGCAAATTAACAAAAAGAGCAATAATATTACACTAAAAACCAGGCAATGGACATTAATATATCATTCTCAGTCAATAGCACAAATAGTAAACATGAAAAAATAGTGTTCATCATTATTGATATTGAATCAGTGCCAATTAAAACAAGATATGATTTTGATCCATCACATGTTCAAATATAAGCAAGCAATACTGACTATTGGAAGGTGTCTTTGCAGCATTTCACAGAGCTTTGATGTGTTGACAAATGTTGACCCAGTAGCTCCACTTTTAGGACTCTTTTCTAGCAATATAGAGATCTCAGCAAAGATTGGTATTTACAGTATTCATTCTAGCATGTTTGTAAATTGCCTAAAGGTCTGGAAACATCCTCAAACCATCAATAGATACATAGATTAAAAAACGGCTGGAATATTTTTCAACCATTAAAAATTATATTTAAAAAATTAGTCACAGTAAAAAAGTCAACTTATAAATATTCAAGCAGTGAGACAAGCAGGATTCTAACTTGTACAGCACGGTGCTAATTTTGTAATAAACATTTGTTTCTGTATAGAACATGAACAAGAAAGGAATACACCAAAATGTTAACAATGGGTAATATGCTGGGGGGGGGCTATAGGTAATTTTAATTAAAAAAATTGTTTTCTGTTATCTCCAAAACTTTATATTTTTGTAAAATATAAATGTAGAAATTATAAAAATGGGCGTATATTACTTTAATACTGAGAAGAAAAGATGAAAATTAAAAAGGATTTAGAATATCATTTGTCTGATAAAAATGTCAAATATGTATCCAGATGGCTATATAATAGGATTTTGTTGTCATTTTTTTCTTGACATCTCTGAAGACAGGCGAGATTTGGGAAAATAACAGCAAAAACCAACAATCAGCAAACCACTCAGGAAAATAGAAATACTTACATACAGAATCATACCATATCTAAAACTTCTCTTTGGCAGTCCATAGCGGCCTTTTACTATTTGATTCCTCTAGCACCAGGAAGCAGAAATTCAACTATTGGGAGGGCACTTGAATAATTTTATTTTTAATTATAGTTAATAGAAAGACCTATTGTTGTAGGTTAGTGCCAAATGTTTGAATGATGACACTGGGAATTTGGGATGCAGTTTTATAGCCTGC
Organism: Ursus maritimus; assembly: GCF_017311325.1. NCBI lineage: Eukaryota > Metazoa > Chordata > Mammalia > Carnivora > Ursidae > Ursus > Ursus maritimus. Next base: position 90,091,970 of record NW_024426552.1, read on the forward strand.
TGCTTCTCAATCAAAAGCATTATAATTTCTAAAGACAAGCTTGTAAGAGTGCAGTTAATTGTGTGTAGAATACTTGCCAAATCATCTGTGACTAATAAAACTTGAGAAAGAAGAGGAGGAAAGAGTATTCAGCCTGTCAGTAACATGCCTGTCTTACACTGGCCAAACTCTTCTTAGGCAATACTCTGTTTGCTCAGAGGGCCATGTGTTTAATTGTAAAAATCTGTCAGTATCCTAGGATTTAAAAGACATCAATCATTTCTGTCAACAAGGAAAGAGTGACGG
>NW_024426552.1:90092261-90132401 GCF_017311325.1 Ursus maritimus
GTGTGACTCTACTATCATTAGGAAAAGATGTGCTCAAGAGAAAAAAATGTAGTCTTGGGAGGGATGAGCAACTATATGTTACAGGAAAAAGAGTTCCAGACTGCAATTTCACCCCCCTTCCTTTCCCTGGACTGGAATAGTCTATTTTTCAGTTCATGTAGTTCCATGTTTGCAGTAAGACATTATGTAACTCAGCCAGTCTCAGCTGTGCAATATCCACTAAGTGCTTTAAAGTGGCCATCGTTATTAACAGTTTGGTGTATGTGGAGGGATTGCTTCCTTTGGCCTTGGTCGAATGTAATATTGTGTAATGAGGCTGGAGCTGGCCTATATTCAAAACTATATTCCAAAAGGCCTGTTAGTCAAACCACAAGATAACAGGTTCTCTTTCTCTTAAGACTTTATTCTAGGTGGACTAAAAATATAAAAATTGCTGTATTTGTACGGTTCCATGGGCAGAACGGGAATTTTCCATGTTTTACTCCCGACTTATTATTTTATGCTGCGATTTCTGAATTAGCTCGAGTTTTAAAGACATCAAGGCACAAATTCCAGTAGTCTCTAAATTGTGTGATCTTACGCTGGTGACTTCACTTTTCTGGGCCTCAGTTTCCTTCCCTATAAATTAGCAGTAACACCAGTTTAGGAAGTTGGAAGAAGGCTTATAGGTGACGTCATCAAGGCGCCTACTTCTTAACCGTGTCACCTGAAGCAAGTTATTTCACCTTTTCGACCCGTGTTTTCCCACCTGCAAAGTGGGCCACTTGTGGCTACCGGCTGCAGTAGACGAGGGTGAGGGAACACAGGCAAAGCTCCTGGAACGGTGCCTGGGCCCTTGGGGGCTTGAGAGTGCCTGAGGATAACAATAATGCTCCTGAACATTCCGTAGGTTGGTGCGGTTGAGTCACTAAACTCCGGGAGAAGAGAGAAGAAGAAACGGGAACGAGCAGAGAGGCCCGGCCTGCGAAACCCTCCTGCCCCGCGGGGACGGCCAGCCTGCGCCGCGACGCACCCGGACCCGGCACCGCCTCGCCCCACCCCTGCCAGGCCGGGGCGAATCCGGGCCTCGAGTTCCGGGCGGCGGCGCAGCGCGGGCCCCCCTCAGGCCCTCCCCCCTCCCCTCCTCCCGCGCCTCCAGCTGTGCCAGCTGCACCCGAGCCCGGAGAACGGGCCGTCACCGCGCAGGTGCCCGCGGCCGCCTTCGTCCTACAGGTAGGAGCCGCGCCGCCGCCGGGCGCGCCAGGCTCCCGCGGGCGTCTGGTTTCCGCGGCGCTCGCCTTCCGTCCCTCCTCCTGCCGGCCCCGGGCAGCTGGCCGCTCCCCGCCCAGCTCGGACGGGACCTTGGCAGAGGCGACGGCGGCGGGCGCCAGCGCCGGGCGGCCCCGCGGGACCAGCCTCCTTGGCGGCCTGTGGGCCTCCTGTGCGCGCCTTCGGGCCCAGTTCTCGCAGGGTCGACGCAGACCAACTTCGGCGCGCGCTGTTGCCGGGGCGGGCGCTGCCTGGGGCGCAGAGCCGCGCGGGCTCCGGGGGAGATCGGGGGCGTGCCCTCAGGTGCACGTCGGGCCTCGCCTGTGCAGGGGGGCTGCTGCCCCCGGTCCTCTCGCGCGCCGGGGGTTCGCGTGCGCTGTGGGATGACGGGGATGGCGGCGCTAGGGGACCAGCATCCCGGACCAACCAGGAAGTGCTGCGCTCCAGGGCTTGGAGCCCAGCGTGCCAGATGCACGGTCCGGGCGTGTGGGCACGCAGCTGCTCTGTGCGCCCACGAGGGGATGACGCTGGGGTGGGGCAAGGGCCCGGGGCCCGGAGCGGGGTGTGTGTGAAAGGGCTTGTTTTTCTTTCTCCAGCTCGAGGTGTTTGAGACCTGAGTCTCAGATCCAAGAGCGGGGTGCTCCAAGCATTGAATAGGATCGTGTGACGCCCTTCAGAACCGCCCTTGTACAATCAGTCCAGAGCTACCGCCACGCCTGTATTTGCTTCTTCTCCAAGTCTTGGTTTATTGCCTTCTTTACTCCGGGAAGTACTAGACGCAAGTAGATGCTTAAGGACCACAGGGTTCTGGTTTGATCATCCCTAGGTCTTTCCCCAGAATGGAGAGTTCCACCAACTTTATGTGGCAGGTCTGCCAATTGCAGTTGAGATAACGCCTTGTGGGCCTTTTGAGGGCTTTTGAGAGTAGGTACCCAGAGACCTTAGTGATGCTTAAAAGGGCTAATTAATGGTGGTCTAATGAAAGCATAAAGACTGAAAAGAATCTACAGCTTGAACTGTTAACAGACACCACATTTACACATTGCCTGTTTGAACAAAGATCTTTCAGTATTCAGTGTTTTGTAAGGTACATACAAGTGCATTTGTACACTAGCTTTTAGCTTGAGTTTGTCCACAGCCTTTAAATGTTGTTTGAGGACCTTTCAACGAATCGTGTAGCTCCCAGTGTGTCTTTCCAGGATCCAGTATAACTCACAATCCATATAAAAAGCAGGACTAGTTAAGGATTTGAGGAAGATGTGTCTTTGCCATGTCTGTCACGGATGTCAGAGTATTTATTAACCTCACTGATAAGTGCTGTATAAAGCTCATTTAGGTTTGTCGATTCACTTAAAACTGGGTAGTGGGAGACCCTGCTCCTGGAAAGTTGTCTGATGACCAAGTGTGGGTTTCTTAATGAAAATTTATTATGAAATTCATTTACCTTTAACTCTTACAGAGTTTTTTATTTTATTTTTATTGTGGTAAATACAACACATAAAATTTGCCACATTAACCATTTGTAAGCTTACGGTTCAGTCCATTAAGTGCTTTCTCATTGCTGTGCTTCCATCTCCACTGTCCATCCACAGAACACTGTTCGTCTTTCCTACAGGGTTTTCAGAACATTTTGATGACAGTGATTGTGCTGCAGGCTTTAGCTTTCTCATGAAGCAGAGTTTGAGTTCCTTCTCGTAGCGTTGCAGAAATGCACTTTTAAAGAGGAAAGGTGAAAAGCCACAGCCAGTTTTTGTTTAGTCAGTCTTATCTCCATCAAGAAAGATCTGCGACATTACTATGTAAGGATAAGCTGGTGAGCTATTTAAATTTGCATATAAAAGTATTGTGAAGTTTAGCTACGGAGAGGGAGGAATCCAGGAGGGAGTTATTGTTGTTGATAGTTTCCTCCCCTTAATATCTCACAGAACATGGAAGTACTTTTGTCTCCTTGAGCTGTGCGTAGCATGTATCTAACATTGAAATACTTTTGTCTCCTTTAGCTGTGCTGTAGCATGTGTCTAAATGATGCTTGAGCTCAGATCAGGGTACCTTTTTAGTAGCTAGAAGCAGTTTTGACCAAGCTAGCTTTGGGGTGTAGCGATTTCTTCTGCACTCCAGGTGTTTACTAAACATTGATGGGAGCCAGCGGACCCAGCATGAGATGGGGCTCTTTAAACTCACAGTTGGTCTGAGTCATTGTGTTCTGGAGACAGTTGTCCCTGTGCCAGGCCTGGTTGTATGTTTACAATCCTTTAAGTGTTAGCACCACACAATAAAATGTATTCTCCAGCTGGGCTGTGGATAAATGTTGTTGCAGAGTGAAGATGAGAAACTTGTAACCTAAATTTCCTATAAGCCTGTGACTTTTCTGATTAGAAAAGGAGTTCTACAAATCATATCTTTTGCTGCAGTGGGAATGCATTCCAGTACGGTGGTTTCCCTAAATTCACAGTGCAGTGTAAAGTCTGGGTCCCAGATGTTTCGTGCTGGGTCATTCAACAATAGTGTATGTTATGTAAGTGTTTCATAGTGTCACAGGGTTTTTTTTTTTCTGTTGTGAAATTTTCTTAATTTTTGAATTTATTCTACAAACATTGCAGTGACAGAAGAAAATGATTGGTTTATTTAACCAACATTTATATAGCACTTTCTATGTGCCAGGCACTATTTCTATGCATTTTACAGACCTGAACACACTTAATCCTCAAAATAACCCTGGGAAATAGGTAATAATATCATCTCCATTTAAAAGATGAGGTGATTGGAAGCACAGGGAGATCATATAGCTAGCATATGGCAGAGCTGGGGCTCCGTCTCCAGCAGCCTGTACCCAGAATCTGGGCACGGCTGTGTCACCAGTACAGTATAACCTGAGATTCCAGCCTCCAAACAAACTTTTTTCAGGTTGTGATATTCCTAGCTTGTCCTGTCCTTAGGAAGAGATAATTTGACATAACTGCAATCGGAAAATCAGTTCAACTCCCTTATTTTTCAGAAGAGGAAATTAAGGGGGAGTTTGGTTATGTCCAGTATTTCCAGAGCAGGGTCTTGGAAACCTTCTACTGGGCTAACTAAGCCTTACCTCCTGATTCAGGAGGTTGGGATAGGGATCCTGGGAAGGTCTGGAAAGGCCAGGGTATGTGCTGTTTTTTGTTTTTTGTTTTGTTTTGTTTTGTTTTGTTTTGAGGGGGAAGTATTTGTCAATCGGGGGGAAATGCTTCTGTATTTTAATAATCATTTTGACCATCCTGGAGCTCATCTGCTAAATTAAGTCCTGGGTGATGTCAGGGGTGCACAGAGCACAAGCTTATGGCCACCTGTGGGCCATGGCAAGGCTTGCCGCTTAGGGCTCCAGATCCCAGATTCCTTCCCCGGTTGTTGGTGATGCTTGTGGCACTGGACTCCCATCTGCATGAAGGGAATACTTTATTCTAGGCTCAATCATTTTTTGAGCTTTTTGGACCTAGAGTTGGGAACCTTTTGAAAACCTCTGACGCACAAAAGAAAATCAGCCAAGAGCAACATGGAAATAAAAATAATTTGGTTGGTCCTTTTGTTGAGAGACAGAGAGAGACGTGTCTAAGGGCATAAACTGACAAACTTTCTATTAAGAACAAGAAAATCAAAATTCACTATTCAACAGTGATTTTTTTTTTCAAAGTCGGCTTTTACAGAGTACATTTGGAGGAGGGAGAATAAGGAATAAACACGAGAAAAGAAAAGTGGTGAGCAGGGAGGGAGAGACAAATGCAGAGAGAGGAGAAAGTGGAAGAGGACGTGCAGAAGAAGACAGGGCTAAGACCTCTCCAGTTCTTTCTACAAGGCTGCATTGCAGTGTGTTTCTTCCTAATGCTCTTTGAGATGCCAAACGAAGTTGAAAGTTATCTTTCCTTTGGTTTATTAGGAAGTGATTTTAATGGTGCTTAAAACTATTGCTAATCAATAAAGGATGGGGACAATGAGGTACCAGGGGACTCTTTAGCCCTTGCTTGGGATCTTCATACCAATCTAGTCTATTTTTGTATATACCACTTTTGTATGCATGGATTTTATATAGAGCATGTTATTGGAATCACCAAGTTTGCAATTGTTTTCTTTAGTATCTGTCTTCCCTGTGGGAGGGGAAGGTCCTAGGGGCTATAGACTGTTTTTGCCATTTTTGTGTCTCTAGTGTCCATTGTGGTGAACGATAGTTGTGAGCTGAATGAAAAGGTACACGTAATGGATGAAGGAAGATAGTGTGATTCATTTTATTCAAAATATATAGATATTTCCAGAAAAGGAGGTTTTTATGGTTAATGTTTTACTTAGTTATTTGTTCCACTGTGCCATTTAACCATTCTTACAAATACATTTGTAGATGTGGAGTGAACAGTCTGTGGGATTTATCATCTGTACTTATTTGTTTAGTTAGTTAGTTAGTTTTGCCTTTTTTCTGCAATGTTCTCTACCCAAGTTTTGTTGAAAGAGTCCTTTGAAATGAGATTGGAGAGGCGGCAACAGATTGGGATGGGGGCTCCGTGGCTTGGAGCAGGAAAACATTTCCAGGTGTATGGAGGAGCGGTGGTATGAGTGCGCAGAGCCTAAAGTGGGAAATTTGATAAAAAGCTCTAAGAGGAGGAAAAATAACAAACTGAAGGTGAAATCTGACATTGTTTAAAAAAATCTCACCATTGTTCCCACTTTGGAATAAAAACGTAGAAGCCAAGGTAGGGGCACGGGATTTGGAGATGAAGTATATTTGTGATACTAACATGATCGTAACAAAAAGAACCACCACCACCACAACAAAACAGAAATCTAGCCAGAACCCTGTTATCCTAAGGAAAAACCCACCTGTTGGGATATGTAGATGGAAAATATTTCAAAACTAGCAACATGGAGCAAAGACTCTAACTCCGACCCTTGCATCGCCTCAATCCCAACACCAAGCTGCTACTCTTGTGGCTGGAAATGCAGGGTGATGGGGCACCGACTAAGCAAAGCAGGTCCATGAGGCTTGTACGGCACAGCTGGGCTCCGCAAAATCCCCACTGGGAGAAATAATGACTGTGGGCCTCAGCCTTGGGCCAGAGAGCTTGGATTCAGATCCAGAGGACTCTAGCACCGCGTGGTGTAAGACAAGTAACTTCAAAATTCTCTATGCTTTAGTTTCTCCCTCTGTAAAACAGGGATCAAAGTTGTACCTGTCTCACAGGACTGTTGTGACGACTGCAGGAAACAATGCCTGGAAACTGTTTAGCATAGAGCCTGGAACATAGAAATGGCACAGGAAATGTTAGGTCCCCTCTTTCACACATTGCCCTCCTGTCCCTGTCCCAATTGTGTAGGAGTGGCATCCACAAATAACCAAGCAATCTAGAATGGCTGCTAGAGTAGAGATGTGGCCCTATGGGAGTATGGCTGAGGGAGAAATGAATTCTGCCTGGAGGAAATCTTGAATGAGAATGCGATTTCATGAGACCCCAGTGATGAGAAGTAGTGGAAAGACTTCTGCCTGCAAATCTGGTTATTACTGGAGAGAATGAACGGTATGCCTTTGATAATCACACTTTTAGGGTATATGTTTTGACATTAGCTAGAGAATTTGATTTTTCTTAGTCTGTAAGTGTAACATGGCATGTAATAGAGGAACCCCGATTCATATAATAGAAGCATAGTATTTAATAGGAGAAGGATGATTCATTGCTCTTTATCAATGAGTGTATATATAGAGGTGTGTTTTTAAAATGTATTTAGCATGAAGAAGAACAGAGTATACTCTCCAGGTAGAGTGGACTAGCTTATGCGATGTCAGAAAAACACCCTTCCCATCACGTTCCTTAGCTTCACGTGATATGGGAGACGGGCATCGCTGGCACCATTATCTTCATAAGGGTGTGAGTAATACATATCCGCAGGCATCAGGGATGGAAGTATAGACTGTCTGTCAATAGCCTGCACCAGCAATTCTCACTCTTTAAAAAAAATTATGGGTACCGTTCTCCACCCCCACCCCTAAGAACCACTTTTCTAAACGAGCTATTCTGTGAAATCCCATTTCGTAAGATACCCAAAGGAGAGCTGTTCTTCTTGACAATTCCTAGATGGGGACAGCAAGCCAGCTGTGTCCTCCAGTCTTCCCTCCCTGACCACCACCTGGCAGCACCAGCTGCCCCTCAGCTCTGGAAGCCCAGGGCTGCTAGGAGCAGATGTGAAGGCACTGCCTCTGTTTTCACCTTTCTTAACTGCCACTGCCCATTTCTTGGGGGGTGTCAGAAGGATTCTGTTTCTGGAACACACTGAGTTGGATTCCACCACAGGGCCTTTGCATGGCACTGTTCCCTCTGTCTGGAACACCCTTGTCCTAAGTCCCTACATGGCTTGCGTCCTTTTAACTTTTAGGTCCATGAGAAAAAGTTCAAATGTTACCTCCCTAGAAAGGCTTTCCCTGACCATGAGATCTGCTTCCCTACTCAGTCTGCGTTGCTTTACCTACCGACTCCCTCCTAGCCCGTTATTATGGGGCTTTTCATCCCAACACTTACCCCTATCTGAATTCTTCTTCCAGTCTTGTTTTCTTGAACACAGAGTTTTCTGCGTAAGAACGTAGGCTCTGTGACAGCAGGGCTCGCCTGGCCCATAGTAGGTGCTCATTAACCACGTGTGAAGCAAATGCCTCTCCAAATTGCCGTATGAGTGTATGATATTAGTGTGAACACTGGTTTCCCAAATGGTTCAACTACTCTCCGATTTGTTCTTTTCTGACCCCGCAGATGTTATCACGTTCATGGCAATGATTCATTGTGGAATGTCACTGCCTTTGGAACAAAGGTCACTGTTGACTAGTGGGAAGTAAAATCTGTAGCTTTCTTTGTGAACGTCACATTTCATTTTCAGAGAGCTTATAAGGATGTGATTCAGCTGCCCCCATCTGTCTTGTGGGTGAATAATCTGTGACAGAATGGATCAATTAAGTATGCAAGTAATGTCAAGTAAACCTGATCAATTTGGGGAGAAACTCCTGTCCCCCCCCCTTCTTTTGAGTACTACGAGGGGCAGTTTTGGCAGGGCAAGGGGAACTGGAGCGCGTGCATCACCCTTACGACACCAGGAGGCCAGAAATGCGTGTTGGAGACGTGTGCCCTGTCCCATCTCACCAGAAGACACTGAGCAGACTTGACCAACAGTGAGGTGATTTCTGCAGATCTATTGCCAAGAAGGCTGATAGGGCTGACACTGGAAGCCGGCACCCTGTGTTTGCGGCGGTCCCTGCTCATGCTGGTGCTGGAGAGCTTACCACGCAGAGGGCTTCGATGCCAGCAGAGTGCTCAGCATGTGGTCGTGTGCATAAGACGTGGTGCTGCCGGCCGGGGCTTGTGGTCGGCTGAAGGCAGGACCGAATCGTGCAGCCTGTCCCACCACCTGGACTGGGCTGGCATTTTGTAATGACAACAGGTCCCAATGTTTCAAGATCGGGGTTTTCAAACTGCTCCATGTTTCAGGGGCAGGCTAGGATTGGAACTGGGCTGGGGTGGGAATGCAGAGAGCAGAGGTCTGGAACTTCTTTAAACCCCACTTTCCCCAACAGCATCTCATTCAAAAACCATAATTTTGTATATTTGCCTTTTTAAAAAAAGCTTTTTATTTATTTTTTTAAAAGATTACTTATTTATTTAAGAGAGTGAATGAGAGAAAGGGAACACAAGTGGTGGTGGGCGGGGGGGAGGAGCAGAGGGAGAAGCAGACTCCAGGAGCCTGATGCAGGGCTCTATCCCAGGGCCCCAGGATCATGACCTGAGCTGAAGGCAGACACTTAACCAACTGAGCCCCCCAGGTGCCCCAATAAACTTTTTAGATTTACAGAAAAGTTGCAAAGATAGTGTACATGGGTAAGCTATTGTTTCCTCTGTTATTAACATCTTACGTTGGGGTGGTACATTTGTTAGAATTAATGAGCCAATATTAACGCATTATTAACTGAAGTCCATACTTTATTCAGATTTTCTCAGCTTTTGCCTAGTGTCCTTTTTCTACTCCAGTACCCATCCACGATACTGTTCCCTCGTTTTAGTAGTCCTGCCTGCTTGGGCTTCTCTTGCCTGTGATTGTTTCTCAGACTTTTCCACGTTTTCAGTGACCTTGACTGTTCAAAGGGGTACTGGTATTTTGTCGAATGTCCCTCAACTTTTATGATGTTTTTCTCCCGATTAGGCTGGGATTATGGGTTTTGAGGGGAGAACCACAGCAGTAAAGTACCATTTTCATCACACTGTATCAAGGGCACGCATTATCAACATGATGTGTTTTTGTTGATGGTGAGTTTGATCACCTGGCTGAGGTCGTGTTGGTTAGGGTTCTCCATTGCCAAGTTATTTATTTTCCCCTTTTCAATACTGAACCCTTTGGAAAGAAGTCACTGGTGCAGCCCACACTATTGAGATGCGGAGTTATGCCCTACCTCCTAGAGAGAGTAGTAGTTACATAAATTATTTAGATTGTTTCTGCATGGGAGATTTATCTTTTCATCCCTATTTGTTTATTTATTTAGTTATTCAATTATTTATATCAGTGCGGACACATGGATACTTATCTTATACTTTCGATTATATAATCCAGTACTGTGCTATTTACTTATATTTGGCTTTTTAGGAATTTTATTCAAACAAATAAAATCCTGTTATTTAAAAATGTTAGAAAACTATTGTTTTTTTTTAAACTCTTTACCCCTTTTATTCCTTTAAATATCCTATTTATGCATTTATTTGGAGCAATAAAGAACAAATTATCACTTAGATTTTTCTTTATTGTTTGCAGGAGTAAAGTTAAAATATAAGTATTTCAGTGGTCTTTTTTGGAGGAGTAGAGGTCAAAAGGCATCTTTTCCCCTATTGTATACTGAGTGTGCACTCAGTATTTTAAATTATTGCTGAGATCAACTCTAGGGAAATTTGTAGTCATCTGTCTTTTAAAGATTTTATTTATTTATTTAGAGAGCATAAGCAGAGGGAGGGGCAGAGGGAGAGGTAGAGAGAGAATCTCCAGCAGACTCCCTGCTGAGCACGGAGCCTGACCCAGGGCTCCATCTCGAGCTGAAACCAAGAGTCAGGTGCTTAACCCACGGAGCCACCCAGGTGCCCCTGTAGGGATCTGTCTTTTAAAAACTCCTTAGGAAGTGAAATAACATACAGGGGTTTAGGAGTAATTTTTGGCCTTCCTGTCTTTTTTTCTTGAGATTTTCCTTAAATAGAAACTTTGAAAATGCTGCTCAGCATACTATCTTACTGCTGAGAGAATGGTAGACTTGTCACAAGAGACCCCATGCCAGTCTTCCATGCCTTCTGTTTCTAAGACAAATCTCTGGTGTGCAGTATTTTTCTCTATTAAAGAATAAAGTTAAAGAGACCATGTAAACTTATATCTCACCCCTTTTTGAAGTATCTAAAAGTCTAACATGTCCTCACCTGCCTGTTGACCTGGCTTAAAATAAAGGAAAAGCATCCTAAAAATATTTCATTCCCTTTACTTCTTTTAGTGTTCTAGATTTTCTTTTGTATTTTATTAATTTTGTTCTAAAATTCAGTGCTTTTAGGCATTCTTGTTTCTGTGTCAGTTCACACACAGAACTACTTCAGGGAGTGGTGTGGTGTTAGTCTCAGATAAGTTCTCCTATTTTAAAATCCAAGTTGTGGGCAATTATATGTGGAGACCAGATGACCTGGCCATTTGAGCCAGAGAGACGCTCTGAGTCCGGTATTGGTTAGTGGCTTAGTGTGCAGTGGGTTACCCATGGAGCCCTAGTGCTCTGATGCCCCACTGAGGACTCAGTCCTCCCACAGAGAGTGTGAGGCCCATCCCAGCTTGGCTGACCCCGTAAGTGGCTATCGGGTCTATGAATCACTTCCCAACAGGATCCAGAGCTGGACATTGACATCTGGCTACATAGGCATGAGGCGCTCACTATTGCAATCCAATAAAGAATAACGGTATTAATTTAGAACATGTTGAGAAGTCATTATTGTATTGCATGATAATTAAGCACAAGTTAAGCATAAAGGATAAGCACCTCACTTAATTGACTGTAATTAGAATTATTTTAGCATAACCAGATCAGACATTCAATTCTCATTCTTTCTCATCAAACTTGTCTACTTTCTGATTCCACCCAGGATTTTTTTTCTCAATTTAATTTGTTTATTCACGAATTCATAGACCTTTAATCTGATGACTTCTATACAGTAAACATTTCCTTACACGGTGATTATCCTAGGGCCAAGGACATAGGGAGGCTATGAAATTTGTCTATAATTAAAATGACCCTATATTCAATGAGCAGGAATGACTAGAAGTGAATATAATTTTTTTTCTTTGTTGTAGCACATAAACCAAGCCGGGTGTGGGCCAAGGATGGAGAGGCATCGCTTCAGATAAGGCCTGGCTTCTTGAGCCCTGGGAATCTCTTCACCACAGCCCCCAGAGCTGATGTGCAAGGCAGGCGTCACAGCCCCTGGGCAGGGAGGATGGTGCCCCCCTCCACTGCGAGTCGTCAGGCCCTGGATTAGCCTCTGGGCTCGCCAGCCACCCTGGAGCCTCTTCTCAGAGGGTAGGCTTGGGAGACCTTGTTTCCCAAAACAGAGGCTTGGTTTTCTTCAAAATGTAGATGCACTGCTTAATGCTGCAAAAATGAGTTTAGAATTACGTTAGTGGAGGATGTTTAAGGGATTGTAATTTACTGAGCACACTCTCGCCATTGAGTTTTGCAACGCCTCCCACAGCATTTGACCTGTCCCGTTTGATCTTATCAAGCCCACTTTCCTGCTGTGGCTGATTACACAGCAGAAGGACCGCCTTACTCATGTATGGGTGAGCGTTATTTGGGCTCCGTAGCCCGAGCACTTTTTCCTTCCTTTTAAAATTTCTTTAGGTTTCACATTTTAAGGGATCAGTGATACTTCCATTTATCTATCATTTTACGAATGAGTCATGAAAAAATGGAAAACGGGTTTTCCCACGTGATGGCTCACATGACAGCCATCACAATACATAAGGAAGAACAGCACTTAAGGAGTAGGAAGCCTTTAAAGATGGAGAGAAAAAGAATAAACTCTCAAAAACTTTAGCCAACTTCAGTCAACTTTAAATAGGAGGCCCAAAATAAATAAGTGAGAAATTTAAAAACTTATTTACATCAGGAAATGCCAGCTTTTTTCACATTATTAAGATATTTGCAGATGTTTTGGTCAAAAGCTGCTTACTTAAAAAAATGCATTTAAGAGAAAGATAGCTACAATATGGTCTGTCTTTAAAAAGACAACCTTCTGAGTCTGCCTGGAAATCCATTCTGTGAGCATAGTTTACTTTTTCATAGTCTTGCGAGACTTGAGGAACCCAATTTTAGTGGCTGACTATTCTTCAGTTCTTGCAGGATCTCCTTTTCCACAAGCAGGACGTTTCCAAGTAAGCCTCCTGGACCAGCTCCGCTAATTCATCCTTTTGAAGTTACAGACTGAAAATGACCTGATTTGTTAATTGCACGATTTGTCATTCTTAGACAACTTAAGTGCATTTTCTACAACGCACAGGCGCTTATACATGAACTTAAATGGCCTATATTCACAATTAGAGACTGTGGTCATACTGGAAAGAACTCCGGTCTGATATTCATGGTAACCTGAGTTCTGGTTTCATCTCGGCAACTGACTTAGTATGACCCTGGGCCATTTATTTTCGGAAGTTCCACTAGTACTCTTGTCTGTTTCAGGCCCTGCCTCTGAAGCTGGAATGAATTAACCTAGCCCTAGTCACTACCCTCGGGGGATTTACAGTCTAGTTCAGTGGTTCTCACACTCCACTGCGCATCAGAATCCCCTGGAGGGCTCATCAGAGCAGAGGGCTGGGCCTCACCCTAGAGTTTCTGATTCAGTAGGTCTGGGCTGGGCGGAAAATTTGCATTTCTAACAAGTCCCCAGATGATGCTGATGTGGCTGGTTTGGGGACCATGATTTGAGAAGCACTGATCTAATGGTTTAGCTGACACATCAGGAACCACAATCCAAAGATTAAATGCTGTGAAATAAGTATAAGTAATGCGCAGTGGGAAACAGGGTGTGGAGAAGTGGGTCAAAAAATGAATGAACAGCTGGTGATCTAGGAAGCCCTGATGGAAGAGGGAGAGGTTGAGCAGCATCTTGGCAAGCAGATAAAGCCTTGACAGGTAGGGCGTTTTGGGGGATGCCACCATCCCAACCTTTTGATGGGAGGGCGAGTGCAGGATGTGTGTGGGAGTGGGGGGGTAGTCTCGCATAGGTGGACTGAGTGTTGGTGTGGGGGAAGGAACAACCAGAAACAGATGGAATTGAGAATGAGGGAGCTGGGCTGTTTAACTAAACATGTTTTTGGTGTTTGGATTTTGGCAGCAAGGGAACAGCATGATCAGAGCCATGTTTAAGAAGAGCAGCCCCGGCACTGTGATGCATGCTTGGGAAGAGACGGTGATTTCAGGACGTATTGGGGCAGCCCCATCTCCATGCAGGGACGGGCTAAAGAACATGAAGGTGGGAGGGATACAGTTAGGGAATGGATCTGCGCAGAAGCCACAGATGTGGGAGTTGATTGGCTCCTGGGGATGAGGGAGATGGAAAGATCAAGAGAGGTTGAAGATTCAAGTCTGAGTTGTTGGGGAAGCACGAGAGTGGCCAAATTCCTCAGGGGAAATAGATTGGATAAGAAAACAAACACGTGGAACCTTGGTTTCCTTAGGAGGGCACTGGACCGGATGCTTTTAAAGGTCTCATTCTGTTTGATTGTAATCAATGTTTTGGTTGCTGGTTGTCTGAAACACTGTGGCATACATTTGTATAAAAAGCAAATGGCCTGTATGGAACAAGCACTAATATATTTGTTGGTTGATTGATCCCGGATGATTATTGGCTCTAAAATACTGACATCTGTAAATAGCCTTCTTTTTGAACTTACAGTTTTCTAAGTATGTTGACTTGTTCTTGCTCCTATTTTATATCCTATGCATGTGGACATTTTCTGCATGTGTTTCTATGTATATATGTTGAATCACTAGAGTAGATATTTTAAATCTTTTTGGCTTGTTCTCCCATTATAACAATCATAGCATATGTTGATATATTCCTGCACAACCTTCCCTCTCATCCACTGGATTTAAACTCCTTTTAAGTAAAGGACGTGTCGATCATTTTTGACTTCCTCACTGCACTCATCACGAGTGATTGTATAAAGTGGCCAGCAAATGTTGGAGGAACTGGATTGAACCACTGAGTAAAAGTCAATTACTATCTGTTTCTTCAGTGGGAGACAAAATGGCTCAGGCAATAAAAAGTTGTGGTTTACAGGGAAATGGAAATCCACGTATTTTGAGAGGTTGGAAGAGGAAACAATTAATTCAGTAGACTTTCAGGACTAGAACGTAGATATTCATGGACACTTCAGGAATCAGAAGCAGAAGCTCATAAAAACCAGGAGAGCTTTCAGTTCTGTCTTAAATTAGCCATCGAGCCCCTTGGGCCAGATTTTTCTACTCTGGGCCTCAATTTCCTCCTTTGTAAGGTTGTGGCTGTAGTAAATTATAGAATTTTCTACCTCTCTGCACACCCTTAGAATTCTAAGCAGGGAACAGGGATGAGCAAAGCAAAGCATCAGGAATGGGAAAGAGTATGCGTATTCTGTGTGACCAGGGTGTGACAGGCTGGCTGGAGCCCAGTTTCAGAAGGTTTTGTTGAGGTGGTTTAATTGGGAGTGCTACCTGGGAGCAGGAGTGAAGGCCCAGGGAGAATCACACCGGGAAGCAGGCGTTATTGAGTTGGCCGTTGCTGGGAGCAAGTGGTTGCTTGATTCCGGGGGGCCTTCTCAGGAGAGGTCTTATGAAATGTCTCTCAGCACAGCTTACCTGGAGAAGGTGACGGGAGAAGCTTTAATCTGTTACTCGTCTCCCACTGATTGAAGGCAGCTCCACTTTTGGAGATTGGGTATGCCTGACCGCCAGGTGGGTTCCCAAGGGCACCTCATGAAGCAGTATCAGGGCAGCCTGGGCTGGAGAGGCCCTGTCAGGCTGCACGTATATGAAGCTGGCCGGATTCTTCTCAGGACTGGCTGCCGTCGCAATGGCGGGAACATGAGGTGAGTCTGAGAGGATTTGAAGCAGAGCATAAAAGGTGGCGGACATAGGGAGCTATGGAAGGATTTGGAACAAAGGAACCACCTCGTCAGATTTCTGCAGTGGTGTGCTGGTAAATGGTTAACAACCAGCTCTCCAGAAAAATAAGTTTTGTGTGTGTGTGTGTGTGTGTGTGTGTGTGTGAGTTATAAATTTTCCTGATGTGAAGGATGTATAGCACACAATTTACAAATAAATAATAAAACATACAATTTTCTTTATTGTAAAGTCCGTATAGCTCATTAATTCTGAAAACTTTCTGTCGGTTTTTGCTGAATTTTGTGTTTATAGCCAACCTATGGTTATAATTGATGAAAAAGGGTAGTTGGTGTTTTCTTGTTACAGTATGGAGTAAGAACAAAGTGAAACAATGAAGCCGTGTCCCAGAACTTCCCTCGTTCATGAAGCATCTTTGTGAATTGGATAGTATTAGAAGAATTACTTCCTCAGCTTTTCATTTTATTCACAGTATACTTCCCACAAGCACCACATATTTTATCAACATTTTCTCCCTCAGTTTTTTAAGCCTAGACAATCCACCAAACAAAAATCAAACTATAATTTATAGGGCTTGTCTGTGTCCGTGTGAAAAGACTCCCACTGCAGCCAACTTCAGGTTATAGGGAGCAGATGCCCCGTAGCAGCACAGTTCACAGTATTGTCACATGGGCAAAACGGACCTAAATAACCTCGAGGACATATATATTAGTAAAAATGTATTATAGTAGTAAAGAAATGATGAATTTTGAGTACCTATTATCTTCGGGTTTAATATAATTTATTTTACTGTAAGTTTATGTAATTTAATTTTTCATAATTGTGTGTTTAACAAATGAGTCATAAAATTTTTGAAAACTTACCAATCAGTTCTCAGCCCAGCACACTCCTGGCGTTAGACTTCTAGAAGATCACTTTGGTAGCAATCTGTAGAAATATTTTGAAAGAGGGTGTGGGGAAAAGGTATCTGAGCCACAGTAGGGGTGAAAAGTAGAAGACAGACTTGGGGAATGTCTTCAGACTCTGCCAGCATGAGGGTTCAAAGGAAGTCAGGTTAATAGAGGTAATGCAGACTTTACTGGTCTGCGTTCAAACGTGGATACGTAGGACCTTTACTAAAAGTCTCTTCCAGGTGCTCTTGGAGTCAGAGATACCTTACCTGTGCTTGCAGAGCCCATGCCCTTGGCAACTTCTGCTTTGGCTGCTTTGTTGATGACCAATGGCCAAAAGGATTTGGAGGTGAGGCCCTGCCCCCACCGTAGCTGTGGGTGCCTTCCTGGAGAATGGGATCCATGCCAAGGAAGCCATGTGCCCGGCTTTATTTTCCTAAGTTTGCAAATCTGAGGGAGGAGGTGCTAGAAAGAAATGGTGTGTACCTCGGACACCTTGCATACATTTGTGTCCAGGAGCCCAATGTCGCCAGGTGGTTTTTCCATGACTCACAGAGGCGAGGGGGCAGACAGCCTTTTCCATGTCTTCCCGCAGCTGCTGACTGCCACAGTCTCCACTGCTGTGGAGCTGGGCCGGGAAACAGCCCCTTGCCCTCTGCTGATTTGGCCCCTGGAAGTCACAGAGGCCTCTCTGTCCGAAGGCCCCCTTCCCTCCTTGCAGATTAGCTGGTGGAGATGAATGCCTGAAGGCCAGGAGCCCCGTGATCCATTGGCACTCCTGGAGTGGGTGAATTTCATTTGTGGGTCACCCAGCCCCCACTACTCGGAGTAGAAAAATAAGGGAGTAGATACAAGGGCGAACATGGCCCCTGGGTGCGTGGTGGAGCCAGGAACTGAGGTGTGGAATATGGGGGGTGGGGGACACATGTGTGTGGCTGGGCTGGGGAAAAGGGAAAGAGGATGGAATGGAGAGGCGAGGCCGATTTTGATCGTGTTCAGTTCTGAACTAGATGACAGGTGCCTGTGGAACAATAGTTCAGTGGGTTGGGGGCATTCGGGGAAAGAGAGGAGAGAATTGGTGGCATTGCGAGTTGTAAAGCTGGTGAGGCCGGGCCTGAGACGCTCCTCCCATGAGGATGTGGAATGAGAGGCATTGACAGGTAGACTTGCCAGAGCTCAGAACCCCAGGGAACAGCAGTGCTCAGGAATGGTGTCAGGGGTCAGGGGCCCAAGAACCGGACAGGGAGGAATGTCCGGGGAACTCTGAACGGAAGGAAATGGCACAAAGGAGCGGAGGCACCACGGTCGTGGTTCGTGCTGGGAGCAGTTTGGCCCATTGTGTTCACGCTCACAGTTCCCCAAGTTTATCTCTTCAGAGTTACGATTATGCACACTCGCCTCCTTTCCTCCCTCTAAATAAAGGAGTCAGAGACTCTGCAGTTATCATAAATGACCCAGGGTCAGGAAGACATCTGACACTTTTGCACGATTCAATACTTTGATCCGGTCTTTTATAGTCTGTGTGAGGAGTAAACAAACTTACTTTAAGCTAAAGGGAAATGTCAACTTTTTTCCTGTTTGATGTTGCTCGCTGTGTTTTCCATATTAATCACTTCATTTTCTCCCTTGGTCACGGGCCTGATATTTTTTCTCTCTCACAGTTGTCAGCTGCCTGGCGTGCCAGGCACTTTCTCACCATGATGGAGTGACACAGTAGAGCTCCTGCAGGCAAGGTTACCACCCAAAGTGTGTGCTACCCTTGGTGGTTCTGTTCACGAGCATCCGGAAAGCCCGGTGCTACTGAGCTGAATTTATAGGCTTTGAGACGACCGTCTGTGTGGTTTGCATTCAGCAAAAAATCAACCCCAGACATGTTCAAGGGTTGTTGGTTTGGGAGAAATTAGATGACTCCGCCATGAAAAGACAGAGCCTATCTAGGGATAGTAGAGTGAATTTTCTACATCACAAATCTGCCGAATAAGTGGATTTGGATGTGACCACAGGCTTGCCACATGAAATTCTACTCCATGGGAATTAAAGTTAGTGGCTTTGGGAAGACATTTATTGCAGACTGTGAAAACGTTCTCGTATCCTTTTGCGAGAGCACAGAAGCAAGGAGAAATAAAGATGGATTTTGACGATAGCTGTCTGTCTGCTCTAATCCTCTTAAACACTTGGTGTGTCCCCATGCACATAGCAGTGAGATTAAGTACAGCTATTCCTTATAATGCATCAACATGGATGTGTTAGTCAACTGCTACGGAAATAGGAAAACTAGAGGAAAAAATCCTTGGATCAGTCAGGTATTGTGTTTAGCTACAGGCATCAGAACACCCCCCCCCCCCCCCCCCCGCCGCTGCCTGTGGCTTTGCTTGTCTTGTAAAAAGCAGTCTGCAGGCAGGCAGTTGTGACTGGCCTGATGGTTGCAGGCACCCTCAGCTGGTGGTGGCTCTCACCAGCTCTCCAGTCTGCCCTGTCCTGGTTGTGGCGCTTGTCCAAGATGGCTGCTGGAGCTCCAAACCTCGTATTTACAGAGCAGGGAGAGGATGAAGAGGGGGAAGAAGGGCCTGCTGTCTCCCAAGGACCTGCATCAGAGTTCTGTCACTCTTACATACATCTCACTGGCCAGAGATGAGGCACTATGGCCTCGCTGTGGCATTGAGGTGAATTCACTCCATCTCTAAATTGTTATAAATCTCATCTTTTAAAAATTAATTCACCCCCAATCTTCTGTTCCCCTGGTCATTATTGCAAGAGATTGGGAGAGAGCTCATGGAAGAGTAAGATTCTTTAGTTTCTTTCTGGATGATTCCATGCCAAGAGGTCTTTCTCCGTCTTCTCAATAGTAATAACTCCAATATCATGAACTAGTCAGGGTAGATCGAAGAGGCAGAGCTAGTAGGTTATATGAATTAAGGGATTTATTATAAGGAATCGGCTTACTCATTTATGGGGCTTGCAAAGCATGCTGGAAATCCATAAGGATTTTGAAATTCAGGTGGTCAAGAAAAATCTATCATGAGCAGACTGGATCTTCAAGAACAAGAGCTAAAGCCTCGAGTCTCTGAATTCAGGGAGGGTTTAAGCCTTTCTTTAAAGAGCTCTCAGCTAATTCTGTCAGTCCCATTCAGTACCGTAATCTTTCTTTTGAATAAATTCAACTGATGACATGCCTAAATTACATCTGCAGATCCCCTTCACAGCGGCACTAAATTAGTATTTGATTAACTAACTGGGGAAAGGTGTGCGTATGTTGAAAAAGGCTGCTGCCTCCCTTCTTTCCCCTGGTGCTCGAAAGAGAATATTCGTTGCCGCCAACCTGTACAGAAAACATACAAGGAAGGTAATTCTGGGACATGTAGTTGAGGCTAGCCAAGTTGACACATGACAAAGCCATCATATACCATGATTTAGCTGTCATCTCGAGAGAGCTGGGGTAAAAACAAATCAGTGTTTCCTCATTTCTGATATTCTGGAGGAAGGTGGACTGACCTGCCATTGGTAGCTAATGAGAGCCTGGTATTGCGCATTTTAATTTTTCTGCTTTGTTTTCCCTCTCTCTTTATCAGAGATAGTTAAGACTTTATTCTTAATATTTTCACTAGCAAGTAAAGGGCTTTGAGGCTCATCAGCCCTTGCGAGCTTATCAAAGTTAACAGAACTTAAAATTTATTTTTAAAACGATTCTGGCAAGATGTCCAATTTTTTAATTGCACAAATCATTTTTCTCATCTGTACCTTTCTGTCTTCTATATATAGAGATGTGAACGGTGCCTTTCATTCTTTATTCAAACCAAAAATAGCTTTGTAACTAAAGGAAGAATTAGTAGCGCTTCAGATTTGTTTTCCGTGATGAGACTCAGATGCTCATTCATCTTTTATTGGAAGAGTTCTCTATATTCTCTTTGAAAATAATGGCTCTATTGAAATATGATTGGCACGCTATGGAGTTCACCTTTTTAGAGTGTACAAGTCAGTGATTTTTAGTATATTCACAAAGCTTTGAGTTAATCACCACTAATTCCAGAACTGCTATATTCTTTTATATTAAATATAGATGTGAATATCTTAAGACAGTGAAGAGTTTGAAAAACTTAGTTCTGTTATCCAATTTAAATTCACTTGAAAACAGGAGTTGGTGACTTTTGGAAAGGGCAGAGTTGCAAACGGTTGAGCTTGATTTTGTGAAAAGAATACACATAGGCCTTTGTTATGGGATTTTCTACCAAATTTAAGTATATTATTCCCTCGGATGTATTTCGAAATCAGGGCTTTCATTCGTTTGTTCAACAAATATTTATTGAACATGACTCGGTGTCAAGCTAGTGTCCAGTGAGACTGTCAGAAACCTTGTGGTCAGGTGGGCGGAGGGATTGGTAAAGTCAGTGCGCTGGAACTAGCAGACCCCGTGCGCGGGGATCCCATAACTGTGGATTTGCAGGAGGGAAGGGACCACAGGTCTTGAGAACACATCTCAACATTCCATGAGAAACCCAGGTCTTCCTAGGGGTTGGTGTAACAGCAGATAGCAGCAACGTGACTAAGGTCTTCCAAGAAGTGGACCCAGATTCTGGGAAGCGCAGCGAGTGTTGCTGCAGCTAGGGAGATATGAATTGAAGGGTTTCCACTGCGGTGTGGTTCGCATCCTCCCTTCCTTCCTATCCTCTTCTTAAACATCACCTCTCGGAGAGGCCTCCCCTGAGCATCTCTCGGAAGGAGCGCCCAGGCCTGCTCCATCACTTGCTCTGCTATGTCTTCTGAGCTCTGGGTTGTATGTCTGCCACTGAAGCCTCCCTCTCCACGGCTGGTAACATTAGAGCAGATGTCTTGGTTGTTTGCCGCGCTCTCCCCAGTACCACGTCTAGTACCGTGTCTGGCACGTAGTGCTAATAAAGATTTCTTGCAAGCACGAGTGAAGGATCTAACAAAAGGTGTGTGACTTAAGAACCTCCCCAAAGTTCCCACATCTACCTCCATTATCTTCGCTGGTTATGATGTCAACATAGGAGTTTTGGGGGGGGACACAAACATTTAGGCCGAAGCAAGACCTTTCGCAAAGTGGCTGTCACGTGGCTTCAGACACACCTCTTCTTGACCTCTCTCGGTCTCTTTCTCTGCCCCAGTCCAGGAGTCTCCGTGCAGAGCGTAGACATTGCGCTCTGCAGCTTTAGGGCTCTTTGAATAAGATGCCCTTCCTCCCTTGTCCACTTATATATGGAAACCTCCTCTGTCCTTCTGGAGTCTTCCCTGACCACCCATCTTCCCTGCATTCTGAGCCACTTCTGTCCCCTCCTTTCAGGCACAGCTCTGCTCGTGCCCAGTAGACTTTTGTTGTTGGGCCACACAGGCAGCCTCCTCTGTGGGTTTGCCAGCTTTTTGGGGACAGTGTATGTTTTACTCAGTTTTGAATCCTCAGTGCCTAGCAGAGTGCCTAGCAGAGAGTAGGCATTCAGTAGGTCGTGGAACGAAGAGATAAAATTCAAATAAGCCGTCTTAGGAACGGAGGCCAACCAACCCCTGTAATGGCCACAGAGAATTTAAGCGCAGACACATCACCGGACTTGGCAGTTGAAGTATATAAACAGAATTCTAACAAGCGTGAGTGTCTTCGGCAGTGATATGTTTTTGCAGACGCGGAGAACCACAGGTCAGCAAAAGTGTCAAAGCTATTTTGTCTAGGACTGAACTGAGTTTCGTTGTCATTTTGGCAGTACTTTCCCGGGTCGGTGTTCAGGGGACGTGAAAAGTTTTTTTAGAACAATTCAAAGAATGTGTAATAAAGTTTGTTATTCTTCTGTTTGTTGCTGCATTGTTTTTGTCTGTTGGTTTTGGTTTTTATTTGGTGAGTTAATGAGAGCCAGGCTGTTGGAAAACCAGAGGCAAGCTGTTTGGTTTACGGACGTGCTAACTGAATGCACTCAGCTGTATGCGTGCGCTGGGAATGCTGGGCATG
This sequence comes from Ursus maritimus, assembly GCF_017311325.1. Lineage (NCBI taxonomy): Eukaryota > Metazoa > Chordata > Mammalia > Carnivora > Ursidae > Ursus > Ursus maritimus. The sequence continues at coordinate 90,114,514 of NW_024426552.1, forward strand.
AAGGGACAGTGCATGCCTGCCACCTCCCTGGCCTTGTCCGCCTGTGGACCTGGCCTGGTTTCTCGGCGGTTGGTAACTGACACTGCTGTTGCTGTCCATTAGCCGTCTCCTCGGTTTACAGGTGCACGTATCCTGCCTTCAGTGCTCGCAAAGAGAAAGTGCAGACGCACTCACAAGCACAGAGGGATTTTTTGCGTTTCAGGCTGACCGTCATAATGGTTTTTCCAAAAAAAGTCTTTTTCTCTCTTTTTTTTAAAATCCAAATTAATTCTTGTATTATCTGAATTTCATTAGATAATGAGGGAAAAGATAGTCCCTTTTCCCAAATGAGTATCCCGGCACAGTGACTGTGCTGCTTCGTGGGAGGTATCTGCCCTCACCCTGCCTCTATATACCCTGCGTATACTGGAACGGCCGCACTCCTCCCCCCTAACACACACCACGCCACGGACATTAAACACCACGAACATGAATACCACACCATGAACATTAAAAAGGGAAAAAGTCCTGAATTTAATTTTCTGGGCGTGCTGACATCAAATAAATTATAACATATGCAAATATACTTAGATTCCTTTCCTGGTACATACATTCATAACATTGTCACTTAGGTTAATATTATGGTTGTGCGGTTTTTCGAGGGTGCTGCATTTTGTACAGTCAGTTCTTGCTGTGTGAAAGAAGCATCAGCCACTTGGGGACACCCAGGTATTTATTTAATGGAAAAAAAAAAATTCCCAAACGGCAGTAATCGCCAACAGAAAGTAATTTGATTTTAAGATAAAAGGGGAAAAATATTCAGTGCAGATAGACCCTTTCAACATAACTAATTTGGAAAGTCTGTCTGTGTTGAACACAGATGACCATATTCTAAGGAAGGAAATTCACCAGACAGCCTGATTTATGGCATAGAGTCAGTAAAAACCCAGCCAGGTTCCTGTTAGTGGGTACTTCCACACAGGCCTGCAGCCTTGGGCATCTCGGAGGGAGGCTGGCAGTGGAAGAGCAGAATGAGCAGTGAGAATTCAACCGTAAGCTTCCCCAGGGCCAAGACCACATTTTCTCATTCTCTGTCGTTTGCTGGGTGCCTAGCATTCTGCTGGAGATGCGCACTTGTAACCATTTGTTCAGTGAACGCTGCATGGATGCATTGGGTGAATGTCCAAGGCGCAAAGAATGGGTGGACAGAGAATAGAAGATTTAAAGCAATGATGACCTCCTAATTAATAAAGGGAGTTCATTAGCATGAGACATAACCACAAGGCAATGCATGTGTTATAAGATATATTTGCTTGGCTAGAACGTTTGCGTGAGAGACCAGAATTGGTAGGGCAATTCCCATGTTACCCATTCTAGTCGAAATTTTGTCCAGTTGAGCTTTGTATTATGTACGTGTGATATATGTGTATATATATGATAGACTTGTTCATTTGCATTTTGAGTATGTAATCAAACATCACAGAAGCTCAGACAACACGAATGCTCAAATTAGCAGCCTTTATGGTACCGTCCAATATAAATTCATGATTATAATGTTGCTTTGAGGCCTAAGAGATTCTGAAATGCCTTTTGAATTCTTAAATAGTATTTAATGATGTTAGGTTATTTTTAGGGTTCTCACTTGTTTACCCTATTCTAATTCCTTGAGCATTCAAGGCCCTAGGAACTGCGTAGGTCACTCAGTTGTTTTACTAACCCCTCATGCAGGAACGGAGGGTCGGGTCGGTCTGCCCAGCCAGTTCTGATCAGCTCCCCCGTGGTTCTAGCTTCCTGAATCTTTTCTTCAGCTTTGCAGCTTCAGAAATTCACTTTCATGAATTCAGCCAGGGGTCAGGGAACCCTACACATTTGCTAGAAATCAAAGTCACTGGGGGCTGATGAAGACCAGGTTACTATTTTATTTAAGAAGCTATTATTTCCATGTAGTTCGGATAGTTTATTGGTGAGTAAAATATTCTTATACTAGGAAAATGTGGTGTGAAACCACATTAAGGTCACAGGGGTCCTTGGAGAGTACAGAGCAAAGGGAGCCTGATGGCCTTGATCGGGAAGCACCGTTTCTACCTCGGAAGTTCGATCCCAGGGGCATTTATTGAGCGCTGTTGCATGTAAAGGAAAGGGAGCCATCCGCGGTTGAACCCTGTTTATGCTGCAAGCCTTGTGCAAGCTTGGTGCTTTTACACACTTGAGTTTGCATGCTTGTGGCCCCTAAATCACTGTGGAGAATATAGGGCTGAAAGAAGCAGCCTCTATCCTTAAAGACATTCTAGACCTGTGCCGTCCTGTTTGATATGGGTACGTGTGGCTAGGAAGCACTGGAAATGTGGCCAGTCCAAACTGAAATGTGCTCTAAGGGTAAACTGCACACTGGATTTCAAAGATTGAGTACAAAAGAAATGTAACATATTTCTTTAATAATTTTATATGAATCATGTTGAAATTACATAGCATTTTTGGATAAATTTAGTTAAATAAAATGTCACTAAATTATTTTCAGTTTCTTTTATTTTTTAATGTGACTGCTAGAAAATTTAACATGAGGGCGCCTGGGTGGCACAGCGGTTAAGCGTCTGCCTTCGGCTCAGGGCGTGATCCCAGCGTTCTGGGATCGAGCCCCACATCAGGCTCTTCCGCTATGAGCCTGCTTCTTCCTCTCCCACTCCCCCTGCTTGTGTTCCCTCTCTCGCTGGCTGTCTCTGTCTCTGTCGAATAAATAAATAAAATCTTAAAAAAAAAAAAAGAAAATTTAACATGACATACGTGGTTCACATTTCTGTGTCACACTGTGTATCTGTTGGGACGGTGCTATTACACAGGCAGGGCACGTATATAAATTGCTAGAACCTCATGATGGGCATTTAAGTTGGGGTAAACTTTTTGAAGGATAATTTGGCAAGAGCCCATGATTCAAAAATCTGGATCTCTGAGTTAACTTAGTCAGACACGGGATGCTGAGCTTAAAATAGGCACACCTACCATTGTGTTGAACTTTTCTCATTAGTCCCTCTAAAACGTTTATTTGTACTGTCAACGGCTGTTCATTGATTCATTATGATGCCAGGCACCGTGTGAGGCATTCTGAGTCCAATACAAAGATAAATCATGGAGAGTTCCAGGCTGGAATTTTAGATGAGTCTCTGTAAGGGGTCGATTCTGTAGGTACCGAGTGGCTATGATACCAGATACAACCGGATAGACCTCTGAAGAGGTGCTGATGTAGAACTCTGGCACCTGCAGAGGACTGTGGTCACTGCCTGTGTTTGAGCTGGAACCCGAGGATAGGAGGATGTGCATGGGCAGAGATTGGGCAGGTGCAAGGGATGGACTAGGCAGAGGGGACAGTAAGAACAGGAGGTCAGAGGTGAGGCTGGAGGGGTCTTGTAGGAGGAAAGGGAGTTCACCTGCCTGGGCCATGATGTTTGTGCAGGGGGGTGGTAAAGGCTGGACTTGAATGGCAGAAGGTCAGGCTTAGGAATCTGGACTTTTCCCTGTAGTGCTTAAATGCCAGTGAGTGTGTGGTGCCTTAAAACAGTTTCTCAAATACCCGACTAGCAGTCTGTCTAAAATTCTGAATGCCTGAGTCGTGGCATCTTTTTTTTTTTTTTCTTCTTGAGAGTGAGGTGACTTAATGCTTAAAATTTTTAAAAGATTTTATTTATTTATTTATTTATTTATTTATTTATTTATTTATTTGAGAGAGGGAGAGTGTGCAAGTGTGAGTAGGGGGAGGGGCAGAGGGGAAGGAAGAGAGAATCCCAAGCAGACTCCCCACTGAGCATGGAATCCAATCCAGGCTTGATTCCACAACCCTGAGATCATGACCTGAGCTGAAACCAAGAGTCGGACACTTAACTGACTGAGCCACCCAGGCGCCCCAGTGCTTAAATGTTTTTAAAATAAATTCTTTTGAAATAATTACTTTGAGTCTAGTTTCTTCAAATCCTTCTAATGTTCTATTTATTTTGTTCCAAGTAGCAACTCATTCCCCTTAGGAATGGGAAATATAAGACCAGAAGGCATGTGTTAAGGGACAGGAGAATAAATTTTTCTCTCCTAGCCAATTTGTTGGGATGGAAAATCATACCAACCCTTTGTCTTGCATTTCCCATTCCTTGAAAATAAAGAACATTTCTATAGAAATTATTTTTAAGCAAATGAGGGCAAATAGCCTTAGCGTCTTAGACAAAATTGGTACACACACTGTCCAAGCACAGAGAATTATAGAGGCCAGAGGGCTGAAGATGCTGGGGAGTGTTACAGTTAGGAGAGTGGACACAGGAGTCAGATATGAGGGTTCAAATCCCAGCTTCACCATCCACCAGCTTTTCTGCTCACTTCTGATATTCCCAGATTGATTGTTACCTCCAGCCCTTGACTGCTACCTTTTTGCTTTCCATTAATGCCCCGTGTGTTCTGCCTTTCCCCTTTTACTCACCTTTTCATCTTGTCCATTGTGTTGCCCCTCTCCTCCCTCTGCCTTACTCTCCTGCAAAACCCAGTCCGGGTAAAAATCAGGGTTATACAGTTATTATTCTGCACTCTGCTCCAAACAGCTGAGTATATCTGGGAAACACGCACACACACCCCCCCCACCTCTCTGATGACATTAAATTGATCACTCCACCCTCTCCAGTGACACTCAGCACTCCGGCAATCCTACCACATTCCCCAGTAAGTTCATACTTTCCCTCTCCCAAGTAACTATTTCATACCTTTTGCCTCTTTGCTCAAGCCTCTAATATCTCCTCCTGTCCGTCTCTCTGCTAATGATCCTGCTGCTTATTTCACAGGGAAAATAGAAGCAGTCAGAAGAGCAGCACCTCCTCTTCCCACTGCCAGATCCTCCTGCCTTCACACATAATTCTGTCCCCCAAAGTCCGCTCTTTGCCACGGATGAGCTGTGTGTGCTCCTGGCAGAGGTCCACCTTACCCACAACCCACCAGGTCTTGTGCTCTTGTCTGTTCAGAACTTGGTTTCTACAGGATTCTCCCACTAGCTTCATCATTGTACCTCTTTTCACTGGGTCATTCTTACTATTCAAACATTCTGTAATCTCTCTCTTCTTTAAAAATACACCTTTTAATCTTTTGTTTCTCACCGGCTTTGCCCCACCTCTCTGCTCCTCTTAATTTTTTTTAAAGATTTATTTATTTCAGAAAGGATGGGGGCAGGAGAGGGGCAGAGGGAGAGGGAGAGAGCATCTTAAGTAGATTCCGGGCTCAGTCCCACAACGCTGAGATCAGGACCTGAGCTGAAACCAAGAGACCGATGCTTAACCGACAGCGCCACCCAGGCGCCCCTCTCTGTTCCTCTTCAAAGCAAAACTCTTGAGTGAGTTGTCTGCTCTTGCTCCCTCCAGTTCCTTACCTTTTACTTTCTCCCCTGCCCGGCATTTTATTATGAACATTTTCAAATATACAGATAAGTTGAAAGAATTTTAAAGTGAATACTGCTGTAACCACCACCTAGACTCTGCAATTAATGTTATGTCTTACTAACTATAACAAACACATATCTTGCCATCTGTCCATCCCCTATCATTTCATCAACCCATCTTATGTTTGGATACATTTTAAACTAAGTTGCAGGCATCAGTAGACTCTGTCTTAAACTCTCCAGTGTGCATATTGTTAACTGGAGTTCAGTATTTGTCTATAGTTATTTTATCTTTTGAGGTATAATTTATATACCCTGAAATAACAGATCTTAAGTGCACCCCTCAGAGTTCTGATGAATGAACACACCACCTCTGCAACCAAACCCTCCTCAAGGTATGGGGTATGACCATCACCGCAGAAGTTTCCCTCACGCTCCATGCTCCTGTATGTACTTTTATTTGTAAGTTCTTTCACTCAACGTAATATTTTTGAGATTCATCCATATCATGTATATTTCATGTCTTTCCATTGCTCAGTATCATTCCATTATTAAGTATTCTGTAGCTAATTATTATTATTCCATTGTTTGACCATACAACAGTTGTATCTCATTTTCTTGGTGGATACCTGAGCTCTTTCTGGTTTGGGCCATTAACTTGCCATGAAAAAACACAAAAGTCGTTTTGTGCATATGTGTTTTCTTTTCTCTTGATGAAACACTTCGGTGTGAAATTATTTGGTTGTGGGGTAGGTATATATTTGTTCTATGAGAAACTGCCAGAACTTCTTCTAAAATGGTTGTCTTGTTTTACACTTGGACCAAGAGTATATGAGAATTCTGGTTGTTCTGCATTCTTGCCAGCATTTGATTTTGTCCATTCTGGTGTGTATGTATGTCGTTTCTTTGATCAATATTAACATTAAGCATTTTTTCATGTGCTTATTAATCATTAGTTTATTTTCCTCTGTGAAATGTCCCATCAAATCTTTTGCTGTCTTTTTACTGAACTGTAGTCCTTTGTCAGATATATGATTTACATGTATTTACATATATTTTCTTCTAGGCTTTGATTTACCTATTCTTTTTCTTAATGGTGTCTTTTTGATGAACAGAAATTTTTAACTTTGATGAAGTCTGATTTTTTTCCCTTTGCGTTTATTGCTTTCTGTGTCATCTAAAAGCTTTACAGTTTTAGCGTTTACATTTAGGGTTATGAACCATCTGAAATTAATTTTTATATATGGTCCAAGGTTGAGGTCGAGATTTATTTATTTTTGTCATATAGGAATTTAGTTTTTTAGCCTCAGGTGTAGATCCTTTCCTTCTTTATTGGATTTTTCTGTTGATTTGTGAAAATTCAAATATCCATATAAGTGTGGGTCTGTCCCTGAGCTCTCTTTTCTGTCTCATTGGTCTATTTGTTGATTCCATGTCAGTTATCACACTGTCTTGGTTACTGTCGACTTAGTAGTCAAAGTCTTAATGTCAGGTAGTATAAGTCCTCCAGCTTTGGTCTTACTTTTTATGATGGCTTTGGCTATTCTAGGTCATTTGCATTTCTATACACATTTTAGAATAAGCTTGTCAATTTCTACAAAAAAGTCCAATGAGATGTTTGTGATTAGGATTGTTGAATCTGTTGGATCAGTTTGTGGAAAATTGACATCAATATTTTGTTTTTTAATCCATGAATATGGTATATCCACTTATTTAGGTCTTTAATTTCTTTCAGCAATGTCTTGTAGTCACATTCTCATTTGAACTCACTCTGTTTAGGTTTTTGTGCCCAGTTCCCCTGAAACCACTCTTGCCTCATCACCAGTGACCTCCATGTTGTTGTATTCAATGGCAAGTTCAGTCTTCCTCTTACTTCATTTCTCAGCTGCCTTTGACATAATTGATCACTCTATACTTGAAGCATTTTGTTCACTGCCTTCTTTTTTTTTTTTTTTTTAGATTTTATTTATTTATTTAACAGAGATAGAGACAGCCAGCGAGAGAGGGAACACAAGCAGGGGAAGTGGGAGAGGAAGAAGCAGGCTCATAGCGGAGGAGCCTGATGTGGGGCTCGATCCCATAACGCTGGGATCACGCCCTGAGCCAAAGGCAGATGCTTAACCGCTGTGCCACCCAGGCACCCCTGTTCACCTGGCTTCTATCTCATCATGTTTTCCTGCTTTTCTTCCCAACTCACCATCTGCTCTTTTTTGGCCTCCTTTGATATATCCTTCTCTTCTTTCTAACATTTAGATGTTAGAGGGCCCTCAACCTCAGTCCTTATCCTTCTGTGCTTTATCCATTCTCAGTAGGTCAAATGGTGTAAATATGTTATTAAAAGCCAACTGACTTCCAATTTTATATCTCAGTTCAGAATCCTGGCCTTACATAGCCAAACCTCAGACTTATATTTACAACGTCCTACTGATCCTCGTTTGGTTATCTAAAAGGTATATCAGGGACTCAGCTGGTTAACTATCCAACTCGATTTCAGCTCAGGTCATGATCTCGGGGTCATGGGATCGAGTCCTGTGTCAGGCTCCATGCTCAGTGTAGAGCCAGCTTGAGATTCTCTCTCTCCCTCTCCTTCTCCCCCTCCCTCCACTCGAATGCTCTCTCTCTCTCTCAATAAATAAATAAAATCTTAAAAACAATAAAAAATAAAAAGTATTTCAAACTTAATCATGCAAAATGGAGCTCTTGATTTGCCTCTAAAACATACTGCCCCTCCTTACCCTCCACTACGCACTGTGTCCCAGCTCGGTCACTGGACTTTTCTCCCTGTTGCTTATATGCCAGTCTTAGAGTTTTCCTTGACACCTCTTTTTCTTTTACATCCCGCACAGAAGACCGACAACCCACATCAGAATATTCTCTTGGCTCTATCTTCACAATATACTTTAGATTTTTCTACATAGCCATCATTCCAGTCCAAGCCACCAACATCTCCCACCTGGTTTACTGCAGGATTCTTCTAAGTAATCTGCTTTCTCTTGGTCTATTCTTCAGTCACACAACTGGAGTAATGTTTTAAAATGTCACAGCATTTCACTCCCCTGATTAAAACCTTTCAGGGCTTTTCCATTATATTTCCGGGTGGGGGGGGACTGTGCAGTGGTTTGCAGAGCTTTATGCGATCAGACCTCTCTGTTTGCTCTCTGACGTCACTCTCTTCTGTTGCTCTCTCTTTCACAGCACTCTGACTGCACCGACCTTTCTATTGTTCTTGAACACTCCAAGCTTGGTTTGACCTCAGGGCCTCTGCTGTTACTGTTTCTTTTGCCTGGAACCTTTCCTCCAGATAATTACATGGCTTGTTACCTTACTCCATTCAGGTCTCTGCTTAAGTGTCATCTCCCCAAAAAGGCTTTTTCTGACTACCCTCCCTAAGGAGTGGGCCGCCTACCCAATGATCACTCCCCAGTCCCTTACCCTGCTTTGGTTTTCTTCTTAGCACTTAGCATTATCTGGTTTGCTATTTATTTGTTGGTAGTCTATCTGTCCTAATAGAATACAAGTTCCCTGAGGATAGGGAATTTCTGCTTGGAATCATTAAATGCTGTTAACAGTGGCTGTCGACATAATAGCTGCTCAATAAATACATGTAGAATGGATGACTCCGGGCAAGTTAACCTTGCTGGCCCCGTTTTCTTCATCTGAGAAGTGGGGGAAATAATGATATCTAACTCATAGGGCAGATGTGCATGTCAGAGTATTGGGTGTAGTAAGATAGTATGGTGATAGTGTTGGCTGTTATTATAATTACTATTTAATAATATAAATGATTTAAGTCTCATGATCAACAAATAGATATGAATGCTCTCTAAGGTAAAATTAATTTGCCTGGTGTATGCTTTCGATAATGGTTGGTTTTAGAGGTGTAACCTATGATCTGCAGTTCTTGATAACTTAGTTGGAGGAAATAGATACAACCACATGAAAAGTTAAATGCCATAGGATATTTAAATAACCAATCCGGACAACAGTGGAAACATCATCAAGCATGATTAGCTGTCTAATGTGTTTGCTGCTGATTGTTCGAGGTGTGATAAATAAAAACGATTTTTTTTCTAAACCCAGGTGATCTGACAAGGCTTTGTGGACAATGTGGGTTTGGGTTGCCCCAGGAACAGCTGGGGAGGATTTTAGTCTTTTACTGATTGTGAAGGAGAAAGGCATCACAGGTGGGGCCATGACACAAACCTGAAGCAGGGGAAGAACTAGGGGGTGTGAAGATTGAATAAACCTTTGTGACTGGTGGAAGAAATATAACGAGGAAGCTATTTGAGAGCAATGTAAAGAAAACAGGGTGGGAACAAAACAGGTGGCTTTGGGCAACAGGAACTGCTGGGGCACAGGAGTCCTTCCAGTTACTTAGATTGGGCAAGCTAGGCAGGCAGTGCTTCTGGGTGGTTAGGAAAGAAGGTAGCATCACAGGCTTGTTGCCGCCAGGTTCAGTGCCCGCTGCCCCCCCCCACCAGGTGGCCAGGGTGTTACCGTTCACAGCACATACAGTGCATGGCTGTGCTGAGTCCGTGTGTCCAACGTGTCCACGTGTCCACAGTGAGGCAGCAGCAGGAGGGCACCATTCTTCTGTTCCTAGGGTCTGGAGACCAATTTTGAACTTTCGTTTTTACCCACAAGAATTCCCATTCTAATTTTTAGGTGATGTGAGTAGAAGGCAAGTGACCATTTTTACTATGGCTCCTTATTATGGAAAGAAAGAAAAAGGAATTTAGAAATTAAAAGCCCATTAATAAACATAATAATTTATGTTTTAACACGCATGTTGAGAAGTACACAACTTGTTTTTCGGAAGACCATATTATGTCAGTCGTATAAAGCCACATTGTGAAAAGGAAATGCATGCATTATATGAGAAGGTGCCAAGTAATCTGTGAATTGATCAGGTTATAAAGAAAGATTAAGATAAGTTTTTTAGTCAGCCATGAGATAAAATCTGCTTTAATGATATAATTTTGTGCAAATTTGCAGTAACCTAAAAGGGTGTCTGTCCTTACACCTTAAGTTTCTTCTTATTACCAAGTTACAAAATGTTGTTACCTTTTGGGGGGTTAGAATATAGTTTAGAGCAATTTTTAGCAGTTAAGAAAATGACTCTGTAAAAGAAGCAAAATAAAAAAATATATATATAGATAGGAGCCATGACAGAGGATGCAGAATGGAGAGTGGATGTGAAGACAATAAGCTATGTTGTTACTGATGCAGCCCTGGCAACACGCGTCACAGATTAAATAATGAACGCCAGTTAGCGGGCACAGCGAGGAGGGAACAGAGAGTGCATTGTTTTAGTTTGTCTATCTAATTTCAAACTAATTGCTTAAGTACAGGCTTCTGCTCTGGTTATAGCCAAAGGAAAATTAAACAGTTGAAATATTGTAAATTTTGTAACTCACCCTGGATCGCCAACGAGAACTAAATAAAAGAGCTTTGAGCAAAGAATCCAAATAAATTGTGAGGCTTGCCTAAAGATGGAAGCCCGGAAAGAAGCAGGATCAACTCTTTGGGCTCTGCACTCACTATTCCTTCCTCTCCGGGTCAGGTTCTCGCTGATTTGATAAAAGGGATAGACTTCACACACTCTTCTGTGCTCACGACTGCAGCCCCATAGAGCAAGGGTGGTGGATGCCACGTCCTCTCACTCCCACCCCCCAGGAGAGGTGTCTTCCCGGGTTGTGGCCTCTCTGAAGTTCCACGCCGTTGGGGTTGACTTTTCCTACTCTGGATCTTTGTGATGAGCTAATGAGCTGATACACGTGAAAGCACTTTGCTGACACAAATGAAGGGATGAAGTATTTTTATATACTATTTTTAGGGTGTGCAGTTGGTGGAGGAAAGAACACAAGTCAGAGATCCTGGGTTTGAATCCTGGGTCATCTACTAGGTCCCCCCTTTTCTGAATTCCTTTTAAAAATCTCTGTGGTTTTTTCTTTCTCCCCTTAAATCATACAGATGTTCTTTTTTTTTTTTTTTTAAAGATTTATTTGTTGATTTTAGAGAGAGAGAGAGTGTGCACGTGTGAGCAGGGGGAGAGTCCCAGGAAGAGAATCTTAAGCAGACTCCCCGCTGAGCAGGGAGGCCGCCACAGTGGCACTTGATCTCATGACCCTGAGATCATGACCTGAGCCCAGATCAAGAGTCAGATGCTTCACTGACTGAGCCACTCAGCGCCCCCTAGATGTTCTTTATTTTTGTGTGTGCGCCATGGGGTGCCTTTGGCATTCTAGAGAAGTTAATGAATCCCTTTTCAGAATAATGTTTAATGCATGAAATTAAATGCGTAGACTTACATGCATAAAGTTAGAATGCATTGGATTACAAAGGAAACCAATTATACTGATACACAGTTATCCGTATACCAAAAAATGCGTAACATTATAATACATATCCTTTCTTATTTATATTGATATTACATATCAAGAACTAGTGGCAGGTGTAGTAACTACTACACTTTTGAAGTAGTGATGAGTGGAAAAGACACTTTGAGTTATTTGCCATGACCATGATGTGATACGAAGATACCTTTGATTTCTACTGTGACAAGTCACAGGTATGGCTGTGTGTTCTCTGAGCAGACTCATTTGTGCCCTCCAGCTGCCGGCCTCCATCCTTTCTGTGCAATGTCTGCTAGTTGTGCACCTTCTGTGCAGGCCGGGAACTGGAGCTCCAGACCTGTATCTCCCGCACGTCCACGCAGGCTGGCCTGCAGGACCCCCGCTCTGCCTCTAAAGTCCAACCCAGGGGCTTGGCTACGCCACCCCTCTTCCTCTGGCCAGCCCCTCCTCCTCCCATGTTCCCAGCTCTGTGGATGCCTCAGCAACCTCCAAGTGGCTCAGGCCCCGAACCTAGCTTCTGCAAGAGAACTAGCTAGCATCCCTGCAGCCTGCATTACGGCCCCAGCCTCCTTGGTAACGCTTGGGAAAGTGTAAGCTTGTACATTTGACTGCACTCGTCTGCCTTTCCATCTACCTGGAATGTCTTCTTAATTTCTACTCACTCTACAAGGCCTGGCTCCTTATTTATCTTTCCAACATGCACATCTCATCACTTTCTGGTTTAAACTCTCTGGATGCCTCTTTGCCTCTGTGCAATTGACATCAGAGGACCCCTGCCTCGTTTGCAGCCTTTTCTTCTGTTCCCTGTGGTCCCTCCAGTGGCCTGTTCCCCATTTCCCTCTTTGCTTGGAAGGCTGAGTGGGTGCCCTCTGGCTAGGGGTCCCTTACCTGCCATGTAGCCTTCTGGTCTCAGTTCTGTGGCTGCCTGGCTGCGAAGCCTTTCCCACTCTGCGCCACCACGAGGACTGTCTATGGGGCAGTTCTCCTCTCCCATCTGCCCTTCCTTGTGTCTGACCAGAGTCTGGCAGGGTTTCCCAAGTGGCATGCACTCGGGAGGACAGAGTTATTAAAGCACGTGGCTAGGAGTGTTTACATCAGAGCCAGTGCTTGGGTTCTCATCCCGGCTCCACCGCTCACTGTTTGGCAAGGTGCTTAGCCTTTAGGGACCTCAGTTTTCTCATCTGTAAAACTGGTATAATAAGACACTGGTGAGATTTAAATGATTTACTACTGGTGAAGTTTAGAACCATGCCCACCATTTAAGCTCTTGTAGTAAGAGCTTAAATATTAGCTGCTATTATTACTAGTTTTGGTTTCAGTAATGTGGCTTGGGCTTATTTAAAAGTCAGATCCTGGGGCGCCTGGGTGGCTCAGTCGTTAAGCGTCTGCCTTCGGCTCAGGTCTTGATCGCAGGGTCCTGGAATCGAGCCCCGTATCGGGCTCCCTGTCGGCAGGAAGCCTGCTTCTCCCTCTCCCACTCCCCCTGCTTGTGTTCCCTCTCTCGCTGTATCTCTCTCTGTCAAGTAAATAAAATCTTTAAAAAAAAAAAAAGTCACTTCCTACTATACTTTTATTTTTTCTGGAGTTTATTACTCTAGTGTAATTTGAAACCCAGTATGTAACTATTTTCATCTCCATTGAGGCTGATGCTGTACATTGTTGGCTGAAATAATTTATATGAGACCAAAGGAAATACTTTTGACAGAGAGGCAGGAACAGTGTTAGGGATTCAGCCTTTTCATAGAGTGGTGGACACTGACCCACCAGTACTCAGCTGGTTGAGTTGGGGGTTTATCCATATTTCTTCCATTTCAGAGATGATGTTGACCTCGCGGGCATTTTTCCTCACAGCTTTTGGGGTAAAGGAGAGATGAATATTACTTATCAGAGGATTTTTCTGGGAATGTAAATCATTGTGTATGTTTGCAAACCAGATCCACATAAAAGAGATGGTTTTCAGTGTAATTATTATTATTTTTTTGCATGAATGCTTTCATATCCTTAAGAATTTTCTGCGCTTGTGGGGGGGGCAACTTTTCATGACCCTTACCGCACGTGGTGTGCGACATTAATGTACCCTTACAAAGGCTCCTTTTCTGCTTTTCCGTTTTTCTTCCAGTGGGAGAGTTGTATTTCCCCTGAGCTTTAACTGTTCCAGCCTTTTCTTGGTTTTGCCACCAGGTGGGGTTCTGACTCCTTTTTAAGGCAAGGGCCTCTTATCTCGTTTTCTCACTGAGGTGCCTGTCTTGACCCCCGTCATTCTAACGTGACCCCGCGAGAAAACGTTGAGCCCTGACCTGGGAGTGGGTGCGGGTGGCAGGCGGGACATGTGTGAGATCTCAGGGAGTCTCCAGGTTTTCATGCCTGAGCTTGTTGTGCTTCTATGCTCATGGCTTAAGTTTCACAGGTTTTGAGCAACTTGATTTTACCGGCAATACGTGTAAATCTTGTTTGGTGGCAAGTGAATCGAGTTTTCCTGGACTCTTTGGTCTGAATTTTTGGCTTAGAAGTAACAAGAGTTAGGTCTTCTTGACCACTAGTTAAATAGGTCTTCTTTAAATAAAGTAGAAATCATGGAAGCAAGCACGGCGATTAAAACTGTCCTTGGAGTTGAAAACTGGGGGCAAACTGTGTATATGGCACTGTGCACACGTTCCATTAAAAAGCAGAGCGTGGATTTTCATTATTTCTTCAGCAACGTGCTGGAACATTATGGACTGTTTTAAGATCTAAATGCCTTAAAGAAATGATCAATTGCCTATTTCTAGAATGAGAAATAAAATTTGAATTTCTTAGTTTGAAACCATGGAAAGTCATATTCAGTTCCATATTTTAAACTATAAGCAACCATAATATTACCAAAAAATCTTTTGTCTTATGAATATAACCAAAATGTAGGTGGTGAAACTGAATTATGAGTTTATACAGACACCAAGTCGGAATCCTAAGTTAGAACGATCCTTGGGTGGTAGCTGTGCTTGTGGCGAGCACAACATAATGTATAGAAATATGGAATCACTATGCTACACACTTCTAACTAATTGTGTGTTAACTATACTCAAATAAAAACCTTAAAGTTGGAAGTTCTTTAATAAATATGCCTTTTGAACTTAAGTTGATTTTTAGACTTTAGAAATTCATGAGGTTTTAGGCTTAATTAATGCTATCCCCCCAAATCTGAAAACAGTACGTGACTTTGATTCTCTCAGAAATAGTAACTTTGTATGTCCCTCTTATGTAAAATGAAATTGCAGTGCTGTATCACCACCACTTAACCACTTGGGCAACATTGTAAAATTCAGGGCTCTAATGGGGAGGGACTGTATTCCTCCTATTTAAAATGAATGAGTCACTTTAATACAGTATCTGAGGAGTGAGAGGGGAGTGAGGGTTCTCTTTAAGTTTGTGTGTTATGGTTTTCTTAGGCAGCAAGTTCAAAAATGAAGCTCGAAGCCTTTGCTCAATTGTGTATGTGGGTTTTATTTCTCGCAGCAGCCCGGTGTCTATTTAACATATGGGGAGTGGTTTCAAGTTCATTACTAAAGCTTATAGGCTAAAGTGCTTTGTGGGCTTGGCTATGACTTAAGTTGCCAAGTTGGGAACAAACTGCTTTCCTTGTGTATGTGGATTCCCTGGGTAGTCCGTTTCCTCCCCTCCAGGCTATCAGCTGCTTTGGAGATTAGTTTCATAGTAAAGGTTCTTTCTGTAGAGCAGTATGAAGCGTCTACTTCCACAGGGGCACCAGGTTAGTAAATAACATTTTGAACTTTCTGCTGCATATGTCAGATTTTCTTTCTGTAC
The DNA here is from genome assembly GCF_017311325.1 of Ursus maritimus. Classification (NCBI taxonomy): domain Eukaryota; kingdom Metazoa; phylum Chordata; class Mammalia; order Carnivora; family Ursidae; genus Ursus; species Ursus maritimus. The sequence continues at coordinate 90,130,048 of NW_024426552.1, forward strand.
TCCCGGGCGGGCGGTATGACGGTCAGCCTAGCAGTTGTGCCGTTGCTGTGTTCCTTTAGAAAATAATGTGAGTTCGGTGATCGTGGGCAGGCTTGGAGGTTAGGATTCTCCTTATAATGTATGCATTGTTAGACAATATTAAAGGCACATGGAAACGAGGATGAAATGGCATATGTGTGTTGGATTGGTCGTCTAGAGATTTGTACTCCTTTGTAAGCATTTTCAGCTCTTTTTTCCGAATTCCTTTCTTTGTGCCCTCCCATTAAATATTCTAGGCATAACTGTGATTTTATACATGGTTGAAAGTACTTTTTTGAACCTCGGGCAGCCGTGCGTTGCCATCCGGCTAGCGGCGTTTTGCCTCACACCCTTGTGCGTGATTGCCTGATGCACGGTTTTCCCTTGGGCCTACTTCTCATAGTTACAATGGACCAGAATATCATGGTGATTTTCTCTTTGAAAAGTCTGGCATTTTTCTAGAATGCGTCAAAAATACTTAATAGCTATCGATGTGGGCAGAGTCTACAGGTGGGTCAGGCTGGACTGAGTCCTTCTTTGTCACTTTTTATTCTTATGTAATTCCTCGGGATCTGAGATTACTTTTGGAGTAAATCTGACTGACAATGGAGTGTGCCTTGTAAAACACAGAACTATTGCTAATAGTAATAAAATGAAATTCCGTGAATAACAGTAAGTGCCAAGAGAGTATCTTCTTTAATTTCATTAAAGACCTAGAGAGTGGTTCTTACCTTTATTAATTTGTCACCAAAGCAACCCCGCATGAAATTGTCGTACAAGAGAAGTTAAATTGGATAATGTTTGAAAGTTTGTAACACTCTACGAAATATTCTTTTTTTTTATGTTAAGTATGTAATGTACTTGTGTTTTTAAATAATGCAAATATGCTTCTGTTATTGTTGCTTTATTTTGCGCCCCTTTTCCCCCACTGGGAAATACAATATATTAGAAAGGATCTGTTCTTCCATGTTCTTTTTTGTTTAAAAAAATAAAATTGACAAAAAAGAGAGACAAAAAGGAACTTTAAAAAAATCTTTGAGGTGACTTGCTAAACTTTAAGGACCTCAGTTCCTTAAGGAGCGCAGTCTCCGTATCTGCTGAGGCTGAAGTTGTTAAGTTATGACAACATGCCATTTCAGGATTACAAAATTGACTGTCCTGTATACCCTGAGACACAATGGTTCAGTTATAATATTGTCCCTGCCTGTGTAGACCTTTTTAATCAGCAAATCCACTAGGTCATTTTAGCTTTAAAAAAAAGGAAAAAAAAAAAAAGGCTAAGACTGCTATAATGTGCTTTAATAGATGCTCTCACTACATATTTGTACCATTATACTATTATTATTAAATGTCCTTAATTTAAAATTTAAAGGAAGACTTTTGTCAATGTGACTGTAGCTGTCCCATGATTTTAAAGAACCATGTTAAGAATATTTTGCTCATCAATTATTTGTGCTTAATTGGCACAGGTAAAAAAAAGCTCACATAAAACTCATTTTTGTCTGGGAAATCTGTTTCTGTGTTCCCAAGGGCTTTACAGCCTTTCATCAAGAGAGGAGAACCAAACCAAATACCACGGAGTAGAAGCACAAATAAACAAATGTGGCGAAGTATAGAATAAGAGGGGAAACTCCCTAAACGCCAGATTTTAGGGTTTTCCCAAAGAATATTCATTAAAATAGTTTCCTTCAAACATGGGGAGGGGAAAAAAAAAAGACCATACGGTAGGGTGTTCAGAATCTGTAATGTGAGGACAAAGCATCTAAGCAGACCTTACTCCTGACTCTAGCACGTGCTGTAGTTCTCGTTCTCATCTTGCTCCGCTCGCTTAGTTTTGTTACGTCTCTGCCTTTTGCCTGAAATCAAGCAGAGACGGGTATTTTTCTCATTCCGTACCATCTAATTTTAAGTGAAGCTTTGAGCTGATTACTTTTTATCAAACATGCCGTCTTGCTGGTGTTCGGAGTACTCTCGATGTTTCCCGAATCTCAGATGCCTTATGAACCTAGCTGGTGAGGCAGAAGCACGTGATCTCTATTTTCTTTTAAAAGGATTCAGAGCTTCAAGGTCAGAGACCAATCTTTAGGCAAGTGATGCCAGTATGAATTGGCCCACATCCCAAACATCAGCAGAACTGACTGGCCGTGGAAGACAGGCACTCGGAGGGAAGAAATGAATATGTAGGAGTAATTGTGACATTAGAAGTCAGTTTTCTTTTCTTTTTTTTTTTTTAAGATTTTATTTATTTATTTGACAGAGATAGAGACAGCCAGCGAGAGAGGGAACACAAGCAGGGGGAGTGGGAGAGGAAGAAGCAGGCTCACAGCGGAGGAGCC
>NW_024426552.1:90132411-90257190 GCF_017311325.1 Ursus maritimus
GATGTGGGGCTCGATCCCATAACGCCGGGATCACGCCCTGAGCCGAAGGCAGACGCTTAACCGCTGTGCCACCCAGGCGCCCCTAGAAGTCAGTTTTCTGACTGCTGAACCTCGATAAATCCATTCACGGCCCACATGGCTCTCATTCCACCCCCTGGGCTGGATCTTCGCAGTGCCTGTTTGGGGGGGTGTTGGCTCTTGGTCTGCAGGTTCGGGTCTTGTGGGATTCACAGAAAGGCTCCGGTGAGCAGTGCCACCACCTCCTTTTTCAGACCTAAGTCCAGGGTTCTTTTTTTTTTTTTTTTTTTTTTTTGAGATTTTCTTTATTTATTTGTCAGAGAGAGAAAGAGAGTGAGCAAGTGTGGATGGGCAGGGGGAGCGGCAGGCAGAGGGAGAGGCAGGCTCCCCACTGAGCAAGGAGCCCGATGTGGGACTCGATGCCAAGACCTTGGGATCATGCCCTGAGCCGAAGGCAGACACTTAACTGGCTGAGCCACCCAGGCGCCCCATAACCCCTGGGTCCTTGCTTGGCCCTGCTCACTGAGGGGGCTGATGTATAGGAGTCTTGTGCTGGTGTATCAGAAAGTGTGTGTGTGTGTTGGGGGAGGGGATCGTGGTGCTTCCCGCCGCCCAACCCAGACACTCACTGTTTCACGGTGACAGTAAATACTAACGTCCCAGACAGATTACAAAGCCTGAGGACAGATTTTACTCCTGAGGCTGATCTGACCACAGACCTTTCCAGTTCCCCATTTCATTCTGAAAAACCTGACCTAAGTTTTACATTCTGGCATTTCTGGTGTGAGTGGTAATAATAGTCATAGCAAGAGTAGGAGAGGTGGTGGTAATAACAACAGAACAACAACAGCAGCTAATACTGAAACCATTTCCTAAGGGCACTCCCTGCCCTAAGCCTCTTAGATACTCCTCACAACAACCCTAAGAGGCCAGTTGTCCTTATCCTCAGTTTATGGTCGAGGAAACTGTCCCGGGAAGGTTGTACACTCTATCCCATGTCATAGCAGGTAGCAGCAGTAACAGTGTTGTGCCTCCGAGGAATGCTTGGTGGGGAAAAAAAATAGTATGAGAAGTGGATGATGTTGGGAACTATAATCCAGTATTTCTTATTAATGAGAAACAACCATATAGACTTTGCCATCTGTGCTGCTCTTCTTACTCAAAGACGCTTCTGTTGACCTACTGTTAACAAGTGAGGCATGTCCTTTGTGTTCTTTTTCTACTGGGTGGGAGGCGAGCTTGTACCCTGCTCTCTCGCCTTGTTCTGCTTGTGACCAATGGCAAGGTACAGAGTTTGCCCATGGTCACTGAACGAGACCAATGGTGACCAGTCCACATGGAGAATAAGCCCATAGCATTGAAAACTGTCTTTTAACTATGTACTTAAGCTAACCTTGGAACTTCTGAGATTCTTAAAGGCTAAAATAATAAAACCACTAAGGCTAGGAACTTGGAAATTCTGATTGTTTCGCTTTAATTTGGCCTGGGTGAGTGTCCTCTTTATTTCTGCCCAGCATGATNTCCTGCTGATAATCAAAGCTCTGGTTATTTTGTCAGTCCTGAAGGCTGTCTGAGGCTTAGTGGAAAGCCAAGACTATGAGATGTGTATCTCCTTAAAAAATGTAAGTGTGTGTTTGAAAATGTTGGGCAAATAACTTTACTCTAGCTTTTGCTAAAAGTTAAACATGTGACAAATAAGTCTAGAATCTTTAACAATATTTAAAAACAGCCCACAGATTAAGGAACTAAGTTTAAAGAGAAGAAAAGGAAAGAAAAGAAATCAAACAATAAAAATTCTGATCTTTGGGTGGGGAAGGACTTTCTCTTTCTAAAACCAATAGAAGAAATCACAAAAGGAATAGGGTAATAGGTTGGAGTTTTCCGGGTAGGAGTGTAAAAGCTCTAAACACAAAACTCCTCACTTACTATCATGAAAGGTTGGAAATATTCAAAACATACAGAAGAAAAGTACACGAGGAACAATCATGCACCTGTGACAATTTTCCAACTATATGAAAAAATCGTAATAGGAAGTGGTGATGATAGATCTTTAACTTAAAGCACTCCAAGTCAGACTATTTGTGCGTCACATACTTGACCATGTTTGAAATATACCCATCTCGGTGTGTCTTATGGTTAGGGAGAGCAGAAACGGTGGTCACCTTAAGGTACTAGGGGTTTAGGGATTATTTTGAAGGTGGGAATTTCTGGTAGTTTATGTTTTCTTTTCTCTCTATACTTTTCCACATACTAATATCTTTAAACATGATTATATTTGAAAAAAAAACTATTATGGAGAGAAAAAAATGAGAACAAGATATACCAAAGTTTAATTGTGGGTTAACATCACCCATAATCTGTTTAAGGTGGTGGCTTTCAGAATGATTTTAATTTTCCTCAAATAGCTTGCAAATCTAAGATTTCCTTTAAGAAGAAATTATCATTTTCATAATAATAATTAAAATAGATTAGGAGGGACAGGTTAGATTTGAGGCAAGATCAATTTTTATAAAGGACAGGATAATTTCACTTTGGAGAACAATTGTTTCGCTGTGTTTATGCATTGTTATAGGAAGTTGCCCTTTGATTTTATCTATCAGGTTTAAAATTTTAGTCAGTGGTTTAGCCAATCCGATGTTAAGGTAGATAGTTTATTTCTAAGGGATGTGGGAGGAAGCTCACTTAAATACTTGAAACATCAGTCTAGAAAAGACACTCTTGTGGATTTCCGGTGTGTCTCAATAACACTTTCCTTGCTGTAAAAGCAGCTGATGCTATTTAGAAAGGGACAAGTCACATACCGAGATGATCCTTAGAAGAGGTGATTCAACTGGAATAATGAAGATGGAAGTGAATCTTAGAGGAATTGACTTCATTATTCCCCCTCTTCATTTTACAGTTGAAGAATGATTGAGTCCCCAAGGCCACAAGGTTCTAGTTGACTTGGAGTCTTTTGGGCCTTTTGAGGTCTTTTGATTCCCCAATTGCTGTTATTTCTAATACTCCATTCTGTACACTTAAAAGCATTTTAGTATTGATGAATGAAAGTATATTTCCATTTTTTCTGGCTTGGTAAAATAAAAAGGTAATACCATTCACCGCTTCCCTAATGACATTTGAGAAAGAGGCTGAAGGCCCATTGCTGCTTCCAAAGAAAACTCACCAACTTCACAGGCATGGTCTTTATTCTCATCATTGTTTGAACATTTTGTTCTTGGGTAAGGCTTATTTAATGCACATCTGGTTTTCATGTTTATTCTGGAAGACAGCAGCCACGTGGAATGACTAGAGATCACTTGATACTGAACCCTGGAAACCGTTTTCTAGCAGCTTTAATATATTGTATAATTTACATATCATAAAGTCAGCCCCTTGCAAGTGTACAATCCAGTGGTTTTTAGTGTATTTACAGAGTTGTGTAACCATCACCGTAATGTAATTTTAGAGCATTTTCATCATTTCAAGAAGAAACCTTGTACTCACTCCCTTGCTCCCATTTTTCCTTCTCTACCCCAAGGTAACCCATGTTCTAGCTTCTGTCTCTCTAGATTTGCCCACTCAGGACATTTCATATGAATAGAATCATTCCTTATGTTAGAAAGCTGGGAATTTTAATTTGATGCTCAAGGGAGACTTAGGTAAACATGACCTGGTCACTATAAGGGCCCTTTCTTATCAATAGTGTCCTGAAGTACGAGACTGAAGACAAAATGAACTCACTGTTGTCACCTGTTTATTAGATTAAGTGACTCATGTGTGTTTTCCGGAGTCCCTATATTTAAGATTCAAATTAAAATATTCAGTATTAGAATTTTAGAACTGTATGGGAATACCTACCCATTAGTATGAGATTGTTGCAGACGGTGTTGCAAAATTGTTAGGTTAGACCACTGCTTATTGGGACCTTGAGTGCATCAAATCACTTCACTAAGACTTAATTTTCTTATCTATAAAGTGAGGATTAAAATATAAGTACTAACCTTGTAGGGTTGTTGTGAGAATTAAGTGAAATATTATATTAAAAGGCCTGCCATAGCCCTCGAGGCTTCATAGGTGTTAAGTGAGTGTTAGTTATTGTTATTAGTGTCATTTATAATAAACTGTAGAATGGTATTTTACTTTGTTTTTTAATGACTTTATCTATGCCCTCCGAAGGATTTGAGTAGGCTTTGCAAGAGGATTTGCCTACCATGAAACACACACAGAGGAATAAAACAAAACCAGGGATGATCAAATTAGTACAAAGATAATATCAGAAGAAAGTATAATAACAATAGTAATGAGAGCTAAGATTTAGGAAGCAGCTTTTCAGTGGATATTTCAGTAGCATCTTTCCTAGTGAGTGGAGGGAATAACGTCAGATCAGAAAGGGGCAGAGACAGTCTGCCTTCCTACCCCGTGCAGGAGACCTCGCCATAGATGACCCCTTGGTGTGGTGTTGGAACTCACGGTGTCAGGGCGAGCTCGCCATCTCACTAGGTGTATGGCAACTATTTATTAAGCACTTCCCATGAGCTAAGCTAGAGTTAGGGCCCAAATTGACTCTGAAACTGTATAATTATTGTGTAAACGCACTGCTCAAGGCAACCAGTTTCCTTAATAATTCTTTTTAAGAATGGTCTTACACATAATACACTGAAATGTGCACTCTCTTGGTTTTTCTCCCCCCGAGCTTCATAGTACCGTCTACATGGAAAAGCGGACACCTAATCAGACAGTCCCTCTATATCTGAAGACAGTCATCAGTCTCTTGCTCAAACATGTGGGGTTATTTTTTATTGTTCCTTAGATTATATAGTTTAACACACTGCAACTCTTCTTTTTTCCTGGAATGTGTTCCTTTTGAGTATGCACAGTGAACTCGGAAGTCGTCTTCAAGATTCCCTTCCGATGTGCCTTTCCAGCAGAAACCTTCCCCGGGCCCCAGATTGAGCACTTCCTCCTCGAGGCTCCCACTACACTTCTCTTCACACTCTGAGAATCAGCTCTTAAAAGTCTGTCTCCACCCCTGGACTGTGAGCTGTTGACCTTTGTGCTCCTAAACTCCATCCGTGTGCTGGACATGGGCTAACTGCTCGATACAGTGGAAGAGAGATTTTGATCTTACATCCTATGGATTCCTACCTATGTCTGATTTTACAGAGCTATCAGTTATAAATGTCTTTGGACAAAAGACGCGCAGGTAAACTTTGATTAACCGAGAGCTGAGGTAGAAAACTAAAAAGCCGTAGCCTGTGACTTCTCTTGGACCAAAAGTAGCATCTTTTTGGGAAGCTGACTGAAGGTTGGTTTCAGTTGGTTGCCGCACTGTTCTTTCGGGTGGTTACTGTGCCGTTCATTTTCACACAGTGAAATTATCCGCTAATTGCCTGACACGAGCAAGATGCTTGCTTGTGTATTGGGCAAGGCTGATACCCATACCTTTGCTCAGAGAGATTTAGATAAAATGATTCTGACATTGACAATGTGATTGAATCACAAAGGTCACAGTAAGCTTCATACCGGTATTCAAGTAAATGCTGATAAGAAGATACAGTCCAAAGTCATCATTCTGTTTTGAGATTGTAGCAGTTTTTCATAGAGCATGGAGTTTTTCCTTAAAGCATGGATAGAGGGTTAACTTAAGAAAAATAGATATAACTGAGGCAATAAGGGAGCTGGCGTGTAACTGGAAGAAAGAATGTGGATCTCACCAAGGCTTTGCTGTAATTCAGAAAACTGGTGTGCGTCTTAAGCGAATTCATTAGGCCCTAGCTGGGACAGTCTGCTTGTAGTGGGGGAAGTGCTGGTGTGATCCAGTCTCAGGAGTTGTGGAGTGCTGCTTTGAGAGCTAGACTTCATACTTCTCCACTGTGTGAACCCTGGAGCTCTGCCTCTTGCCATATGAGTCAGAATTTACAGTCCTCTCTGTCCAAACTGAGTCTTCACCTCCCATGTGAGTTGTTACAGTACCAGGCACCCCAGTACATCCATCTTCTCCATTAACTTTTTGGCCACTTTTGTACTAGCTTTTCCCTAGAAGAAAGGCCATGCTGGTGGAGGCGTAGGGTGCCATTACTGCTCTGAGTGGTCCCTAGAGATCTGGCCTAAGCCTGGGGGAGGAAGACCGAGGCAGAGAATTCTAGAGTTGACGTGGACGTAGAGTGCAGCCACGAAACCAAGAAGGAGGCTTTTCTGGAGAGAGCTGATGCGGTGCCAGCAAGGCGCTGATCGCACACTTACTGTTTTAGGAAGCTTTCCGCTTTCCAGGGCCCTTTCTGTCCTTAGGGAGCCCAAAGCCTAAGAAAGTTCTCCTTTATGCTGAGGTGACGTGGGCCTCTCTAGAATAACCATCCTTGTGTTCCAGCTCCATCCCCTGGATCCACAGAGGAAACGTCTACTTACACCCACGGGCCTGGATATGTTCAAAAGGCTTCTCATTTTTGCTCAGCTCAACCATTTCTCATGATATCGTGTTTTGCAGACTCTTTTCCAGCCTGGTCTCTATTCTCTGAGTGTCCATGGTTTGTCCTTGTTGTTCTGTGGTCCTTGGATTGAATGCAGTACTCCAACTATAGACAGAGTAGCAGGCTGGGATTGTTGGCTGCGTTCCTGGATACTGCTCTTCTGATAATGTATCCTAAGAATGCATCAGATCATAAAAATACCAATATTAACATACGCCATTTTTTGTACAGTTGTTCTGTTTCAAAGCAATGTGCCAAAGTGCCTTAAATACGTTATGTCACTTAATCTTCACGGTGCTAAGGTCAGGATTATTATTGTATTTCCTTGATTTGAAGACACTGTCAATGGCAAGATACATCATCAGTTAAATTTCAGCTTTTCAGGGGAAAGAGAGGAAAGAAAATGCCATCACGCTGAATGTAGATATAAAATGCAATAGTCAGGGCGCCTGGGTGGCTCATTGGTTAAATGTCTGACTTTGGCTCAGGTCATGATCTCAGGGTCCTGAGATTGAGCCCCGAGTCAGGGAGTCTGCTTGTCCCTCTGAAACCTCCCCCGGCTCATGGTCTCTCTCTTTCTCTTTCAGAAAAATCAACAAAAAATCTTTAAAAAAATGCAAAATTGGCATGAAATTGCAAAAAATCAGGAAAGTTAAAATGTGTACATATTGAGAGAACGGGGGCAGAAAGAATCAAGGAAATATGGTATCTTCAGTCTCCAGGTAAGGAGACTAAGCTGAAGGAATTTGAGCAACTCCACAGTCTGGAGAAGAGAGCATGGGGGGTTCAGGCCCAGTTGTGCTGATGCAGTGTGTGCTACTACCATTCACTCTACTCCCTCCCAAGAAGCTCAAGGTGAGGTTTGCTCCTCCCCAGTTCCCAGGGCTTTCTCACAAAACCGCTGTCAATCCAGGGAACCCCTGCCTGAACTTGCCAGTGTGTTTCAACCTAAATGCAGATGTCTGCATTTATCCTTAGCCGTGAACAGCTTTCTCAATGCTCCTCTCCCCGTGTTTTAGAGCGTGGTTACCAGATCAAAGCATATACATGGTGTGTGTGTGTGTGTGTGTGTGTGTGTGTGTGTGTGTCTGCAAACACATTACATAGGGATGCCTGAAAGTGATGCGTTCCTAAACCTACCAGCAATGCGGTTGGTTTAGCACAATTGTTATGATTTTTAAATACAATCCATTACTGGTCTCACTGGGACTGGGAGTTCGGATCTGTTGTGGGAAACTCATGCATTTGATTGTCTGCGGGCTCCCTGAAGCCCCTATCCTAGGCCGACTCAGGCCTGTGAGTTACCTTGTCAGTGTTCCCTTGTAGTTAATATGTGCCTCTCTGTTTCTGTGGCCTCTGGACCTGGCTCTGAGTCAGAATCCCTGGGGGGCCACACTGACCCCAAACTTTGCTCTGCTTCCCACTTGCCCTCTGACTTTGAGCATGTTCACGTCTTTCCTTTTCCTTTACTGTAAAATCCTGGGTTATGAGCAGTTTATAAAAAATCTCTGAATCCAGACGACGATCATGACAGTAACACAATGAGTGGGCTGCGAATTAAAAGCAGTTCTTTTTATAGACCCATTGTTGTTGAAGGAGGAATATCTTGCAGACCTTCCAGGAGATATCTGGATGATTAATTAGCAAGAAGTCCATTCTGGTTGTTCTAGTTCTTTCTCGATGAAGACAAGGAAGAAGTAGACAGTGTCAAGAATGTATAATTGGGGGCGCCTGGGTGGCACAGTCGTTAAGCGTCTGCCTTCGGCTCAGGGCGTGATCCCGGCGGTCCGGGATCGAGCCCCACATCAGGCTCCTCTGCTATGAGCCTGCTTCTTCCTCTCCCACTCCCCCTGCTTGTGTTCCCTCTCTCGCTGGCTGTCTCTCTCTCTGTCTAATAAATAAATAAAATCTTTAAAAAACATGTATAATTGAAGGTTTTAAGGAAAAGAACCTGCCTAGTAGACTTCAGGTAACAAAAAGGCTAGAACTAAAGAAGAGAAAGAATTTCCACCTGTATGCAGTGTAGTCTCTTAGCTCCTGCAAGTATCGATTTGTGACTCGGAAACAGATGTAATGTGTTTTTTATTTTAAAAATGGGAATAAAAAAAAAGTCAAATATACATCTAACCTTCTAGAAGACCACTTTTAGTTACGTGCATGGCTTTTATATATGGAGTTATTAGGCTTTCATAACTCAGTTTAAACAGGTAAGGAATTTTGAGTAAAAATTAACTCCATCAGATGCTTCTTTAGATGTCAGCTCTGAGCCCAACATAACTCCTGCTTCTTGTGAGAGGACCATTGCTATCCTGTACTTCTTGGCTAAAATATAAGATAGCCCTTTGCTGTCCACAAATGGAAGTTTAGCACTTAAAAAGAAAACCATGCACCATATTGAAATAACTCAAGTTAAGTCAAGTATAAACTCAAATGTAGGTTGACTTCGGTGTTGTGTTAGAAAACTGTGATAAAGTTGCCTTGATAAGAAGTGACCCCTGGATTGTGAGGGAAGGTGGTAATAATACCGTACAGAGCTTGAGTTTAATCAATCCACAGCACAGCCCTACCCTTTGCCAAAGTACTTATCATCCCTGATGAGGGATTCACGATTTGTCAAAAGCTTAATATATTTTTATTTGCTACATGCTAGAGACTTTTAAAGACACAGGTTAGGAAATTTTAGAAGGGCGTGAGACTACAGATATATTCCTTTATAGATGCAGCTCTTGCCTCTCTCAGCAGTTCCCTAGGGATCGCTAAAGGTTCTTTACAGTATCTGTGTGCCACCATCCAGGCGAATTAGGTCTTGATAGAGCCATAGAAGGCTGGTTTTGTTCTCACTGAAATATCCCTTCTGTCATAGTTTCCTTCTCAGACCTCCCTTCCTCCTGTCATTAAAGTAAATACATAATTTTGGACTAGTCTAAACCAGTGTCTTTCAAACTGCTGTCCCTTTGAATCGCCTGGGATCTTGTTAAAATGCAAATTCTGAGGGACACCTGGGTGGCTCAGTCTGTTAAGCATTTGCCTTTGGCTCAGGTTATGATTGCAGGGTCCTGGGATTGAGTCCCACATGGGGCTCCCTGCTCAGCGGGGTGTCTGCTTCTCCCTCTCACTCTCCCTCTGTGCCCCCCTCAAATAGATAAATAAAATCTTTTTAAAAAAATGCAAATTCTGTTTTTGGGATATGCCGAAGGCTCTACATTTCCAACCATCTTCAGGGAGATGCCTCTGCTTCCAGTCCATAGACCACCCTTTGAGGAACAAAAATCTCAAGGTTTTCACTGTCAGTGCTCCCAGGGAGACAGGTGGTGGGAAAGGGTGGGTGATAAAACAAACATTACGGGGAGGAGACTCATATGTTCATTGACGACTATGATTACTTTGGCGGGTGCCCAGCTGAGTTCAGAGAGGCAGCAGTGCACATTACTAAGAAGCTTGGGACCTGGGGCACCTGGGTGGCTCAGTCGGTTGGGCATCTGCCTTTGGCTCAGTCGTGGTCTCAGGGTCCTGGGATTGAGCCCCACGTTGGGCTGCTTGCTCAGCACGGAGCCTGCTTCTTCCTCTGCCTGTTGCTCCCTCTGCTTGTGCTCTCCCTCTCTCTCTCTGTCAAATAAATAAATAAAATCTTAAAAAAAAAAAAAAAAGAAGCTTGGAACCTGCAGTCCTCATCTGCCCTCCAGCACTTGAATCACATGTGCACATTACTAATCTCTCTAAACCTGAGTTTCTGAATTTGTGACAGGCAGATAATCTGAAAACCTATGTATAAGATTATCGTGATGATTAAATGATAACATTCATGTAAGTACTTAGTAAGTGCTTGCTATTAGTAGTTATTAGTAGTAATAATGCAGAAAGCATTTACTGAACAGCTCCTGCATGCCTGGCATGTCAAGATAGGTATGTAAAGATTAAAAGGCAACTCTTTAATTTCAATTGGGATTGAATTGGTTTATTTGCAAGTCCCTGGAGTCGAGATTAGATCTAAAACTTTTGACTCCAAGTCCGGTGCCCTTCTTTTCTGTGTGCTCATTGGCTGTTTCTTAAGATGTGTAGCCATCATTAATGCAAACTTGGTTTCAGACAACTTTAATTAAGTGGAACCCATACACTGAGTCTCAGTGGATTCAACATGTTCTTTTTAAAACCGAAAGTCAGTTGTGCCTGGTTCCTTGGGTTTGCACGAGTTATCTGTGAGGATAGAAGTTGAAGGATCGGTTTTTGTTTTGTTTCTTGTCAGCTGAATTGTTTTGCTTGATCAGCGAGACAGGAGTGGTATCAAAGGAATAGGCATCATCAGTTTCTGTTCTCCGGTGGATCAATTTCTGAGCATACGTCTGCCCTCCATTTTGGCACCTTTTAAAGTGATTTCAAAAGGTCTTTGCATGACCTGACTTGTTTTCCTAAAACAGACTAAAAACATAGGCACCCTGCCTCTTTTGCAACAAGCCAACAACCCAACACAAATGCATGTGTGCCTATGGGGAGCTAGGTGTTTCCACTTTCCACCATCTTTGCTACCTTTCTTTGGAAAGGAAAGATCACTGACTCAGAATTCATCTTTTCTTTTATCTAATTGTTTTTTAGTTACTGAGACATGCATGCTTTTCCTGAGCTTAGATTAGTTTGTATATGTGTGGCACATACTTTTGTGATTTTTTAAGAAGGTACTGGTTTGGCAGACACTTCCCAGTGTGACTGTTGTGTTTGTGAAAACATGATAATCTCATTGAGCAGTCTTCAGATGGTGAAAACAATGGAATTTGAGCAATATTCATTGTAAGCACAGACCGATTGCTTTCTTTTAAGTGCTTTGACAATGGCTTTTTCCTTCGTGTCTTTCCGGTTATAAGTAGCAATTTGTCTATTTTTGTTACAAGAAATGTAGAAGTGATTTTGCATTGGTTGTTCCTCTGTAGGATCAAGGAAAATTACCTGCTCTTCCTTTGAGTGTTGATATATGTTGATCGATTATTACAACTCTGTTTATTATTTCCGTGTCTTTTTTTTCCGTGACTTTGCAGATTTTTTTTTTTTAACAACAGCTTCATTGGGTTATAATTCACAAACCGTAAAATTCACCCATTTGAAATATACAGTTCAAAGTTTTTCATATATTCACAGAATTGTCTTTGCAGATTTTTGACAGTACATTTTTCTTTCCTCTTTCTACTGTGTAGCCCACACTCCTTCTTATTACCATTCTTTTAATGAATTTTCTTACTACTTATAGTTTTGGGCATTTATAGGGTCCATAACAATGAGTTTGTGGAAGCTACACACTGAAGGCACTTCCTGACTACATTGTGGCTTTTTATTAACTTTGTATTAGTGCTGTTTAATGATGAATCATCATCTGTCAACTATGTCCATGTGTTATTAAGCCTGGCATGTTTCTCGTTGCTCCTCTATCCTTCCTTCCTGCAAACCTCACCCTCCACACACATCCAGTTTGGCTTGTTTACTTTAAATATTGCATTGATTCTACAGTGTGACCGAACCGAACCCGGATGGTCCCATGAAGGTATTGCTCCCCACGGCGGAAGCTGGTCTGGAGATTGTTGTTCACTGTAGTGACTTCAAAGCAGAGCAGAACCAGTTTTCTGTTCAGCTCAGTATCTTTTTTATTTGTGAAAGAACGTCATTGTTTAGCTGACTAATAAAACAATAACCAATTGAAATTGATGTTACTTATCCTGCAAAATTCTATTTGAGGCAGCCCAAGTTTATTATTATTGAATGCCTTGTAGCTCCAGGCCTCTAGCATCTAGAGGAGGGAATGGGAGGTGGTGGGTAGTGACTTTGAGATAAAGTCTAAATGCCTTAATCACCTGCCTGGACCCAATGTCCAGCTACACTGCACCTTTTTCATTTCCTCAAACCTGCCATGGTTATGGACAGAAAATATGGTGGTCATATTGAAGAGATATTTAGAATTTGGCAGGACTTAGTAATTGATTGGATATAGAGAATTAGGGAAAGATAATTGCTAAGGTTGAGTTCCAGGATTCAGTTTATGCAGCTGCGTAGAGGATGTTTCCTGTTCATTCAGGAAAGAAATATAGGACAAGGAACTGTTTTGGCATTTGGAAGATGATGAATTCTAATTTGAGCATATTAGGTTCACCCAATGGGAAAGTTCGATATATAGATCTGAGGCTTAGGAGAAAGAATAGGCTGGAAACAGCTCTTGAGAGCCCAGTAGACACCAGCGACTGGGAATGCAGAGATTGGCTTCTGTCTTCAGGGAGCTCCCAGTCTTCCAGAAGACTGAGAGGCATGTACCCTGTGGAAAGGAATGTACTCAATGGTGGTTTCAAAACCCCAAAGAAGGGAAACCTCAGCATGTGTTGTAATCCTTAGAGCGAATGAGATCACCCTGAGAGGTGGGTAGAGTGGGAAAGAAGGGTCACAGGACTCTGAAAAATGCTAGCATGTAAATATTGAGCAGAACAACAGCTTCAAAGAACATTCCAGCTCAGTGGCTGGAGAAGGAGGAGGACCACTAGAAGGGTGTGGGAGCATGAAAGCCGGGAGAAATCAGGGAGTCAAGAAGAATGGAGTCAAGGGTTACGCAACAGAAATCTAAATGAAAATAAGAACGGGGAGGTGTCTTTAGGATTGCACAATATACAGGTGGTTAGGAACTTTGTTGAAAGCTGGCGGGGTCGAGTTGCAAGCCAGGTGCAGTGGATTGAAGAATGAGGGAGGAGTGACAAGATACAAAGGAGCAAGCAGATAACTTTTTTAAACAGTGTGCCTTGAAATAGGGGTGAGAGAGCGAGAGAGCAGGATAGAGTCAGCCGAGGTTGGAGTCCATGCAGTTGAATGCTTTTTCTGCACCCATGTTTAGAAACCTTGGGGAGGGGGCCAAGAAGGTAGTGGGTTGGCTTGGCCCAGGGTTTGGTTTCCCAGGTGAGTGCGACAGAAGGACAGTGGGACCAGCAAGGAGAGGTTTTCAGCAATAGAGGAGCTGGAGTCATGAACCATGACTGGATGAACAGGGGTTGTGAGGCCTGCCATGGGCTGAGGGAACAGGCTTGTCCGAGATGCAGTTGTTGCTGGGCGTCAAAGGTGTTCTTGGAGACAAGTTGTCTTTGCTGCTGTTTCACCAAAAAAGGATGATGGTCTCCTGGTCTTAATAGTGAATGAGTCACAGGGCAGATCTGTAGCCATTTCATCGTGAGCCCTAAATTTGGGATGCTTTGCAGGTTTGGGGGAGGTTATGATGCCATTAATCATCTATATTCATCCATCCCACCAAAGGAAGGTGGAAATGGTATCTCTATTGTTCTGGCTGTATTATTTCTTTTTCTAGATTTACTTCTTTTGTTAAAATTAAGCAAAATCCATTTATGTCCCTTCTCTTAAGTAGTTTGGTTAGGCACAAGCCATGTAGCACGGTTTGCAGATACCAGGTTTGATGAGAGTTTGTTGAGTATTGTGTACCTCGGAATATGAAGAACGTGGCTTCTAGGGAATGGACAAAGCGGGCAACGTGAAGTTCAGGAGTCATGATTTGAATCTCAGACCCACTACTTACACAGTATGACCCTGGTCAGACCTCCTAATCATTTTGAATCATTGCTTCTTTAGCTGAAAAGAGGGCAAAAAATAATAGTTTGCCTGCAGGATGAGGAAAAAAAGATGTATTTGTGAGAAATGCTTTGTAATCTGGAAAGCATTATGCACATGATCTCTGTTTTGCCCATATAGTGAGCTGTTCTAAGTCTTATTCATATTCATTCCTCAGTTGGTCTATAGTTCTGAGAGTCCAGAAGACACGAGGAACTGGGAATCTAGAGATGACCTCTCCCTTCGGGGGACTGAGAATCTTCTAGAGGAGACGAAGGCTAAGTGGAAAGGAGTGTCCTCAATGGACTCCCCTAAATGCTGTCGAAGCACTGAGGAGAGGCATCTAAAATAGACTGGGAGGTCAAGGGAGGCTTCCTCGAGGAGGTGGCACCTGTGATAAGCCTCAATGCAAAGAGTTAATCAGGCCAAGAAGGAAGCTGGAGGAAGGCAAAGCTGTAGAGGGAGCAGCTTCTGGGAGGCTGAGAAGTTGGAGAGCATGGAGCATGTTAGGCTCAGTCCAGCTGAGCAGGGAAACATCATACCTTCCAAAGCTTGACTTGTGAAGTCACAGCATAAGAGAAGCAAGAGGTAGAGGGGAACATACGTGTAAATGAGGTGCTTCGGGATATTTTAAGTGGTCATAGGAAGAAACCCGAGAGCGCTGAGGTTGATACAGGAGTTGATGAATGGAAAGGAGGGTTTGAAAGCAGCAGGGCAGGGGATGGGTGAGGTGGGAGGAGCCCACTTCTGGGGTTTGGGTGGGAAGGAGGGAAATACACAGAGGAAGGTGAGGAGTCAGGAGAGGGTTCCTTCCCTCAGGCCCTTCTTTTCATAGTAAAGTGAGATATGTGAGGTCATTTGTTTCCCAGAGCCCAGCGCGGGGCTCAGCGCATTGTGGTTGCACAGTGAGTAGCTGGTGAGGGAATTACCGTCATCCTGAGCCGCTGGAGAAGCCGCACAGGCCACGCTGCGCGACTGGCAGGCACGAGGGCTGGCCGCTCTTGGGTGCACTGAAGTGCGGCAGCCTGTCTTTCTGTTTGCCGTCTCTCCTTAGCGTGGATGCGACCCATGCGCTTTGGAGCCTCAGGGATGTTGCAGGGTCAGGTGTCACGAGAAAATCCTGTTCCTTCGCGACAGTCAGGGGAGTGACAGCTTCTTGAGCAATCCCAAACTTGTTCTTCTCAGCGACGCTGGCAGCCCGTCCCCACCTACTGAGCAGAGTCTGGCGGCAGCTGAGACAAAGGCAGTTTATCCTGCCTGTCGGGTTGTCCTTCTTACACATTTTGAACGTGGGTCAAAGCTGCATTCTGTGGAAACAAGCTGGCCCTGAAAGGGCTGGTGTGAGTATGCGGGGTACAAAAGAGACCTGAGTTCTAGACTCGCCTCTCCTTTCTCTGTGGGACCCCGGGCCTCTGTCTTCTCAGTGCACTGGCGGAGGTTGGACCGAATGATGACGTAGGTCATCACGTGTGCTCGATGGCGCTGACCGAGTTTTGTACCCATTGGCTTCATTAGTCCAAAGATTGTATCCTCAATTCTTACTTAGTGGCTGCCACCAAATACGTGTGCCACAGGTTTATTGAACTGGATTGTGTCAGCTCCTCTTTCTTCTCAGATACACACCCACACAGGCAGGCAAAGTGAAATAATACCTGTCGATCGTGTAATTTACGTGTTCGTTCAACTCATTTCTTCTCGACAAATGCTAAAGATATGAGACAGATCGTACTTGATTTCTTTCAGAGATGGCAAGGAGCTTGAAGCCCCTGAAGTGGGAGGTCAGAAGAATTCAGAGGCTTCACTGAGGCTCAGAGGAGACAGTGGGTGTGCTCCCATCGCGATGCTGGCCAGGGGGTTGTGACTAGGGAGGCTGGACACAAGTTCAAGACATGGTCATGCGGGGTCTCCAAGGAGCTCCCAGCTCAGGAAGAATAAAAGAGACACACAGATAACTTCACTTTAGCAAAAAAATTTTGGATTTGTATGATGGAGACCAAAGGATGACAAATGCACTGAGTTTTCTACTTTCCGTGGTTGGCTTGGCATTTAGGAAACACGTCTGTTTGAGGTTTTGTTTTTTTTACTTCTCTTGGCTAGAGCGTTGGTGCTTGATGATGGGTGTACCTTTCCCATTAATGATACTCATAGTTAGCAGTAATATTTCTACAATCAATGATGTATTGGGTTCTTACTTTGTGTCAGGTGCTGGGTTGAGTACTTTCTTAGATCCTTAAGATTCGTCTCATTTTATAGATGACAGAACTGAAGCTCAGAGAGGCCCAGAGTTATATAAGCAAAGCAAGAAGTTACTAGCTATAAGACTCCTAAGTGGCAGAGCCAGGATTAAGTGCCTCTGTTCTTAAGCCACTGGGCCCAGGGTCTGTACGTTGGTTGCAGATAAGCCGAAGGAATGAGTGAGGATAGACTGTGGAATCTTAAGGAAGATGGGGATCTTGAGAGCGGGTAAGCCTGGTGGATTCAAAGCTTTCATCTCATTTTTAATTCTAATTGAGTAGTGGGTTTTTGTTTTTGTGGTTTTTTGTTTGTTTATTTAACTCGGAAAAGACTTGATGGCTTATTGTGCTCATCTGTGGGAATGACCCAGCTTCGTATTCCCAAGAGTTTACAACATCACAGAGGACATGAGGCGTGCCCCCAAACCTCTGAGATACACGTGCCACCAAAAACTTAGAAACCAGATGATACAACGCTTAGTCAAGAGAGATGTTGTCTCTGCCTGCAGGGAATGGGTTGAGAAGAGCCTGGAAAGTCTCAGTGAGAGGGAATGTGGAAGGTCTCGGCAGGCAGAGATTGGAGGAGGAGGGGTATTTAAAGTGACAGGGAAATGCACGGGTCAGGGGAAGGACCAGGGCCAAATGTACAGTCTTACATAGTTCTAAATCAAACACCCATGTAACTACTACTCAGGTCAAGAAAAAGAACTGCGCCGGCCACTTCAGAAGCTGGCCCCAGTGCCAGTCCCCTGTCCCCAAAGTAATCACTCTCTGCGTTTCTTGATAGTTTCATCATCTGAGTGTGCATCCCCAGACGCTAGGGTTTAATCTTGCTTGTTTTTTTTTTTTTTTTAAACAATTTTTTTTTTAAGATTTTATTTATTTATTTGACAGAGAGAGAGACAGCCAGCGAGAGAGGGAACACAAGCAGGGGGGAGTGGGAGAGGAAGAAGCAGGCTCCCAGCAGAGGAGCCTGATGCGGGACTCGATCCTGCAACGCCAGAATCACGCCCTGAGCCGAAGGCAGACGACCAACCGCTGTGCCACCCAGGCGCCCCTAATCTTGCTTGTTTTATGATTTTCTTATTTGATACGTATTTTGAACAACTTTTAATCTACAGATTTTCTTGCATCCTTATCTTTTCCTTGTAATTTTTCTTGAATAAAACCCCAGGCTCTTTGACCTGTAGAGTTGCCTGTGGTCTGGGTTTTGCTGACTATTGTCATGGTACCATTCAACATGCCCCTCTGTATTAGCTCCTGTAAATTGGTTAGTTGACTCCAGAGGCCTGATCAGACTGAGGCTCGATTCCTAGGACCCATCGGACCAGACAGTAGCAAATGAGTAGAACTTGAGTAGGAGATTGGGCTATAAAGGCATTTTGAGATCAGAAATCCAAATGGGATAATTGTGATCTTGGGCTATGGTCCAGCTGTGTGTGTGTGTGTGTGTGTGTGTGTGTGTGTGTGTATGGAGCTGGGAGACTAGGAGGGTCACTTTGTAGGTTTCTGAGCCAAAGAACATCATCTTCACAGGTATCTTTTCCAGCCACATATCTACATGCAAGTGACTCTATTGATCAATGTTAAAAGGGTGAACTAAAGAGTGTCTGAAATCTTGAAATAATATGCATGGTTGGTTATCATTTTCTGTAGTACTATGATATAAGGTTGCTAACAATTTCCTATAAATGCTTCTTAGTGAAACTGTGTAATAGGAAATGGTAAATTCATAGTATAAATACTTTTGTGACTAGCATACAAATATTATATGAATAAGTCTAGGGAGAAGCATGAGTCTTAAAAATCAAGAAGTATAAAAAGAACAAATCTAACTAAAAGGAAGAAATCTAAGAAGGATGTCTACTGAAAGAGAGATTTGTGCTTAAGGAAATCCAAAAATACTTTTCCCAGATGGCTTATTGAAAACTGCTATCATGAGTAGAATTTGTTTATTTTTATTTTTTTTTTAAGTTTATGTATTCAAGTAATCTCTACAGCCATCATGGGGCTTGAGCTCAGAACCCTGAGATCAAGAGTCGTGTACTCTTCCAACTGAGCCAGCCAGGTGCCCCTACCATGAGTAGAATTTAAATAGGACAGTGGTCTCACAAATATTGTTTTTTGGAGGAACTTACTGGTGTCATTATTTACCTTGTTTTGCATTTAAAAAGTAAGAAGACCAGCTTACAATAACAGCAGCTAATGTACACATGGCACTTACTTTGGGTCGAATATTATTTTTAGCATTTTATATGTGAACTAATTTAATCTCACAACAACCCAATAATGTAGGCATTATTACTCTGCCCATTTTATTTATTGGAAAATGAGGCACAGAGAGGTTAAGTTACCTGTCTAGGATTATACAGCCAGTAAGTGGTGGAATGGACATACAAACTAGGTAGCCATATCACTCTAGTACACTGTCTCTCAACCAGAATGCAGGTGGTAGCGAGGGCCAGTGGCTCAGGTGTTTCTCTAATGGGGGGCTACATATTTGTCTTCGTCTGAGATATCTGTTCTTAATTTCACTAGAGTTCGGGAGGGACTCCTGGCCCCACTGCACACTATAGCCCAGTGACCTGAAGTGACGCCCCTCTCCTCTCTTCCTTGAGCTTCTGTAGAAGGGACACGTCCACTGTAGAAGGGACAATGGTACTTCCTTTATTGAGTATTCTAAAGATCAATGCGATCAAGTATAGGAGAATGCGTTAAAAGAAGCAAAATGCTACATTGGCTATAATTTTAATCATATGTATTATCATTTTTACTTCCGTTTTTGAGGAACTTGTGAAATGAGCTTCATTATATTTGAAATGCTTGGACTTCTGGAATGAAGAAAAGGACTTCCTAATTTGATGTGTTAGATTACCTGGTGCTAAGGAGAGGAAATTTTCAAATGAATATATAAAGGCTTTCTTTTTTTTTTTTTAAGTTTAATTGAATCACTTTTAATAACTCCTCTGAGAAGGCAAAAGCAAATACAGCTTCAATTTTGATGTCCGTTTTTCCCTTGCCCAAGCATCACCACTGTTAATAGTGGAAATTCCCACTTTGTAGACCAGAGCCGTGGATCATCAGGGCTCTACTTGGAAGGTTTAGTTGCCACAAAAAAGACCAGATTTGCTTTCAGTTCCACTATAGGCCTGTTTAACTTCATCTTTCTAGCACTGATGTTGAACCAATCGCCAAGCATGGCCAAAGTTTGTGCATGCCAGCTGTTGATTTTAAGGGAAATCAAATTGGAGTCTACCAAAGCATATTCTTTCCCAAGGGTGGGTGAGGGACAGTGGGGGACAAAGCACATCACGGTATTTTATATATTACCCTATTATTGGGTCACCAGTACTGTCTGAATTTAGAAGGAATAGTGCATCTCGTTTTCGCAAAGAATGCAAAAATCATCCACGAAGATTGGATTTAAGGACATTAGTAAAATGTCACTTTTATTTGATAGTTTTTAAATTTGTTTTGCATGAAATATTTAAAAAATACAGATTAACATTTAGGAAATAAAAACCTATGTGCCTATAACATCCAAATTTAACAAGTTTTATCATTTAGGCATATAGCCTTCTGAATCAAAGTAAGAAACAAAGAAAATGTTGCTGGTATATTGAGTCCTCTTAGTACCCCTTCCTAATTGCATTCTTTCTCATTCTCTCTCTCTCTAAAGGTGACTGTCCTTCTGAAGTTGTTGTATATTATTTCCTCAATTGCTTTGTATGTCCTACTTCTAGGTATGTTAATGGGCACCATATAGGATTATTCTGTGTGTTTTTTAATATTAAACAAAAATTTTAAGTTGTCTTTTTTTCGCCAAACTTTGTGTTGAGATTATTCATGTTGATACAGGCAGTTCTGATCTGTTTATTTTCTCTGCCTTTTGGTACTTCATTAAAAATGTAATTCATTTATCCATTCTCTGATAGGTGGACATTTTGATTGTCCAGTTTTCTTTACTGTGAACAGTGCTTCAGTGCTCGTTCATAATATATTTTCTTACCTAAACTCACCCATGGTTGAGTTTCTTGGTGAATATATTGAGAGGGAGAATTGCAGGGGAAGGTTATGCCATGTTCAAGTTTATTAGACCTCACCAAATTGCTTTCCAATGGGGTATTTTATTTTATTTTTAAAGATTTTATTTATTTGAGACAGAGAGAGAGAGCAAGAGAGGAGGGTCAGAGGGAGAGGGAGAAGCATACTCTCTGCTGAGCAAGGAGCCCGATGCAGGGCTCGATCCCAGGACCCTGAGACCATGACCTGAGCCAAAGGCAGATGCTTAACCAACTGAGCCACCCAGGTGCCCCTCCAACACATTATTTTAACTCACACTTCTACCAAGTGGTGTATGAGAGTTCCATTATCTAACCAATACGTTATAATTTCTGACTTGCAAAAATTTTACTAATTCAATGGATGTGAGAAAGTATCTTATTATTTTAATATGACTTCCCTGATCACTAGAAGGGTTAAACATGTTTAAAGAATCACTGTAAATTTAGAGTTCATCTTCTATGAATTGCCCGCATGTACTCCTGGTCTATTTTCTGCTGGTCTTTGGATCTTCTTTTTATGTATTTATAGGAGTTCTTCATATATTCTATGTATGTTTTCTCCAAATTTGGGTTTGTTGTTTAATTTTGACATTTGTCTAATTGAAGTTTTAAATTTTAGTGTAGTTAAATTTATTAGCTTTTCCTTTATGGTTTGTGCTTTTTATGTCTTGTTAAAATGCTTTCATGACCCTGAGATCATAAAGACATTCTTCTATAGGTCAGAATTTTTTTTTTTCACATTTAGGACGTTAATCCATACAAAAATTATTCTTAAGGGAGCTGTGAGATTGAGAATTCTATTTTATAGTTCTTTGTGAATTGCCAGTAGTGCTAGCATTGTTTATCAAACGGTTCATTCTTTCTTTACTGATTCTTTTTCATACCTCTTCTGTCATACACCAAGACCCATATATGCATAGGTTTATTTGGGGAGTCACTATTTGGTTCTGTGTGTCTATTTCTGTGTCAGTACCACACTATTTTAATTTCTCCAGCTTTATAATAATTCTTGATATCTGGTTGGACAAAACTTATCTGCTGATTCTTAATTCTTTTCTGTTATGAATTTTAGAGTCATATTGTCAAGTTCTGTGAGAAATTCTCTGGAATTTGAATTAGTAGATTAGTTTCAGGGAAAGTAACATATTCATTTACTTGGTTCCATATTTATTGAATTTTAGGATATCATTTCACTGTCTTATAGCCCCATTTGTTTTTTGCTATTTTTTTTAAAGATTTTATTTGTTTGAGAGAGAGAGAGAAAGAGAGAGGGAGAGCGAGGGGTGGGAGGAGCAGAGGGGAAGGGAGAGGGAGTGGGGGAAAGAATTCTGCACTGAGCGTGGAGCCTGCTGTGGGGCTTGATCTCACAACCCTGAGATCATGACCTGAGCCAAAACCAAGAGTCTGATGCTTAACTGACTGAGCCACCCAGGTGCCCCACCCCCATTTGTTTCTGATGAGAGTTTAGTGGTCCTTAGCATGGTTCTCTTAAATGTAGTAAGTCCTTTTTATCTGGCTACTTTTAACATCTCTTTTCTTTACATTTTAGCAGTTTGACTTTAATATGCATAGATGTGATTTTCTTTGTATTTATTCCTGCTTGGGATTCACTAAACTTTTTCAATCTGTAAATTTATTTTGTTTACCAAAGTTGATACAATTTTTGGCCATTATTTCTTTAAACATTTTTTTTTCTTTCTCATTTTTTCTCTAGCCCAACTTTCTGGGCCTCAAATTGCATGTATGTTTGATCTTTTGATATTATTACATAGGTCACTGGGGCTCTATTCATTTATTAGAAGTCTTCTTCCTCCTCTTCTATCTGTTCTTCAGATTGGATAATTTCTATTGATCTGTCTTCGAGTTCACCGACTCTTTCTTTTGTCATTGCCATTCTGCTATTAAGCCCATCCAGCGAATTTTTCTTTTTTCCTGCTAAGATTTTCTATTTGTTCATGAAAAATGTACTTTCCTTTACATTCTTGAGTTTGTTTACTAGTTGCTTTAAAATTCTTGTCAGCTGGAGGTGCCTGGGTGGCTTGGGATTCTCTCTCCTTCTCCCTCTGCCCCTCCCCCCTTAAATAAATAAATAATCTTTAAGAAAAAATAAAATAAAATCCTTGTCAGCTGATTTCATAATCTCAGAATGAGATTGATGATAGACTGTTGATGATAGTCTTTTCTCTTCAGAATGGGTCACATTTTTCTGTTTCTTCTATGTCTAATAATTTTAGGTGACATTATGATTGATATATTGTAGAAACTCAATTCGGTTATGTTCCTTTCAAGAGGTTTTTTGGCTTTTGAGTGGGTAGTTAATTTGGCTGGACTTAAACTCCAAACTCTGTCTTTCCTGTGGTGGGCAGCTGCAGAAATCTCTGTGGAGGTCATTTTAGTTCTATCTGAGTTGCTTTGGAGTGTGCCCATGCCCGCATGGTTCAAGAGTCAGCCTGTGCAGAATCTGGCACTCCTCCTCTGTGGCTCTCCCTTCCAGAGTTTCCCACTTCATTTTTCAGCTGCTGTGAAAGCCATGAAGCCTGTTGTCTGGGTCCTCAAGCCAGTAGAATTATGATTTTCTATCTGAGTTTTAGTCACCCAACCTAGCATGGCCTTAATCTGCCTTTAGACAAAAACCATGCCATTCCTTTCTTCCAAATGTAGATTACCTTCCAGTTTCTGCTTCTTTGTGGTTGTTCTTCAGTTATTTTTTATAACTGAATTTATAGTCATTATCTGCAGGGTGGCTGATCTAATAGGAACTACACCTCCATTTCTGAAAGCCAGAAATTTTAATCCTGCATCAGTTTTATATAAAGGTTTTCATTTTGTAGTTACCTCAGTTCCATGCGGTTTCTTTCCAGGGCTCCTGGGTATAGTTTTTCTAGTCTCTTTTAAACACATAGGGTAACTCTTTGAGGCTTAGGTTATTTGGAGGAGGCTGCTTCCGAGCCCCTGCCTCCTATCGTCCTGGGGTCATGTCTCCTAACATTCATGTGGGGACAGAACTGTAATCCCAGATCTTTTATCCAACACCAACACCCTTGGGCCCCTTCAGCTTTAGTTCTGGTGTACTCATCTCACTTTAATTTGTGTCTTCATCCTTGGAAACTGGAGGTTTTCCTTCATTATTGCTTTTGTTGTTGCTGCCTCTGCTTTTATCCTTAACTAAGTATTTTTAAAATAAGATTACAATTTATTCAGCAATTCTGGGTTTGTGGTGGGAAAGGGTCCACTTCATTAGCTTCATCATTCTGTTGGCAGATATTTGTAGCAGTGTTTTCTATAGTGGGTGACATCAGACCATCCCCAGAATACAATTCTGACTGCTAGTTCTCGTCCTCAGCAGTGGGACTAGGCTCTGGTGTGGATACAGGGACTTGGTCAGACGTCTTGTAGCTCTAGGAATAGCTGAGGGCATAGGAACAATTAACATTATTTCAGCATCTGCTAGAGCCCTAACTCGAAGCCACTCACTTTATATCATATAATTCTTACAATACTATAATAGTATTACTTCCACTTTATAGATTAGGAGACTGAGCTTTAGAGATGTAGATAACTTGTTTTAGTAAGGAGAGTCAGAATTTAAGCTGTTCAACTCAAAAATCGTATACTTTCCATGGTACTCTGCTGCCTCAATAAATATTTTTTGTAAGTATGTGGATGGGTAAAAAAAAAAGTGAGGCTTTGCTATGTTTATCAGTAGTCATGGCAAGATTAGAGGGCTCATTGGCACTGGAGAATGTCTGGAGGAGTTTACACACGTGTGCTTGCCAGCTTCGTTCTTCTCATAGGTGAGATATGTGGGTTATCACTGAAAATGCTCCCTGTGTTGCCTAAACTCACTGTAAAGGAGGTTGTTTGCTCCTTTGGAGAGAAGTGAAAGGGAGGAATCATAGAAGTTTAGACAGCTGGAAAGAATTTTGATGATAAAGTCTGTCTGAGGGGGGTTGTCATCATAAGATGCAAAGAGCAGTTTTAAAAAAAAGAAGCAATGATAGTAGAAACGGTGACGTCAACACTTTTGAATTCCTAGCTTAGCTTCTTGGTCAACATGTGTTCTTATCAAAAGCGACATGTATTCACTAAAAATAGTCTTTACCGTTTTGAGCCAGTGAAAGAAATTTTTTCTTAAAGCCATTTAGTGCAAATTAACTCTATCCTGGAGAAAATATTTATTTCATTCATATATTGCTCACCCACTGAATCATTGATGCTCTGAGTCTGCCTTGGAGAGAAAAAGGCTTATATCACATTAATTAGCAGAGTTTGTCAACAAGCATAATGTTTGTTCCTATAAAGTCACATGTAGTTAGCTTCCCTCTCCTAAAGACCCATCACAATACATGCATATTCTACTCTTGGCCATAAAAAACTGAGTATTCATTTAATACCAAAGATGTCATTTTTAGAAGTCTGATCACAGTTTTTAGCAGTGTTAATTACCTTTTTTTTTAAATAGAGAATTTTCCCCGTGGGATCCTTATTGTTTAAATCAATCCTGTGCTTATACAAAGTCTCTCACTCACACCTAATAAATTTATTAACAAACTTTGGAATTAAGAGGCCCCCCCCATTTTCTCCAAGCACAAAGGGTTAAGTGTACGTTGCCATCAACAGAAGCAGGAACAAGTCTTACTTAGGTGTTGGCTCAGAACATCTGAATACCCTTGACCTATGGGGTAGGTTTTTATCTCCGGGGTGGGGTTGCTTAGAATGTGTTGTTTTCTCTGGCATTTAGTGATGCTGAAATAGGAGTCTTTCTTACAATAATGTATCTGTTATAAAGTCTAAACACAGACAACTAGATGCTGAGCACTGAAGTGATCTTGTCCAGGTTAGTCAAGGCAAAAATAGAAGTAAACTAGGCAGTTGGCTCCCATCAAGTTGCTGTGTGACCTTGAGCAAGTCACTTAGCCTGTCTGTGCCCTCAGTTGCCTTGTCTATAAAAAGGGGATGAGATAGTACCCTCTTCATAGGGCTGTTGTAAGGGCAGTTGAGTTAACACACGCAAAGGGCCTAGATCACTGTTTGGCACAAAAGCATTATGCCAGTTTGCTTTTTATGATTACTATTAACTTCAGCACAAGATAGATTTCTGCAGGAGGCAGGATGCTTCATGGCTCCTGCTGATTCCAACACAACCATAGCCCCAGTTTCCTGTATAATAGAGCCTGAGCTAAAGCTGCATGGTGGGCTTTACCCAGCAGCAAGAGTAAGGGGAGAAGAGATGAGAGAGAGAGAGTGAGAGAGAGAGAAAGGCGGTGTATTACCTGGCCAGACATAGCTTCACAAGAAAATCAGCCAGTTGCTCAGTCACCTAGGACAGCTTTCAGATTGGCTGTGGGGTACCCAAGTGCTCAGTGCAGTCAGGTGGGAGGAGAGGGGAAGGGCATGTATCCACCGGTGCCTTAACTCCCCTGATCTTATGGGCTGTGTGACTCAGTCCCCGTGTCCCCCTTTCCCCCCCCCCCAACTCCAGAGGAAGCTGGGTTCCAGCCCTGGTGCTGCATTGCCTCTGAATCCAGAAGCCTGAGGAAGAGCCAGTGCCTCTGGGGTTCCGGCCAGAGGTGGGTGGAGCTGGGGTGCGAGAGCCACACTAGCCCCTGCTGGGCTGTGTGGGGTGCAGGCTGTGCGGAAGCCCTGCCCTCAGCCGGGGAGAGACAGAAATGGATGGTGGGGTGAGGAGAGGTTAAGAATGGAGTGGATCTCCGCCGAGCCAGTGGCAGAGGCTGGGGAGGCGGGCCGTGTGAACCATCGGGGTGGCCCATGTGTTGGGGCCAGCCTTGCTGCGCACCACTGCGCGGTCTCAGTGAGCTGCTACTGCTCCATGGCCTCGCTTCTAAGTGAGATTGTCCTGAGGATCAGAGGAAACCTATGTAATGTGCCTTCAGTGCTTGGCCCGGCGGAGGCGCTCAGTAAATGACAGGTAATGCTTTCATATTCACCCATATTTGAAATAGATATCAGTTTCCCTTAACACTTGTATTTGCCTCTGGAAATAAAACATCTGTTTGATTTCAAAGATATGGCTGAGCTGAAACAAAGGAAGCTGGTGCTAGAGCAAAGCGGGGAATAGTTAACCCGAGGACACGTCAGAGGAAACGACTGAGAAAGTTTACGGCAGAGAAGAGAGGCCATCCAAGGAGGTCACAGGATTCAGGGAAGATCATGAGAATCGAGAGATGATTTTCATGCTAAAAATTGCTTTATGTAGTTGTAGATTTGTAGCGGGGGTAAAGGAGAGAACGTGGCTTCCAGCTCTTGTTCTGTGCACGCAGGGAGTCTGGGTTATTTAGCACCATCATCTGCAACCCTGGCACCTCAGGGAGAATAGCAGAGTCCGTGTTAGACCGGCGGAGGCTGTGTTATGAAACCAGGAAAGAAGGATGAGTAAATGGGAGATTGCTAGGCGCAGCGGGCCCCAAGGTCAGATCAGATCTGAAGCTGGGAGGATAGTTGATAGTGTTTGGGAGTCAAACTTCTCCTTCCTGGAACCATATAAGTACTAGCGAGTCTGGACTCAAAGCCTACGCACAGGAGAAGGGAGTGTGTGGTTCCACGGAGCCTCTCCCTTTCCTGACATGGGTGCCAGTGGACACAGAAGCAGAACAGGACGATGGCTTTCCCGTCAGCCAGAGCTGTGCTGGGAGCTGGCGTACTAACTTTCTGACATGTCGCCCGGGTCCGCCTGTCTCGTTTTCTGTAAAGGGGGAATGGTGACCGTACCTCCCTCACGGCATTGTGAGGACGCATGAAGGGCCCTTGGCAGAATCCCGGTGCGCAGTTACCCCTGATGGCAGTTCACTGTCTTAGTCTACGACTTGTCTACAACCAATCAACAAATATTTATGGAGCAGGTGCTCAGCAAGGTGTCTGTGGTGAAAGGTCTGGCTCTCACCCTCTCCTACCTCAGAGTGTCCCCACCTGGTGGGAAGATGGACATGTCAGCCCATCAGCTCATGATCGCAGCTCAGTGCAAGGGCTTTTGAACCGAAGGGTCTTGAAGGGACATCCACGAACCTATGAAAATATACGCAAAATGCGTTCATTTTTTTTCTGGGGTTGGGGGCAGTCCATAGATCTCATCAAAGTCATGAAGGGCACTGGACCCAAAAGGGAGCAGGAGCCACTGCAGTGAACGGAAGTGACCCAGTGCAGGAGAAGGGATGGCTTGCCAGACAGGGAGAGGCGGACGAGGCCGGGGAGATGTGCAAGGAACGGGCAGTGCCCTAATTGGGCTTGCTGCTTAGCGCCTGGTGATTGTCTTTGCCGGGGAAGGTTTGGTGAGTTTCTCTGCAAATGGGGAAAATTTCAGGACTGGCTGAATGGGAGAGTCCCATTCTTAGTGGAGCGCAGCCAGAAAGGCAGCTGCTAGATGGTATATTAATTTGGGAGCTAAATAAGAGAGAAAGGCAGGATATTTCCGAGCCTGTCAGCCCTGAAAAACACTGAAATGAAAGAAAGTTTCCTAAGGTTATTTTGCAGGGGCTGCCAGTTAATAGAATTTATTTTTATTATTTTTTAGATTTATTTATTTATTTGTCAGAGAGAGAGGGTGAGCAGGGGGAGCGGCAGGCAGAGGGAGAAGCAGCCTTCCTGTTGAGCAGGGAGTCCAGTGGGGAGCTCGATCCCAGGACCCTGGGATCATGACCTGAGCCAAAGGCAGACATTGAACTGACTGAGCCACCCAGGCGTCCCTCCTGTTAATAGAATTTGAAGGTAGAATTAGCAACCTAGATTACTTTTGCCTGTGGTTGTGTATGCATTATGACGTTGGCTCCTCACAGCTTCCTTAGGTAGGAAGTGTAGGTGGCACTGTTTCCATCGTACAGAGGGGATGCTGAAACCCTAGAGGCTGTTGGTTGCCCAGGTTACACTGATAATCATGGTAGAATAACCTTGGTCATCCAGCCTGCCCCCTCCACCACTGACATTGAATTATATGTCCAAGGTGCGTAATAAGCCCTCCATTGATATTTGTGGAACTAATGTTCTTTTTTAAAAAAAATCAAAGATCCAAGTAAACACCAAGAGTCTTTTTTCCTTTTTTTGATGTGTTATTTTCTCAAAATATATCATCTGGAATGTAAACTATGATAATATCATTTACTTTATTCAAAGTCGGCTCAACTCAAAAAATATTTATTCAAGGTTTACTATGTCACTAGAGATTGAGTTTAGTACTTGAGTCCACATTTATGATGTTTGCATTTCAGGGAACATCTAGTCAGTTCTGTACAAATCATTGCTATATAATGTGTTCTGGGAGGTTATATAGTATGGGTCCACCAATTAATTTCATCATAATGAAAAATGGGAAAACAAGAAATCCCTATGACTCAGCTTGGTTTTAAATGATCTAATTATAATTCATTTCACATCCAAGCATCATGCTATGAGTTTTGATTTAGAAATATATTGCATTTATTTTTCTTGGCAAGCACAAATAATATATTAAAAATAGGGGAGAACTTTGCATGTTATGTTAGAAAGGGAAGCAAGAAGCAAGTCCTTTATCTTCACAGAATGAATACTGAGTTTTTTGTTATTGTTGTTCCTTTTTGAATTGTTTTATTCTATGACTATGTGAAGTAAGGAGTAAAAGTCTTCAGTGTCTATCCCTCCTGCCACCCCCAGATCCACTTCTGGCTGGTTAAGTAGCTGGACTTTGGAGTCGGATCAACCAGGGTTGGGTCCAGCTCTAATCACTTCCTAGCCACAGGCTCTGGGAGAGTTGCCCATCCTCTCTAAGCTTCTCATCTTAAAAATGGGGATAACAGGGATGCCTGGATGGCTTGGTTGGCTAAGCATCTGACTCTTGATTTTGGCTCAGGTTGTGATCTCATTGTGGTGAAATCGAGCCCTGGGTCAGGCTCTGCACTGAGCATGGAGTCTGCTTAAGATTCTCTCTCTCCCTTTCCCTCTGCCCCCCCATCCCCCACCATCAAAACAAAAACTTAGGGCCCAGCTCCTAAGGTTGTTGTGAAATTCAATGAGATTGTGCAGTTAATCTTTTTGAATAGTGCCTGGCATATAGTATATACTCAGCAAATATTAACTAATATTAATATTTATTTTAACATATTAGTTATTATTATTATATTTTGGCGTAGGCGCTGTTTATGTACTGTCTGAAAGGAAAATATCTGCTTCCCTTGATGTTCTACTTCTCAGTCATGTTGAACATTAAGATGAGAAGAAAACTCTAGAGTTCTCTGATTTCACCACTGAATAACAGGAGGTAATTTAAAAATGTTCCCTGCAAAAAATTATAATTCTAGTATTCAATACCAGGAAGAAAAAAAAATCGACCCCATTTACTTCCCAGATAGAGATGCAAACAGAAGTAAAACACAGCTGCTGTTAATCACTCCATGGGCACCATCTCTACTTGGTACCGAGAGAGATAATGATCTTGCAGTATAATTTTATAAGGAGATAACAAAATCAATTACATTATCTCAAGTGTAAACACTGAAGGCCTTATCCCATTGCTGGTTAAGATAGGCTGTAACTGTGGCAGCTGTTCACCCACCAGTATAGATTAATTTAGATAAAAGAAAACATAGGCTAATAAATTAAGATTTGACAACATA
The DNA here is from genome assembly GCF_017311325.1 of Ursus maritimus. NCBI lineage: Eukaryota > Metazoa > Chordata > Mammalia > Carnivora > Ursidae > Ursus > Ursus maritimus. The sequence goes on from NW_024426552.1 coordinate 90,162,351, forward strand.
CAAGTGTAGATGGCCTTACAGTTTGATAATCTAGAATGAAGCCAGCAATACAATTGATGGATAAAACGTCAACGCAAAGCAACCATGGACATGAGTAAAGACAGTAACGTGGACAGTTTGGTTCATTTTCCATTATTAAATGGTAGAGTCTTCACAAAAGCTTGAAAAAAAGTCTGCAAACCCTTTGGGTCCACTGAAACTCCATGCAATCTTATAAAATATTATGAATCACAAGAATAAAAGGTTAAAAAGAAATGTAGGAGGCTGTTGGGATATGTTGTTTCTACAATTATAATGACTATAGGGCTAGTAGGATACCTTTTAAGGTATAGGGATTGAAGTAGATAATATCTTTTGTTGTTATGAAACATAAACTTTATAGAAAAGATTAATTTATAGACATTCAACCCATTAAATAAAATCGATAATTATGAACCTCTGTAACCAAGTCCATGAGATTTCAGAGCCAAACAATCTGTTTTATAAGTAAACTCCACACTGACACAAGTTAAGTGACCTCAGGCAACCTACTTAACTAAGTCTTTCAGAATAATCATAAATAGCAGGTGGTATCATTGTGAGTATTAAATAACAAAACTGTGCTAAAATTGTGCTTATTTATTAGCATGTAATAAACATGAGTATAAATGATAAGAGGATTCCTTTCTATTTCTCTTCTCACTCAAGTTCTTCACAAGTTTATTTGCTTTTTTCTCCCTATCTGAAAAAGGATTTTTATTTTAGCTTGGTCCAGGGACTCTGTACCATTTATTCCAGTTTTCTTGCAGGATATAGTTATTCTGATCTCTATATATCTTAACTTTAACACGCATTTTAACACTGACATTCTGTCCAAAAGGAAAGTCATTGGAGTAACTCTTGTTTTCCTTTGCTGTGCTGAGGAAGTTGGCAGAGTTAACCGTAAGACAGTTCAATCAATAGAAAATACCCAAGGGCTTTACAGATTCATGAGTAGCAATGATATGATGTAATTTCTTACTTGTTTTTCCTTGTCTCATTTCCTCTAAGTTTTTCATTACCTTGTATTTTAAATAAAGCAAAACCTAGCTCATGGGTGGCATCTAATAAGGGTTTATTGAGTTGAGAGGGAAGAAGATAAATATTTTAATTGTGACCAGAGGCAACAAGCTTCTCGACGGAAGCTGAACAGACCCTTCATTAAATTATCCAGGTTGGAAAACATCTGCCACCTGCTTCTTGTCTTCACATGAAAAACTACTTGGGTTAATTTCTTGAATTAAAGTAATTACTTATATGGGGAAGCTGAACAATATATAGGATTTTTAATCTACAGTTAGGGTTCTAGTGTTAAAGGGACCCTAGAGATGAAATAGTCAACCTCCTTAGTTTACGGCGGAGAAACCAAGGCCCTGAGAGTGTAAATGGCCCCGTCCCGAGGTGCTGACCTTCAAGAGAAAGTCACTTCCTATCTTCCCATTTGAGTGTTGTCCAAGGGCACTTTGTTTACTAAAACTTCCATCTATTGCAGGGACACTTATGTAGCTACCAAAAATATACAGGAAGATAAAGACTGTGGTTGAGAACATCCGCTCTTGGGTCAGAGAGACCTGGTTTTAAATCCCTTCTTCACTGCTTACAAGCTCTGTGACCTTGGACACATTGTCCAAGGTATTCATCAAGTTACCTAATCTCTCTATGCCTCCGTGTTTTTATCTGTAAAGAGGGGATGATAAGCTCTTGTCCTCTTCAATAGAAATAACAAACCTTCACAGATTTATTATTGATGACAAAGGTGATAATGTATATAAAGGACAATCACCAAATCAGGTGCGTAGGAAGCAATCGGTACACACTTCCTGTTATTAAAATATAAATTAGAAGTGGGAAAGAAAGGTGAAGGGAAGTGATGTAGGCAAGGACAGCTCTCTGTTTTGCTAATAGTAGGCCACCGATGTGGCTCCAAACTTCCTTACAGCCGACGTGGAGAAAGAAACATGATCGATTATGTGCTTCACAGAGAACTTTGTTCTATTAATTACGTATATCTGGCCAAACCAGAACCACATTCCTCTACCCCAGTATTCTAGACAAGATCTCTTTCTACCAGACATGGTAGTACAGGTTTCAGAGACTTGCTGAATTACCATAAGGGCTGCCCAAGTTTGGCCAAGACTCTCTTAGTGTTGCCCACAGAGCCCTCCCCTTCCTTTCCCCTCTCCCCCAGCTTCTTGGCCATACCAGTAGGAGGGAACCTGGCCCGAGGGTCTTCCACTCAGCACGTGCCATTCTCAGGAAGGCTAAAGACCTTGGAGGAGGCCAGGAATGAACTTGGGGTCATGTACCCAAGTCAGGCGCTCCTTAATCACAGGGACCAGCCTTATTCATCTTGACGTATTTGCTCATGGCATCTCGCAATGAGTGAGTGGCAGATGCTCTGTAAATGTTTGTGGTGTGCAGTAATAAGTGAGCATGTGTGGTGGAGTTGCTCGTATGAAAATCCTGCCATTTTAGGGCCTGGTTGTAACAGAGAGATTATTTCCAGCAAGAGGAATTTTTCATCCAACTCTGAAGACAGTGCTCAAGGCATAAATCTCCGTATTTTAAAGGAAAAATAAAATCTATATGAACTCTTCTTCCCTGGGTACTGGTGTGCAACGACTTGTGTTATTAAATGTCGAAGTGAGATAGAACTGGTTTTCTTAAAAAAGGAGAGAAGTACAATTTGAGCACCTCCGGTATCTTTCAGAAGAGGCATGCTTATCAATTACCTTTCAGGACACGTACATTATTATAACTCATGTAAAGTCATGGCCAGACCTCCTATTTCAAACAAATGGTATATATACGTTGCTTGGGGTATCACCTACAGAGGAACCGTAGAAAGGTTACATTGTCATGAAAATACTTTAAATCAGCATACTGAAATTATTGTAAAATGCCCTCAGTTTTCTTTAGAAAATATTTAAAGTTGCTTTATTTTACATGACATTTTTTCCATGTATTTGTTAGAGTTAAGAATCCATTCCTTTTCTCTGAATCACCATTGCCAAACCAGCCTCCCTGGAGTCTCTCCTCATTTATCCAAGTTAATGAAATTGGATGAAAGATATGTTGGCATTTATTCAGTGTAGTGTTTCTCTTTCTTACTTGCTTGTGATTAAGGATCTCACTCCAATTTAATTTACAAGCTAGGAATCCTTTAAATGTTAAACAGGAAAATAAATGAAAAAGTTGTTTGAGATAACTGGGGCTCACACAGCGCTAGTGGACTTGTTTCCATATGCCGTCTCTAAGCCTGGATTCATACTGTGGAATAAGCCTGGATTCATTCGAAATATTAAGTCCTTGTAACCCCCTTTTCTTCCCCAGCCCCTTTGCTCTTACCCTGTCAGAAGCCAACATGTCCCTGAAAAATGAGCCAAGAGTAAATACCTCTGCACTGCAGAAAATCGCTGCTGACATGAGTAATTTGATAGAAAATCTGGACACGCGGGAGCTGCACTTTGAGGGAGAGGAGGTGGATTACGATGTGTCTCCCAGCGATCCCAAGACACAGGAAGGTAAAGACGGATGGTCTGAGCCAGGAAGGAGTTGATCGGGGTTGCTTGGCAGAGCGCGGATTTGAAATAACCAGCAAATGATTGATGTTCCTGCGGATGTCCTCGCTCCGGGCTGAGACCGCTTCATTAGCTGTGCGCTCATTGTAGCAGGTTATGATTCTTAGGGAGAGGCCCATAAAAGGCAAGTTAGGCTAATGTCATGTATTCTTGCGATGTCATTGTATTCCTGCAATAACGTTATTTGTTTGTTTGTTTTAGCGTGTATTCCGTTCTCTGCTATTTATAAGACTCAAGGATTTAAGGAGCCTAACATACAGACGTATCTCTCCGGCTGTCCAATAAAAGCCCAAGTCCTGGAAGTGGAACGCTTTACGTCTACAACAAGGGTCAGAATGTTTATGGACTCACCTTGTGTTAGTCAGTGTATACGACGCAACACTCTGACTTCCGTTTTCCTTCCTTGTAGCTGTGACCGTGTTTTCAGATTTATTTTTTTTTTTAAATCACTTCTAAGTCCTCACCGCCTCTCAAGTTTTTGCTTTCCATTTAGTCTTTATTCTCTTATGCCTCTTTCCTCATTCTGGAAAATGCCTTTTAAAAAGAAAAAGAGGTACCTAAGGCAATTTATAAGTTTAATAAGTTGCCGAGCGCCTCTCCTAGTTGTCCTCTCTCCCCAATTTTCTGTTTAATATGGGCTCCTGGGGCATAGCCATTGCACCTAGAATGCCACATATAAGCCAAGGAAAAGCTTAGCTTTCTTAATGCTCGTTTAGCAAGAAAATCATGATGCCATCTGGCTCTTGAAAGGAAAAAGGCCAGGGTGCTGGATCAGCCCGTGTCATTAGCCGGAAGCACTGCAGCGAATTCTGCTGGCGGCCTCTGCCACTCTGATTTGCTCGTAGCACCTGCCCTTTAGGCCCTGTTTCCAGGTTTTCTCTGAGTACTGGAAAGGCGTCTTCTGTGAAGATGACCTCATCAAGCAAGCATCCCTCCTTGAACCGGGTTGGAGGAGAGGCTGTTAGGGCAGCTGCCTTTGCTCTGTTACTGACTGTTTATCACGGAGGTCAAGTCTGATAAGTAGAGGACATTGCTGCAGGCTGGTGGTCTTTGTCCCCTCAGGTTAAGCTCTGGTCCAGGCAGAGGAAGGCCAGCTTGGCTCCTGCCTTGGGGAGGTGTAGAAAAACCTTTCTCCAGAGGCCGGTTCTGCCTGCCTTCCCTCCTTGTCTTTTGCAGGATGACACGTGCTACCTTGGTCCTCATAGTTCTGCTTAGTGGTCTGTCCCGGCCTGCCCGTGCTTGTGCGCATGTCTTGACCCCTGGTTTACACCCACCTCTGTGTGCAGCCTTTCCTTTAGGCTCTTTGTATGAGATGAGTCTGTACTTCCCTGAGACACCACCGAGCATGGCCCACTCAAAAATGTCTTTGAGATGACCTTTGCTTTCTTATTTTGCGTACCAGCTTTTAGATTGAGAGCAGGTAAGCATGCTCAAGAGATTAAATGCACAGACTCCAGAGGCAGGCTGCATGGTTAATTCCTGGCTTTGCTTCGTGATCTCCAGCAAGTTACTTCATCTTTCTGTTTCTCAGTTTCCTCGTGTGAATGATGGGTGTAACAGTGCCTACCGTATAGGTTTGTTATGAGAACTTAAGAATAATTATACATAGGATTTGACAAGAATATTGTATATTATATTATTGGGGAGCAAGAACTTCCTGTCCCCTTCAAAGGTCCTTCTAGCCAGATAAAGACTCAGATTAACATGACACAGATTAATAGGAGAAAATCACATCTAATTTCATATGTATGGGAAATCCACACAGACATGGAAATTCCAAAGACAGGCAAAAGGAGGTCTGTTTGTCATTCCGAACTACTATGGAGAACTGGGTAGGGGTCTGGGACTTCAAAGGGAAGGAATGCGATTCACAGGGAGATGAAAAAGAGCAAATGTTTGGTAAACAAATGTTTGCTGGGCCTTTGGGAAGCAAGGAGACACAGAGGACTTTGATCAAAGAGGCCTTGCTGGTTCTCCCTGTCTGCCATACCTAGTCCACAGTATAACGTCATCCTCTGTGGTGAGAGCGCTCCTCCTGGAGCAGGTCCTCTAGATAAATTCTTTCTGGGCAGTTGAGGGGCAGGTAAAGAGCTTTTCCTGGATCTGCTGGGTGTTGATTGCTTTTTAACTCAAAGTAATCTTCATACCAAAGCGGCCTGCCCTTGGAGCTTACAGGGTTACAGAAGCACCACTGTATAATACTATTATTATTAACATGAGGTGTCTGCTGAAGTTATTCACGAAGAGAAATATTCAAGGCCCCAAGCCAGGGCCTTCTCTTTGCTTGTACTCTCCTGTTAGTCAAGTGAGTTTGGTTTAGCTCTGTTTAATCTTAGTCTGTGTGAGAAAGCGAAGGATCATCTTTATCCAAGAAATACCAACTAAATTCATGAGGTTTAAATGTGATTCCAGGTAAATAAAAATATACTTTCTCTAATTACTGAACACATTCTAAGTGCCGGCTCAAGGCAAGGCACTTCTCTCTTTGTTTGCATGACACCCCAATGAGGCAGATGTTATTGGGGCCCTCTCAGGCTGGAGATTTCCATTTGCCCCCTACACCCCCTCCCACCCTTCTCCACCCCATGCCCTGCCCCTCTAGGCTCTGCTTTTGTCCTCTGCTAGGGTTCCGACAATGGAGAGCCCAGAGGAGATGGGGGTCACCTTGGGCTGGCTATGCTCCTTGGCCAACGGCACTTCTACCCCCAAGGCAGCCATCTTCGCACGGTTCTCTCCTTGTTCCAGTACCTGGTCCTGCCTCTTGTCCCTTCAGGACTGGGGATGCCTTCAGAATCCCAGGTTACTGTCCTGCAATTTCCTTACCCCCAGCATGTCTTCGTAAGCAGTTCCTTTATGAAAAGTCTTCAGATTATTCCAATTCCAAAGAATTCCTATAATTCTGCTGGGATGTTGTCTGACAGAGGTAACACTTGGTAACACTTGGCTGAAGTTTCACAGCTGGCAGGCTGCACCACAGGGTTTCAGACCTTTAAAAGCTTCAAAACGGCTGTGCTAGCCTGTTTCCATGGTACCGTACTGCCTCACAATCGCTAAGAAGTTTAGTATACGAAATTTGGGGTTTATATGTGAGGGATAAAACTGGATATTTGCAGTATTTTCTAAGTATTCAGTTTTCATAGGATGGGAAGTATAATCCTAGGAAATGTAGCTACTTGCCTAAATGGTATAATCTTTCTTATTTATTTGGCTCATTTTAAATTGAGCCTTTCACGTGAATGTAACATTTCTGGCCACTCTGAGTTTCCTGTATTCTTGTCTGTGAAGCATGATGGAGGATGATGCCTGTCATGTTAGCCAATGTAAAAGCAGGCTTATAATCTTGAAACCCAGAACTGGTGTTTTTCAACTTCCAGTTGTAGTAACTGTCACGAATCCTAATTAGAGGCAAAGCAATTACTAGTTTTCAATATTTACCAGTGATGTGGTTGGATTCCAGACTTAAGGACACTTAAGTTGCCTTGATTCTCAGGCTCCTGTTTTCTATACTACATCTACACAGAGTGGTCATGCTGTCGAAGTTTGCAAAGTGTGCCAAACATCAGTAATGAATGACAGTGGGCCAGGAATCACCCATGGGCTTGCTGACACCAGAGCCTGGATGAACTAGCAGAGAAAGGGACATGTACTTTCTCCTATCCCTAACACCTTTGGTGCCTAAACCTCCCAGCAGAGGCCAGTGTCCTCTAGGTGGTCCAGAATGTCCAGTGCCCTGCCATCTCCCTACTTCCTCCCCTCCCCCAACTCATGGACCTTCTTTCAAGATCTCCTCTGCTCCTCTGCTTTATTTTTTAATTTTTATTTTTTTAAAGATTTTTATTTCTTTATTTTTGTGAGAGGGAGACAGAGAGAGAGAGAGAGAGAGAGCATGAGCAGTGGGGAGGGGCAGAGGGAGAAACAGACTCCCCGCTGAGCAAGGAGCCTTGCACAGGGCTTGATCCCAGAATCCTGGGATCGTGACCTGAGCCAAAGGCAGACGCTTAACCAACTGAGCCACCCAGGTGCCCTCCTCCTCTGTTTTATAAACATCCCTTAGTTTCCTATGCTTTGTACTGTATCAAAACTATCCCCCAGGTCTGTTAGTTTTTCTGATTGAAGTAATTCACTCGTCAATATTTGCATTTTAATAAGTATTTTTAAAATTTTAAATGGGTTCATTTTAGTTAAGTAATTGGAAAAACTATTTTGTGTGTAGGAAATTCTTTGGCTTCTTTCCCTCTAATCATCGTGTACCTTGCTGGTCACAGGTGGTTCTTCCAGACAGGGAGATGCTGTAGACAAGGATAGACCTTGTGTTTCAGGAGGAGAAGGCATTAATGTCATTTGTGAAGGGCAAGAAGTGGGCTAAGATCTTATCACGTTCCTGGAATCCATTTCCTCTAGCTTTCTTCTCACCCCTTCCAGTTTCTGTTCACTGCTTGTACTTTTAGACGAGCAAAATTACTGCTGATGACTAATTAGGGTCTTCACGCATTGTCTCCTTTGCCTGGTTTCTTGTTTCAGGGTTCTGTGTGTGTGTGTGTGTGTGTGTGTGCGCGCGCGCGCGCATGTGCGTGTGTGTATGTGTGTGTGCGTGTGTGTGTATGTGTGTGCGTGTGTGTATGTGTGTGCGTGTGTGTGTGTATGTGTGTGTGTGTGTGTGTGTGTATTTGGAGCAATATGATTTGTGGAAGTTTGTCTTTGGTGTGATTCAGGGTTTCTCTTTATGTAGTTATAAGGTGAACATCGAAGGGAATGCTATTTCTGTAATCAGTTGTTTTAGAAAACATTTGGCCTAAGTACTTACCCAAAATATGTAGGTCGGATTTAAGTTACTTAATAATTAGCTATTGTTCATGGAGAGATTTTAGAATTTTTGTTGTTATCTAAAGTATCAATCATTTTTATTGATCACTGTAGGTACCAAGTATCAATCTTTACACTATTGAATTAACACATGGGGAGTTTAAGTGGCAAGTTAAGAGGAAATTCAAGCACTTTCAAGAATTTCACAGAGAGCTGCTCAAGTACAAAGCTTTTATCCGAATCCCCATTCCCACTAGAAGGTAACTGTTTCAGAATTAATTATAAAGTTATCCCAGTATACAAGTTGGGTGGAAAGAGTATTTTATCAATGTCATGGGTTAACTCGTCCATTGTCAGTGGGTATTTTCTATTAAATAGGCTTTTCTAAAAATAAGCCATTTTATGAAAGATATTACAAGAGTAATATCATTCAAAGAATAATCTGATGTTTCCATTGTGTGTGTATTTTAGGCACACATTTAGAAGACAGAATGTCAAAGAAGAGCCTCGAGAGATGCCAAGTTTGCCCCGTTCATCTGAAAACATGATCAGAGAAGAACAATTCTTTGGCAGAAGGGTAAGTCCTTCCAGTCTTCTGCTGTTCGGAATATAATTTTGCAGTTCTGTAGAAACATGGCGGCTCCTGGGGGGTAAGGGGCTGCCTAGCTGCAACTGTTCTCGCCCCGTGATCCCTCACCCAGGCTGGCTTCTCTGGAACTTGTTAGGCAGCCCTTCTTCCCCAAGCCATTCTGACCTGGGGCGAGGAGGAGTGTTCTATGAAGACGCTATCCTCCCAGCAGGAGCCTCTGGGCTTTTTGGGAGTCAAGATTGAGCTCATCATTGAGGGTTTTGAGAGCTCCTCTTTTAAAAGCATATATTTTCATCTGTTTGCTCCAGGCTTTCTAGTAGCTTGTCCTACCTAAATATATGTGAAGTCTCATGCCCAAAATATGGGTGGAGCCATTAGGGTCAGAGAGGGGTAGGATGGAAGCCCCAGGCGCAGGGGCTCCACATCAGTCATATGGTGCCACACAGGGTAGGAGACTGTTTTTTTGCTAGAAAATTAACAAGTAAATGTCAGTTCTGTTTTGTAATCTGAAACTTTCATGTTCTGAAAGTGATATTTGATGTTTCCTTCATATAGTTGTCACCTTGTTTAAAATCTTTTTAGGGATCTAAAATAAATATTTTCCAAGATACCTGGATATGTAAAACTCTGCAGTCTGGGGTTTCTGTGTGCACTTATATGAATGCAGTCGAACATGAGAAGCTGTGGCTTTAACATTTCGTGCTTCCACACATCCTCACAGTCGATGTGATCGACATTACCCTCCCACATTTGAACATAGTTGAAATCAGGTATAACTTACTAGAAAGTCTCCCTCTCTCCTATTTTGTAATATCTCCTCCCCCCCACCCCCCGCCCAACAGCTGTTAAAAAACTGTAATAGATTCACCAGTAGATTCAGTGTTAGAATTAAGGAAATTCAGGTTTTTGATAAAATCAACAAATGCCCTAAGACTGTGTACTGTGGGCAAGTCCTGTGCTAGTAACTATGAAAGATTAAAAGAATATACAGCTTGGGCCTTGTCAGCAGTTTATAAAAGACATAAGCATGTGAAAAGTTAAATAGCAAGAAGCAATTTGAATAATGATTCAGGGGAACTATGGAAATAACTCCTTAATGCTATTCAAGATTCCTTGCCCAGTAATAATATGAATAAATAATTGAATAAGTTTTCAGAAGTTAAGATGGGATAATGATCACATCACTGTCATCTCTCATCTAATCTATTTGTGTTACAGAAACAACTGGAAGATTATTTGACAAAGCTACTAAAAATGCCCATGTATAGAAACTACCATGCGACAGTAAGTACTGTTCAGTGACTTAAATTTTGAAATACTTTATAAAATCATAAATTGCCAGCTAAATGTTGGATCGTTTTATTAACACAAGTGCTTGTATCCACTTCTGCAGTGTTCCTTAAGTTACAATTAATGAAATGAATGCAAAATTGATTTGACAGCAGTAATTTAGTTCATGGTGATGCTATTTTAAAAATATCAAATATGAATTACCGTGTCTAGAACAGTAGATTTAAATGAAATTGAAACACTGTTCTAGGCTAAATTATCTAGAAACCAACGTCCTTTTCTCCTCGGGCTTCCAGAATAATGCCCGAAAGCATTTCTAACCCTGAAGGAAAAAACACTTGAGTAGTAGGTGATGAAAAGAGCTGAGCAGAGTTGAATGGCCAAAGCTCATACAGAGCGTCCTGCCTGGTTAGCCATCAGATTGGCCTGCGATGCTTCTAAAAGGCCTGTCTTTTCATGTGAAAGTGAGAAGCATGGGAAAAGCAAGGGGGAGAAAAACTTCTTAGGAAATAAGAGAAAAGAGGTGGTGGGGCTTAGAAGCAGCTAGGAGACACAGCTGCCAAAGAGGAGGGAGAGGGCTTTTACGGAAGTTCCCAGAAAACAGTAACGTCAGTCCTCTCTGAGGCCGTGAAGGGGTGTTTTTAAAGGGTTAAACTTCAGTTATCCAAAGGACCAGATAACTGAGAATGTGTTTTGTGTCTGTGTATATATAAACTGTACCAGTGTGGGGTTGAGCGTATGTGTATGGTGAATGTGCAGAAATGAGGAGTAGGCGGTCATGGCCTACTAGACGTGGCCTCTAGTTTAGAGAATGGCCTTATTTAATACTTAAATAGAAAGAGGGAAGGGGCACCTGGGGCGCTCAGTCAGTGAAGCATCTGACTATTGGTTTCTGCTCAGGTCATGATCTCAGGGTCCTGTGATCGAGCCCCACATGGGGCTCCACACTCAGCGCAGCGTCTGCTAGAGATTCTTTCCCCCCTTCCCTCCCCCTCTGCTCCTTTCCCACCCCGCATACCTGCACTGGCTCACTCACTCTCAAGTAAATAGATAAATAATATCTTTTATAAAAAAGAAAGGAAGAAGGAAGCCCTCTGTGTATTTAGCAGAGGAAGCAAGAGCTCCGTGTTTTCTGGTGACGCGCTGCATCCTTGCTGCCTGCCAGGGTATTATCTGGAGGTTGGACAAGCACCCAGCTGGTCCCCTGGTCCCCGCACACAAATGATCCGGGGCCGAGCCCATGGCCCACCTTCTGCAGCAGTTGGCACTGTTCCATTTGATGGACTTGAAGGAGCGTATGTGGTTTCATAATCCTGGAGTTTTCCCAGGGAAACCGGCAACTCGGGTCCAACCAGAGGATCTCAAGAGAAGGATGATGGGAGGGATTTCTTCCCTTCTGGGACTCAGGAACATGCATCTTTGAAAGAGTATAACGAGTAAGGATGTTACTGCCATTATTTCCAACTGTATAACTGCCATTGCTACGGCTAAATAAGCTGCTCCCTGTTGTGTTCTCTGCAGTCAAAGATGCTGTGTTCTGTAATGGAGAATTGTTTCAGTGTGTACTGGTACCAGCATGCAATGATTTTTCCATTCGCTTTACTCTTCTGCCTGCCTGTGACTTTACTACTGTGCTGTTTCTTTTAGCTTTCCAACAGTAATTGCTGACTTTAGTCTTCTCTTTCTACGTAGAGTACTACGTTTTGGATTCTGATGTTGATTAAAGAATGTGTACATTTTCTTAAATGTTCATCTTAATTTATTTTCCAATCATAAAAATCTTTCAAGAGTTGAGCCATATTATATCTAGAAATTCTAGAATGTCTTCTAAACGTTTCCTTTGAAAGGGAAAAACCTGGTTACAACTGACCCAAATATATGTTACTCCACATTTTTGATGGGCACTTATTTACCCCAAGGATGGAATTCTCCAGAATGATTCAGATATAAGATACAACTTGATCTATCTTAATTTTCTAACATTATTGAACTTTAATGTAATCTGGCTTAGAGACTAGATTTATAGACTTTTGCCTCATATTTGTGAGATTAGATTGGCATCTTTGTGTCTCCTTTGATAATTGTGAGAAATATTAAAACTCCTATCCATAGGGGCACCTGGGTGGCTCAGTCATTAAGCATCTGCCTTCGGCTCAGGGCGTGATCCCGGCGTTATGGGATCCAGCCCCACATCAGGCTCTTCCGCTATGAGCCTGCTTCTTCCTCTCCCACTCCCCCTGCTTGTGTTCCCTCTCTCACTGGCTGTCTCTCTCTCCATCAAACAAATAAATATTAAAAAAAAAAAACTCCTGTCCATAAAATCATATTAAGAGCTATTGTTATACAATCACATATAATTAATTTACATTTTTATAAGTGTAAAGCAAGCCTATTAGAAGTTAATTTGGGTCTTTAGGGCAGAAATCATGGATCATAGGTCAAGGGATCAGATAGGATCATGCCTCTAATTTCCATAGAATTTCAATGAAACCAGACATGAACAGCTTTTCTTATTTTCATATGGTCATTGCTTAGGTTAGTATTTAGATCAGGAACTTTTTTTCTCCAGGAGAACAACTTTTTTAATTCCTTTTTTCCTCCTTGAGGTTCTGAAAAACCAACATCTTAGTATTTTAGTGGATTTAACATCGGATAATTCCCTCAGAGATTATTGGTAATTCATTTTATTTTCTTTACTCATTTGGAAAATAGGGACAAATGTCTTTGCACTCTCTTCAAGGCATAGATATTTAAAAAAAGAGAGAGATTTGTTTACTCAATTGTAACAAACAAAATCTCAAACAGGATTCCTTTTTATATTCTAAATTGTATTAGTGCTAGCTCTAGTACTGAACCCAGTAGCTGAGCATTTTAATTAGTAACTGGAAAATGCTTAGCTTGCAGGGAATTGAAAGGAAGAGTAATTAGGAACAGTAAATGCACCTTTTTTTCCAGCTGAAGATAAGATCTAGAAATGAAGGAAATGCATCATTTCCAGGAGAAGCGTCCTGGGTTGATACGATGGTATTGCTAACGTCCAGTAAATCATTTGACTGTCGTAACTCAGATTCCTTACCTCCAAGAAGGTAATTTCAAGCTAATCACCCTCTGGGAAGTAAGGAATCTGAAGATAAACATCCCACAGACTAATAATACTGAGTTCAGCCCTCCCTTGTTTTATAAGGTGAGTGAATTTAGTTTGCGGGGAAGCGTGGGTAAAGAGGAATGAGGATGCACACAGTGTTGCCATGCCAACAAAGAGAAGCTGTACTTTTAGACAGCTGCATCTGCAAAGTAAGGGAAGTCTCGTCATTCTCATGATTGAGTCTTAAGAGTTGAGAGAGGCTAGCCTCTCCGTGTCCTCCACTGATGAGATGTCTTCTCTTTTCTCTGGGGCTCTGTTCACAGTCTGACCTGGAAGGCAGGCTTTCTTTGAATAGGTGAGCCAACCTCCCACCCTGCCCATAAGGGCACTGCCCAACCCAATGCTCTGGCCTCCTTTGTTTCCGAGAATTTCCCCCTTGGGCACTTGCTTGAATTTTTGCTACCTCAGGCACACAGGTGGCCTCTGAACACCCCCTTCCCTTCCAGTACAAAGACGAGGTAGAGGAGCAGTGTATGCATGATTGCCAGGTAATTTCCAGGGTTTGTTGTTACCCCTTGGGCTAATTGCTTGTCCCTTGTCATTGGAACTTCACTTCCCTGTTTGCCTAACATTTACTTGTACTTTTCACAAGTTCCTTTGGAAAAAAAATATTGATTAATACATTATTCAAGAGATCAATAAGCCCTGTGGAATATTGTCCAGCTAAACTGATCATTAAATTCATGTTGAGACTCACCTGAGCAAACAGAGAACGGAAATGTTATCACTGAGGATGCATTGAGAAGTGTGGACAACACAATCTTTGTTCAGTTTCACATAGTGTTATTTGGGTTTGCTTCTAAATTGACCTTGCCACATTTACTTTTAATCTGATAAATCTGTATTAGAACATGTATTGCCATATATATATATATATATATATGTGTATATATATATATATATATATATATTTTTTTTTTTTTTTTTTTGGNNATGTAAAGTGATTAGGATAATTTTAAATTTTATATTGGTGCACAACTTTAAATTTTCTGCATTACTAATGTATTTTTTTATTTAGATGAAATTCTTTACACTTAGCAATTTTATTATGATATTCTGAAGATACAATTTCTGAATTATTTCAAAGAATACTTGTGCTGTCAATTCAATTGTAAGAGCCATATAAATGAAAAGCTATCCAGGTATTAGCTAAATGGTTTCCTTGATTTTTCCTTTTCATTTCCTGTTCTTCCATTTAACTGTTCTGTAGCTTTGCATATAAATTAGTTACACCGCTGTAATAATTTCTACCGGTGTAAACTAGGATTGACGTTTTCTTTCTGCTCCCTCGAGATAAAATGAGAAGTTGTGGCTTAGGGTTTTAAAACATTTTGGATTCTGTGCTCAAGTCTGCAGTGTCACTTCTAATAACTTATGCATTACTATATTTTCCAATTAGAAGCATTTCCACAAATCAGATTAAAAAATATGATACTGAATCACAATATTTTATACAGAAATGAAACATAAAGACTTTGTAAAATCTTTATAAAAAATTTATTGTGAGAATATGTTTGATTTGGGGTTTTTAAGTCTTTCTGAATTTTTTAAAAGATTTTCTTTATTTGAGAGCAAGTAAGCGAGGAGGAGTGAGGGGGGAGAGAAAACATGAGCAGGGGTGGGGGCGCGGGCAGAAGGAGAGGGAGATGCAGACTCACCGCTGAGCAAGGAGCCTAATGTGGGGCGCTATGTGGGGCTCAGTCCCAGGACTCCAGGATCATGACTTGAGCTGAAGGCAAATGCTTAATGGACTGAGCCACCCAGGCCCCCCAAGTCTTTCTGAATTTTAAATACTTCCTCAAATAACCCTAAGAAAGAAATGGAAGCATTTAACTGGGTAAAGACTGACAGCAGTGAGAGATTTGTAATTTTTTGCTCACAAGGTCAATGTTAGATTATTTCCAATCACATATACAAAACTTTAAAGGAAAACTGCTATGTTTCATTTTATTAATCCCATTTATAAGCCTGGATCAAATGCAATTTCTTCTTAGGTGTCACATTGGCTTGGGAAGTGGTCACCTTCCCTCTGTAACTATTTTGACATGTAATTGTTGTGGTTCTTCCACCTTCCAGAACTTTGCTGATGTGGAGTGTTTTCCATGTCTGGTCTCGCCTCTGCTTCCTGATGCCAGGAACATATCTTCTTAATTTTGAGTTTTCTGTTAATGCTGTTATTGACATGGTGTACAGCCATTGGTAGATCTGGGCCTACTGTGGCTATTTATAAAGAAAATTCTGTAATTTGGGAGCAGGATATCTAATTCTAGCTGTTTACATGAGGTGAAACTCCTGTGTGTGCTGAGAATTTTGTAATGTCCATTGGTTTTCCCCTTTGTGCTCTCACGGTTTCATCTAACACTCATGGTGAATGATTTTACTGCTTTTGCAGCTTTGTTTTGAGGATACGGTCTGGTCTGACCTAATTCTGAATCTGTCCCTTGCTGATTATATTATCTTGGGCAATTTTTTTTTTTAAGATTTATTTATTTTAGAGAGAGAGCGCATGCGGGGGTGGAGGGGGCAGAGGGAGAGGGAGTCTTAAGCAGACTCTTCGCTGAGCGTGAAACCCAACTTGAGGCTGGATCTCACGACCCTGAGATCACGACCTGAGTCGAAACCAAGAGTCAGATGCTTAACTGACTGAGCCACCCAGGCGCCTCTATCTTGGACAATTTATTTAACTTCTCTACATCAGGGGTTGGTAAACTATGGCCCATGGACCAGATCGAGCCCAATGGCTATTATTGGGTCCATGAGCTAAGAATAGTTTTATGTTCTTAAATGTTTGCAAAAAAATTTAAGAAGAATATTTCATGACATAAAAATTATATTAAATTTGTATTTTAGTATGCGTAAATTAAGTTTTAATGGAATACGGCCATGTTTATTCATCTATGTATTGTCTACGGCTGCTTTTATGCTGTAATAGTTAAAGTATACAATTCACAGAGCCTAAAATTTTTATGTCTGACTCTGCAGAGAACGTTTGCGTATCCCTGCTCTAAACCTCAGTTTCCTCTTCTGTACAATGGAAAAAATAACACCTATTTCAGAGAGATTTGAGATAATGTGTGAAAAGTGCTTAGTACAGGGCCAACAGATAGATATTAAGCACTTAGTAAATGTTAGCTGTTGATGTTGTCATCATAATATTTGTAGTTTTTATCTTCCCATAATTTATGTGGTAAAGGTGGGCCTGAAATTCTCCTTTTCTACTCTCTAAAAATAGAATTATTTTTATATTATTCTTATGTAAAATTATTTTCTTTTATTTCTTTTTTTAGAGAGAGTATGGGATCAGGGGAAGGGCAGAGGGAGTAGGAGAATCTCGAGCAGACTCCCCGCTGAGCATGAGCCTGATGTGTGTGGGGCTTGACCTCACAACCCTGAGATCATGGCCTGAGATGAAATCAAGAGTCAGACACTCAACCAACTGAGCTACCCAGGCGCCCCTTATTTTATTTCATTTGTTTGAAAATATTCTGGTATTCCTGATGTTCAAAGATCTCCCCAAACTCCCTTCAGCCCACTTTACATTTAATTTCGCATTACTGTCTTCATCTTACTCACTGTAGCCCAACTGTACACCCAGTGACCTTTATACACCTTCCCTGTCCTCTCTTCCCCTTCATCTCCCATTTCCATATGCCAGGTCTAGTCCACCTTCCAGAACCTGGCACCAACATCACTGCCTTCACACAACACTGTTTGTGTCTCCACTGCACCACACAGTCCTCCTTCCCCAACAACAAAAACACAGAAGAATTTTGGGAGTAAAATCTCTGTTGGCAACTTTCTAGAGCATTCTGTCTCTGCGTTGGACAGAGCACACCCCTTTCTTGGCTGTGTCTTAGTTCGGTATACACTTGCAGTCCGTTCTTTCAGGGCAGTGCCATCTTTTGATCTGTGTAGTCCCCCATGTGTGTTTACACATAGCGGTATCTAATGCATGTTTTTTTCAAATGCATGAATTTATCTTTTTTCTTTCTGCCTTTCTAAAGTATGGATTTTTGGCCTCTTTTCAGACAGAATTCCTTGACATAAGCCAGCTGTCTTTCATCCATGATTTGGGACCAAAGGGCATGTAAGTTCCAGTGTTGCATGTTAAAGAGAAGTGTGGAAGCTGATAAGCATCACCATTTGATTTATCAGCATTTCCTGGTGACAGAGCTCACCTGGCTTTACCACCTGCTTCTTTTCTTCCCAACAGAGTCAGAGCCACTCGGGGAATCTCTTTATACACAGTGCTACCTTGCTATACTGAACAAGGGTAGCAACGGCTCCATTCTCTTTCTTATGTGCTTACAGCACAGATTTCCTCTGGCTCAGCAATGGGAATGTTTTATACAGGTAGCAAATATGGTATGTGGGAGAAAGCATTAGAAATAAAGATACTGTGTTGTATATTCGAAAGTCGCTAAGAGAACAGATCTTAAAAGTTCTCATCACAAGAAAAGAATTATAGCTACGTACAGTGATGGATGTGCACTAGACTTATTAAGGTGATCATTTTTGCAATATATACAAATACCAAATTTATGTGTCGTATACCCGAAACTAGTATGATATTGTATGTCAATTATGTCTCAATTTTAAAAAAATCAAATATACCAAATATACCAAATCCCTTCTTTTAATAACTTATAAAAGTTAGTTGTTTATCATTCATTTTCATGATTAAAAATAATACTGTGTAAAATTTATGCTAGGTAACAAGATTGAAATTAACTTAATGATTATTTTCCTTCATAATGTGAGAGCTTGATATTATCAAGAGCTTAGCTTCTTTAGTAAAGGGCATTGTTAGTAGTTGTTTTAATATTTTTATTTTGTTAAGCAATTAGTATTGTTATTTCTTGTCCTGTTTTTCGAAATCAAGACATTTCTCTTTCCAAAGCTCTAATAGCTGTGCTCTATTCCTTTGGTATGGCTTGATCCTAGAACTGCAGGTAAACCTTTGGGTGAGCACCTCCAATGATCTCAGTAGCAGCTGAACCATCCCTGTGCAGGCCCTTGGCAATGTGTGGGGTCTTTTTCAGCTTGTCGCAATGACTGGAGCACACACTCAGCATTTGGAGCCAGAAGCCAGAATGCTTAAGGTCCTGCACTATGTGCAAGGGAATTTTGCTGCCTCCAATCCAACCAGGTGCTTTTAGAGATCAGTTGCCAGAGTATCCAGCCTAGTGAATGCCTTATCGAGCTATTTGAGGGTGAAGAAGGAAGGAGAGGAAAGTGACATGAGAATGAAATAGTTTATTTAGTCCCAAGTCATGAGGCTGTATCAGTTAAGTGTGAGCTGGAAATTTGAGGATGCTGGGTTACCTTGATGTCTCTTTCAGAGAAGGTATGATAATGAAAAGATCCGGGGGACACAGAATACCAGGCTTGAATTGCTGTGGTCAGGGAAGAGCCTGCTACCGCTGGTCAAAAAGGTAGGTCTTAGCAGTTTTGTGCGTTTGTTTTAATGAACTGGATATTTGGGGAATTTTCACATACTAGTTTTCAATTATGAATTGATTATCTATCCTTTGAAGGTCGTAACAGAGCACACTCTAAATTATTTTAAGTTCTAGATTTCAGTATCCATGTAAGCTTTCTAACTCAAACCTGGACTTGTAGGTAGGCAGAGTGTACAAATTTTATTATATACATAAAAACCTGGTGGGCACTAGAACTCAAACACTGGTCAGCAATATATACAAATGGCCGATAAGCACACGTAGATATCTCAACATTTCTAGTCATAAGGGGGAATGCAAATCAAAAGCACAGTGGGGTCCAACTTCACACCCACTAGGATGATGGTCATGAAAAAGATACACAGTAACAAGTGTTGTTGACAAGGATGTAGAGACATCGGAACACTTCTACATTGCTGGTAGAAGTAGAAAATGGTGCATCCACTCTAGAAAACAGTGCAGTGTGTTAAACATAGGATGTGGGATTACTGGGGCATATGGTAACTTTAGGTATATACCCAAAAGAATTGAAAAAATAAGTCTGTATCAAAACTTGTAGAAGAATCTTCATAGCAGCATTATTCAGAATAGCCAAAAGGTATGAGCCACCCAAATGTCCATCACCTGATGAATGGTTAACAAATGTGGTATATCCATACAGTGGAGTATTATTTGGCCATAAAAAAAAAGGAATGAAGATTAATGGACTTGGGGTTTCTTTCTGGGTTGATGAAGATATCTGGTTGTACAACGTTTTGAATATATTATAAAGCACCATATTATATACTTTTAAAGGAAAAGTTTTACTGTATATGAATAAAATGTTTAGAAATTTTTAATGAAAAAAAAAAAAAGAATGAAGTGCTAATTCATGCTATATCCTGAATGAATCTCAGAAACATCATGCTAAGTGAAAAAAGCCAGACACAAAAGGCCACATATTATATGATTCTATTCATATGAAATGTCCAGAATAGACAAATGTATAGAGACAGAGTAGATGAGTGGTCTCCAGGGGCTGGGAGGAAAGGAGAATGGGAAGTGACTGCTAATGGATATGGGGTTTCTTTTGGGTGGTGACAATATTCTGAAATTAGATATTAGTGGTGATGGTATACAACTTTATGAATGTACTAAAAACCACTGACTTGTATACTTTTAAACTAAAAAAGAAAAATTGGTCAGACTTCAAGGATGATAATTTTAGACTTACATTTGTGAGGATGTATATTGTGCTGTGTGATACAGAGAACTTTATTTTTTTTTTAATGATTTTTTATTATATTATGTTAGTCACCATACAGTACATCCCCGGTTTCCACTCTAAGGTTCGATGATTCATTAGTTGTGTATAACACCCAGTGCACCATGCAATACGTGCCCTCCTTACTACCCATCACCAGCCTATCCCATTCCCCCACCCCCCTCCCCTCTGAGGTCCTCAGTTTGTTTCTCATAGTCCATAGTCTCTCATGTTTCATTCCCGCTTCTGATTACCCCCCTTTCTTTATCCCTTTCTTCCCCTACCGATCATCCTAGTTCTTATGTTCCATAGATGAGAGAAATCATATGATAGTTGTCTTTCCAGACAGAGATCTTTAATTCATATCCTGTGTCCTATCCAACCAAAGAATCCTGGGGATCAGTATCCTCATCTGATTCTTACTTGTGTCCTCAAAGCATTTATCATAATATTTTGACTGTAACAGATAAGTTGTTTGTTATAATAATAATTTACTGGGATTTTGGAAAAATATTAAGAAGTATAAATTATTTCCCCAACCTTAAAAAAGATATATGAGCTCACGTGTAAATATGAAATTGAGCTAAGTGTATATTAAAAATATATGAGCTCTAAACTAAGATTTACCTTTAAACGTATTTAAAGTACACTACCAGCAAAAAATATCATTAAGCCAGGCTCGTATTTTCTTGGTTTTGAAAGGATGGAAGAAATTACAAGGAAAAGATCAAGAGATTAGACTGGAAAAATTAAAAATCTCTGTGTTCCAGTAAAACAATTTTACTAAAATAAAAAAGGAAGTAGTCTACTATAAAATATCTGTTTTCAAATAAACTGCTGTAACTTACATAAGCAGTAGTAGGGCCCTGGTGCAGAATCCTCCTGAGCAACCTCCCCCAATCCCGCATCGGCTTTGGCTAAGGGAGCTACCTGCTGGGGGAGCTAGCTGCTGGGGGCCAGTCACAAGGTTTCCAAAGGCAAGCCCTTATGAGTCTCTGACTGCGTCTGCTCTGGGCAGTTAGGGTCCATCTGCAGGCAGCTAGCTGCTGGGGGCCAGGCACAAGGTTTCCAAAGGCAAGCCCTCGTGAGTCTCTGACTGCAGACGCTCTGGGCAGTTAGGGTCCATTTGCAGGCGTACAGAGCAGACTGGAGCATTCGCAGCCCCCAGGAGCAGCCCTTGGCCAACAGCTGGCAGAGTCCTGCCCTGGCAGCCCTCTGGCAGGGTGATTCTGCCACAAGCTCTGCACTGTCTCTAGCGTCCTCTGGCAGGTTTGCAGCCCACCTGCCCACAATAAAGGACATGCAAACACAACACATCCTTGATGGCTCCTTTCCAGCTCCTCCTCCTTCTCCTTCCCTGCCCTGGCTCCTAATAACTCCCCAGTATGCCCCTTTATAAACGGCTTTTACTTACCTCCTTGTCGCAGAGCAGACTTGTGGGCCTACCCAACCTGAGACATCAGCTCCAGAAATGGAAGTCTTGGTCTGGTCCATGTAGTCATTTACTGAGTGCTTAATGTTTGTCAGGTTGTGTGCTCGCTCCTGTAAAAAATCAAAGTCCCTGCCCTCACAGAGCTTTACTAGAGGAGAAAGGAAGTCAGCGATGAAGGTGACAAGCAGTGTGAACGGTATCCGTGCAGCTGTGACCAGACCTTTGAAGGGAAACGAAAGCAGTGGGATGGTGAGGGACTTGAGGACCAGAGGGGGCGACTTTAGCTCCCGGGGTCAAGGGACTGCTGTCGGAGTTACAACCTCCATGAGAAGGGGCAGCCAGAAAAGATGGGAGCCAGACTTTGTTCTGTAAAAGAACCTAGCTCCCTCACATCTTAAACTTGGGATTAAATCAGGCTTTCAACCAGGACAATCTAAAGAGATATGATCCTCCCTGGAATGAAATGTGTCATCATTTTAAATTGTGTAAATCTTTCCACGGAGATTGAAGCCCTCGTTCCCCATTAATAAGTATTTCCTGAGTTACACGTGTGGGTTATAAAGTATGAGTACCAAATAAAATGACAAGCTATAGCTGACAAAATTAGTTTAGAAATTTTCTCATGATAGAAACTATTAGTATCTAAATAGGAGTCGCTTTTAAGGATGACACATTCATAACTCTCTTTTTTATTTTTGTACCCATAAAAAGCATTCCCTTCACTTTCTTATTTATGCTACATTGACAAATCAAGACAAAGCAAATGGGGCAATTAAACTTTCAATCAAGTCTCATAATGACCTTGTCTCAGGGACAAGTAAAAGGAGAAAAAAAAAAAAAAGACAAACATGGCAAACATTTCTTCCAACAATTTAAAATCTCTGCTTAAACAGCCTATCTGTTGAGCAATTTCTCTTGCATCGGGTGGTAGACTAGATGATAAGCTTCTTATCTCAAATAATGTCTGAAAGAAGGAGATGTATAGATTTTAAGAAATAAATGTAGCATTTATTTTGCCAAGCTTTGAGCTACACCAAGAATTCTACAGACAGTGAGCAAGCAGACAAGTAATTCCAGGGAAGTGTCATGAGGAAGTGAAGCGTGGTGGGGTGGGGCCGGTTTAAGATTGAGTGGCCTGGGAAGGCCTCCCTGGGGAGGAGTGTTTCAGCAGAGAGTCGATGAACAGGGAAGGACTGCCTCTGGGAGGATCTGGAAGAAATAATTTCTAGGTGGAAGAATAGCAAATGTAGAAGCCCAGAGAACAACCTTGGCAAATCTGAGGACCAGCCAGACCTCGGAGGTGGGAGAGAACAGGAGGAGGTGAGGCTGAGAAGGCCGACTCCGGTGGTGTGTCTGCATTTTAGTACCACGGCAAGGAGTGGCTCAGGCAGGAGGCATCTTGTTCGAACAGACTATGATCTCACCTACTTGAGAACAAGAATGTTTGTAAAAGTGCCTAGTTACCGGCATGAGGCGCAGGGCTGAGCAATGTATGTGAATCATCTCTGTTATTTCGCACAAACACGGATGAGCTGGGCATCGCTGTCGTCCTCATGTTATGGACGGAGACCTCAGGCTCAGTTACGCATGTTCGCACAGTCAGGCGGGTGGCCGAGCTGGCATCGGAGGCCAGGGAGGATGACTGGTAGGTAGGTGCTTACTCCCTGGTGCCGACTTCCAGAAGACGTGTTGATTAGTTCCTTTCTTGATGCATATCCTCTCATTAAAGAAAAAAAGTCTATCGACAAAAGTGATAAAGGAAAGAAATCAGAAGAGTTTTAATGAATGGCATAATTAAGAAGAGCTTAATATTAAAGGCCAGGAATCAATTCACTCTGATATCTAATGACTATTAAAAAGAATTCATTACCAAAACAAAAATTATTATCTTTGGCATTCAGCTTTCAAAATCCAGCTGTCGCAGGGGTGCCTGGGTGGCTCCGTTAAGCATCTGACCCTTGATCTCAGCTCAGGTCTTGATCTCAGCGTCGTGAGTTCAAGCCCCGCATTGGACTCCACATTGGGCATGGAGCCTACTTTAAAAAAAAAAACAAAAAAACCCCAGCTGTTTCTACTAAACTTTTCTGTATTTCCAGGCTGCCACATCTTGGAGGGGCAGGGCAGGAATGCACATAGGATACCACATGAATGGTACCCCCAGTGCCGACTAGTGCTCTCACCCCGCAGTACACCCAGCCAGCTCCTTGCCATTGTGAACAAGGCTGTTGATAGCCTATACAGAGCCTCTGTGTCAATTAGAGAGAAGTACCCATTTCTGCAGCATGATATAACGTGACATAACGTGGCTATGCAGCATAGCCAACATCACAGCCCCCTGCACCAGGTGTAGGGCCTGTCTGTACAGTGGTACCTTGTGTCCTGTCCCTAAGACCATGTTTGGTAGCCTTTGTCCTGGTGGTTGTGCCACCAGCCTCTGCTCTCAGAAGGATTTCTGAGACTTGTTTTGTACTGCCAATCATAGGAGCGGGTACACCTGGGTAGGGGTCACCCTGCCGTAATCCTGCACTGTTGTCCCTGGGTGGTGCTCTGATGAGAGCTGGCTCTGCTGCACTTAGGAGTGCTTGACTTCTAGGCACACAGGTTCATGAGTCTGCTGTGTTTGACTTTCTTCTTAAGTTGGCAAGCCTGACAGCTGTGGTTTTCAAAGCCTCTGGCTCCTTCCCAGTCGGCAGGCTAGCACAGCAGTGCTCTGGGCCTGTGCCCTGCTGCGTGCCCGCTAACTTGAACCGCAGTGCAGCTGGGAGAAGGGACTGCGCTAAGGAAGGAACTTTAACAGATTCGTGATCCGTCCCGCTCTCTTTTATCCTGAACTGAGGTTTATCGATAGGCAGCTGCATGTCTGCACTCATAACGCAGGCCCTCCAAGCCGCCGAGGCCTTGTTTATACCATGGCTGGGCATTTACACTGAGCAGTGTTCGGAGAATTCTTACAAAATGTAGTAATTCCTGCATTTGGTGACAATTATTGAGAATGTTGCCCATTATACTACTCAGTTGCCTGCTGTTAGGTCCCAAATGAGAAACTTCCTTTGGAATTTAATATTTTTTTGGGGGGGGACACCTTCTTATTTCGGTAATTTCTTCACTGGGTAAGGAACACCAGGAAGCTCAGACGCGAGTTGGCATGCCATCACCATAATTATGTTAATGTTGTGGTCAGGTATTTGCTTTCTGTGACCTTAACGTTTTTCCTTTTTTAACCATGCCACATGTATGTCCTTCACTGTTAGTGATCCTAAGTCCATCCCATCCCCTTTTATCGGGAAGGAGCCAGCCTGTACGTTAAGAAACAAATGAATGAAATGAAACTAGGTGGAAACCAACATAGATTTGTCTGTATTAAATCCCAAACTCCAAAGCCAGTAAGTCATAATGTGGCTAGCAATTTCAGCAACAATTTATTATAGACTTTTTAAGATGCTGACTTCCCATGTCACATTTACAGTATTACTTATATTCAGGTGTTCTGGCCTTTTCTGTTCTCTAATATGCTTTACTTTCTCTGGTATTCGATATAATGTGCCCACTGTTATTTTATTCAGTTATGAACTGATTTATTTGATTGCTACAACTGTAAGTAAACGCGATTTTAGGGGGTGTAGGCAGCATGACACCATTGCTATTTGTATTCATTTTAAATCAGTCCCTACGGTCTGCCTCTTCTCACCGTCATTGTCGTGTCTGCCATCTACGTCCTTACTGCTCAAATGTCATCCCAGCGTGCCATCACCCATGAGCTTGTTAGCAATGCAGAATTTCAGGCCCTGCCCCACATCTACTGAATCAGAATCTGCATTTTATTTCTATTATTTATTTTATTACTATTATTTTTCATGGACGTATAGTTGGCATATAGTAGTATATTAGTTTCAGGTGTACAACATTGCGATTCAACATTCATATACATTACCAAATGCTCACTACGATGCATATAGTTACCATCTGTCATCATGCAAAGTTATTAAAATATCATTGACTGTATTCCCTGTGCTGTACTTTGCATCCCTGGGACTTATTTGTTTTACAACTGGAAGTTTATACCTCTTAATCTCCTTCACCTGTTTGCCTGTCCTTCCATCCCTCCCTGTTCTGGTATCCAGTAATTTGTTCTCTGTATTTATGAGTCTATTTCTGTTTTGCTTTGTTTAGTTGGTTGGTTTTTGTTTTTAGATTCCACACATAAGTGAAATCATATAGTATCTGTCTTTTTCTGTGTGACTTCTATCACTTAGCATAATACCCTCTCTAGGTCCATCCATGTTGTTGCAAATGGCAAGATCTTTTTTTTATGGCTGAGTAATATTCCACCACATTTTCTGTATCTGTTCATCGATAAGTTACTTCCGTATCTCGGCTATTGTAAATAATGTTGCAGTAAATGTAGGGGTGCATGCATCTTTTCGAGTTAGTGTTTTTGTTTTCTTCAGGTAAATAGTCCAAAAGTGGAAATGCTGGATCATTAGTATTTCTATCTTTATTTTCTTGAGGAACCTCCATACGGTTGTCCACAGTGGCTGCACCAATTTACTTTCCCACCAACAGTGCACCAGGGTTCCCTTTTCTCCACATCCTCACCAGCACTTGTTATTTCTTGTCCTTCTGGTACTAGCCACGGAATCTGCATTTTAACAGGAGAGCCATATTTACAGTGAAGTATAAGAAGGGTTGTTCTATATTATTGTAGTAGTTTGCTAACCTGATACATCACATCCCTCTTTGTCCTTCATACCTTTCTTCCTGAAACACAATTACAGTGTTATTCTCATCTCCTTCCTTGCCAGGGCATGAGGATTCTCTTACCTAATAATCATCCTAGTATTTTTGTTAAAAACACAGATTGTCACGCCTTCTTAATAGATCCATGTGGGGCGTGGGAAACTATGATTTTTTAACAAGCATCTCCAGAGCTTCTGATGGCAAAGCAAGTTGAGGAAACACTGGTTCCATGCTATGAAATCAGCCTCCTGAGCATGGCCTTCAGCCCCTCCTCAGTGTGGCCTTTGCCCGTTTTCCCCAGGCGACACTCAGGTGCCCATTTTTCCTTACTGTACTCCCCGAGACCCGAGACCCTGGCCCCCCCAGACTTTCTCCCACCGCATGCAGCATTTCCACAGCTCCGTGCCTTATGCCAACTCTTCCCTCCATGTGGGATGTATGCCTCGGCCACCCTGCTTTGGGTTGTATTTGATCGGATCCTTTCTGGCCTTGCTCAGACACCCCGGGACAGTGACTCTAGCTCTTTCTCTTAGTCAGAACTAAGGACTCCCTTTTCCTCATACCCATTACCTTTTCAGTTTTTCGGACCTTCTTTGTGCCCCCACTAGCCTAGTAAGCGACTTGGAGGGCATGTCTCCTTTACCTCTGTGCTGTTTCTACCTCTGCCCCAACTCCCAGCTTATCACTCTTTTTTTCCATTATGAAACCCTTAAATATATATTGAGTTGCTTACATATATGCTTCTGAGAAATCGTGTCCTATTGAACATCATTTATTAATAGCCCTTAAAACCACAAGTAATTTGAATGAAAACAGAATATGTGGAGTATTAGATGCTTACTGGGTGGTTTTTAGAGGAGGATTTTTACCTCCTGAGAGACTTATTTGCCTCTTTTATGACCGTTTATTTTAGCAAACATTTTCCCAACGCATTTCCATTTTTCCAGCAGCTGAGGCTCCCGCTCTACATCCTACAAGCCCTACGTGGCCGTGTCAGCGCCGTTTCCAGCTTTGCCATTAGTGTGCAAAAAGCTCATGAGTTACTTTGAATTGCTTGGTGCCGGTACTTCTTAGAAAAACCTCATAGACTTATTCGTTTTTTGTTATTGCTGTTATTGAATAGTGATTTTTTAAAAAAATCACTACTAGACATTTTTATTTAAAAAATAAAATGATATCTACAGTCTGCGAGTGTTTACTTAACTTGTCATAATTTGTTCTTTTTGTTTCAGTAATCCAATACAACTCTAAAAATATTTATTTTCTTCTTACAGGTGGTTGATAGTGAAAGATTCATTTTTATTATATATGAAGCCAGACAGCGGTGCTATTGCCTTTGTGCTGCTGGTAGATAAAGAATTCAAAATTAAGGTGGGGAAGAAGGAGACAGAGACGAAATATGGGCTCCGAATCGATAATCTTTCAAGGTAGAAATTTCAAATATTTTTCAAAGATTTCCCTCAAAAACAAAGTTCTTCTCCCAACCTTAAGTCAAGAAGGAAGTAAAATAATTTAAATCTTAGAAAGTTGTTCTTTAGAACTCCTCTTCAATCAAAAATAATGAAACTGCTTTTCTTTCTATATATTTTTAAGTATAGAATATCCAATGTGCAACAGTCAGAATAAATAACCGCATGTGTTGATTTATGATTGTTTCAACAAAATGTATGCCTATTACAAAATTAATTACCCAGTAATAGCAGTTTACCAAACAGATAAATTAAGGAGTGATAGTTTCACGTTTTTTAAAAAATAAAATTTTATTTTATAAATTGATATCCTTTAATTAACAGAAACACATAAACAGTGATTTTTTTTTTTAAAGATTTTATTTATTTACTTGACAGTGAGAGAGACAGCCAGCGAGAGAGGGAACAGAAGCAGGGGGAGTGGGAGAGGAAGAAGCAGGCTCATAGCGGAGGAGCCTGATGTGGGGCTCGATCCCATAACGCCGGGATCACGCCCTGAGCTGAAGGCAGATGCTTAACCACTGTGCCACCCAGGTGCCCCTAAACAGTGATTTGATTTACAAAAATTCTGCTTGCACACAGATTTTAAGAAAAATACCTTGAAAGGATACTCAAGTGTACGTTTACTACAGATTTTATTAGTGAGTGTGTTTGTGTTAATAAATGTTTCTTTCTGGAAGATCGTAGTTATGTAATATGTGTATGTCTTTTTCTCTATATATACGTTTGGTTCTACAAAGTTCAGCCTCATGTATACAAATATATATTTCTTTCTTTTCACATATTGACTAATATATGTATTTAATATCTATTTATTTATTTATTCAAACTCATACACACTGTGTAGTACACATTGGCATGTGTTTTGTGTGTGTGTCTGTGTATGTATGTGTGTAAAAAGGTGCTAAACTTCCTTATCTTTTCTGACTGTAGATTTACGATTATCTGCCCCCAATAGCTTAGTATAGTGCTAGTCATAGTAAGTAACTTTATGCATGTGAGCGTGAATGAACGAGTAAATAACCTGAAAATTTATTTTAGCTATATTGTATATAGTTTAAAATCCTGCCCAACATGTTCAGAAGTCTGCTTTTTTGATATAAACAGGATGCTCTTTGCTTAAAATTTCCAACCTATGTTTGCTGCAATACGGAAACAAAATGGCCCATGTTTCATTGTTCAATTTTTTTGAAGAGACAGAACACAGAGTGATCATTCTTTTCCGCACTTTGATTTTCTTTGAAGGACACTTATTTTAAAATGCAACAGCTATAGACATGCTCGGTGGTGGGGAGGGGCTATAGAAGAATTCATCCAGAAACACGGCACCGACTTTCTCAAAGACCATCGATTTGGGTCGTATGCTGCTGTCCAGGAGAATACTTTAGCTAAATGGTAAGATTGTCTTGCTCTAAGACTATTTTTTATAGTCATAGTATCTAACATTATAGCAGGCCTAACTTCATCTGGAATCAATTTTCGAAGCTGTGGAAACATATTCTTCATTATACCCTTGACAAGGGCCTTTCTTCATAGGACTACTTGAGCATAGATTAGTTTTCCAATGTTTGTATTTAAGATTTTCATAGTGAGCATTCAATAGCTAGCTTTAGATTTTGAAGTTTGATTTTAAAATCTAACTTTTCCATTTTTTATTGATGCAAATGGAATGTTTACTTAAGTTATTAGCTACAATTTAAGAATGAGAATTTACTTGCTGGGTATTTCTTTTAAATAAAATGCTTTCCATGTTTTTCTGCCCACGGATTGGAAACCAGTCTGTTTTCAGTCTCAGAAGAACAATGGTGTGAGTTCGACAAGATGAGAGGGTTCATCTGACTCATGTGATGATGAGACCAATTTGTTGTCCTCTCAGCAGAATCTGGTCACTTACTTCCATCTCCTTGCTGTACTTCCTGCATGGCAGACGAAAGATGGGATTTTCAATCCTTGGTCTTCAGCTATACAAAGTAAACTGGTGGCTTTGTAGAGACTCAGACAGTGGCTTTCATCTTTTACTTTGCCATAAGATATGTTTCCTTTCTTTCTTTTTGTAAAAAAAAATAAATGAAACAAAAATCTCGTCTTTCAGGTACGTTAATGCCAAAGGGTATTTTGAAGATGTGGCAAGTGCTATGGAAGAGGCAGAAGAAGAGATTTTTATCACGGATTGGTGGTTAGTATTTATCTATGGGGGTTTTGTTTGGAGGTTTCTACAATTAGACGTGTAAAACAGTGTTGTGCTGTTCCAGAATCGTACATTATGAAAACCAACAGTACCCATAGATGGTTTGGCTACAGTCTCAACCAACTAACTATAATAGGCTTCAGTAAAAAGTCTTTTCAAAAAACTTGACCTCCAAATATATCCTTAAAATATTTAGCTTAATTTTTTGTCTGTCTTTTTTTCTTTCTTTCTTTCTTTCCCTCTTTCTTTCTTTCTTTCTTTCTTTCTTTCTTTCTTTCTTTCTTTCTTTCTTTCTTTCTTTCTTTCTTTCTTTCTTTCTTTCTTTCTTTCTTTCTTTCCTTCCTTCCTTCCTTCCTTCCTTCCTTCCTTCCTTCCTTCCTTCTAGATTTTATTTATTTTTTTGTCAGAGGGAGAAAGCATAAGCAGGGGGAGCTGCAGGCAGAGGGAGAAGCAGCCTCCCCACTGAGCAAGGAGCCCAATGTGGGACTCGATTCCAGGACCCTGG
Organism: Ursus maritimus; assembly: GCF_017311325.1. Lineage (NCBI taxonomy): Eukaryota > Metazoa > Chordata > Mammalia > Carnivora > Ursidae > Ursus > Ursus maritimus. Next base: position 90,192,813 of record NW_024426552.1, read on the forward strand.
GATCACGACCTCAGCTAAAGGCAGACACTTAACCAACTGAGCCCCAGGCGTCCCTGTTTTTGTCTTTCCATTTAGAAATAGACACCCAAATATTCATCTTAGTAAAAATTATTTTGTAATGCAAGTACAGTTTGAGACATGATAGAAAATAATCTTCCTTGGGTGCCTTCATTTGGTATTTCAGTCACCGGGTCCAGTGAATATACTTCTGAATTGTCCCTTTGAAGCTGGAATGGTTCCAGTTTGCCTGTTACGAAATGATTAGGCCTGGTCGACTTTTTTGGAGATACATCAGATTTCAACTTTTTGACCCCCTTTACAGATACCCATGAGAGTTGCGATGCTTATCAGAGCCACTGGAAATCTCATACTTAAAACTCATTTAGCTCTTGGGAAATTGTACTCTTGGAGTTGGTGTAGGCTTTATAGTTTGACTTCAGTTCCAATTACCCATCTGCCCGGACAGTTAAAACCAGTTGCAGATGCCAAAATTGACCGCAGTGGAAATGAACATGTATGTCTAAAATGTGTTTTCCTTCTAAGAATTTAGTTGCTGAGCTGCTCCTTATTTTTCCCTGTATTGTTTCCTTTCAAATGCTGTCTTACATATAAACTGCGACAATATCATAATTTATTTCTTCCTAATTCTAGATTTTGGGGAGAGGGGAGAGTAATTAGGAATATGAACTCAGCTTTTCTACTCTTTTGCCTTAGTGATATGGAAATCTATAATTCTAGAGCATGCTTTCCCAACCTTGGCACTATTGTCATTTTGAGCCAGATAATTCTTTGTTATGGGAGGTGGTTCTGTGCATTGTCGGATATTTAGCACCATCAGCATGTCTGGCTTTCACCGACTAGATGTCAATAGCAAGCTCCTGGTTGCTGTCGTGTCTTCAGAGATTGCTGAATGTCCCGTGGAGGACAGAGTCCGTCTTGGTTGAGAATCATTGATCTAGGGTCAGTAGATAAGTGTGTGACAGTCTGCATGTCTGTGAGCCTATTTATTCTCATGTGTGGCAGAGCTAAATCTTGGCCTTTATTGTCACATTTTGTCCCTTCACTCAGTTACCAGGAATAAAAGAAAGTTTCGTACTTAAGAGCTATTTCTTTGGTTGAATACTTTATAAACACTTAGGAGAATAAATTTATGCTTAATGTAGTACTATATTCCTTTAGATAATATTTCTGAAAGTTTGATGAAGACATGAGAGAGACTGAAGATAGTTTTTCCATTGAGCCCATATTTTCATGTTTTATGCAAGAAAATAATATCTCTTTTGAAGGTTCTGAACACTAAAATACAGGCTCCCATTTAAACATCTAAAGAGATGGAACCCTGACTGTTTTCTGTTGTTGGAAAGAAAATAAACCAGGTTATTTCTTTTCTATAACTGTCTAGGATAACATCTTATTACCACACTCCCTTTGACATAAAGCCTCCATTGTAACTTCCCTCATGACAAGTGAAGAAAATTCTTGTCATGCAAGTATATTGCAAAAGAGAGCATTCAGCAACTTAACCAATACTGGTATGTCCAGTATTGGTATACTGAGAGAGTGAAAAGCATAGTTGGAAGATGCACTTGTCCTTTAGAAGCTTCTAATCTAATTCAAGAGATATCATATGTTTAAGTGAAAATTGTGCTAATAAGTTTATAAAATAATTAGTGTGCAAACAAACAAAGATGGAGGTAGTGAAATGAGAAACAGCCTGGGACCTTCTAGTTCATTAATCCATGTAACCACCCATCCATTTACTTGTTAACTTAGTGATTCATTCCAGAACTATTTAATGAGCACCCACTCTGACAGATGCTGAACTATGAAGATGATGGAGAAGCAGCCCCTACCCTAGAACAAGAGAGGCAGGAAGTCATATGGAAAACCACAGACTGGGGAAAAGCAGGTGATGAGGATTAAGAGAGCAGAAGGCTGTAAAGAAGGAGGAGCCCTGAGGTGGGGCAATGCCTGAGCCTACAGAAGCTTTGGAAGCTTCACGGAAGAGAAGGCTGGCCTGGGGCTCGGTGATGGACTTGATGAGACAAAGACAGGTGAATGTTTTGGCAGGGGGATAGCCAGGACCGAGGCATAGAAGTGTGAGAGTGCCCAGCAGCTCGGGGGGAGGGTGGAGGCTGTGGATGGCTGACGCATGGCATCCTTGGGGATGGCGGGTGGAGATGGCAGCGAAGAGATGCGTCAGGGGGAAATTGTGAAGGGCACTGGGGGAGCTGCTGAGGAGTTTGCACTTACTGCTGTGAACACTGGAAACCACTGACAATTTTTAAACCTGGGGAGTTCAGTCACATTTGTTTTCTAAAAGGGATCATTCTGGTAATAAGGCAGAAGAGGAATTAAACACTGGTTGTAGAGCCCACTTGGCAAGCTACTGTTGTAGTCCAGGAGAGAAATGGTGAGGGTCTTTGCTCAGACCACCTTCGGGACCTAACTCTTACAGACTTGGGGCGAGTGGTTTCTAAGGCACAAAGTAACATTGACGATAGCAGCTACCATTTGTTAAATTGTTACAAGTGCCAGAGGCTATGTTATAGTTGTGAAAAGTGAGACGCATGAGGTAGGTAAGGACACTGCCCACGGTCAGGCAGTTGGCAGAAGCCAGTGCTGGCTGGGACCCAGGCGTGTCTGCTCTGGAGCCCCTGTGTCACGGAGCTGCCTCTCGGAGAGGGCCTGCTGCACTGCACGGTGCCTGAAGTTCCTTTAATTTACTTATTTTTAAAGGTTCTATTTATTTATTTGACAGAGTGAGAGAGAGTGTGTGCATGAGTGGGGTACGGGCAGAGAGACAAGCAGCCTCCCCACTGAGTGCAGAGCCCAGCATGGGGCTCAGTCCCAGGACCCTGAGATCATGATCTGAGCCGAAGTCGGAGACTAAACTGACTGAGCCACCCAGGCGCCCCTGCAGTTCCTTTTAGATCTGAGATTCTTTAAGAACAGACTGAACTGTTTTGAGGTACTGAATAAATAAGCAATCAGATTTGGGTAGATTTGGCTTGGAGAAATTTTCTGAAGAGGTAAATTCTGAGGTAGGCTGTCAAGTTAGAAGAGATAATGACCCATTGAACAGCCCAGACTATCAAAAAACTAAAGTGAAGAGTAAATTCCAGTTGGGTATTGAAGGTGTCCTAAGAGGTAGTTTCTATATAAAGAGTACTGAACATTCTTCACAAGTTAATATGGATTAGCCAGAATACTGGTTTTATGCCTTTTCTGTACTTGGTGCTATTTCAAGTCACCTGTGAATTAACTAGCCGGTGTTCATTGGAGTATGTCCAAAATGAGGTTGGACACCAAGATGTGGCTACGAGCTCCATTGCCAAATGGCTAATTGCTCTTAGGGCAGATCCAGAGACTGCGGCTTAGCTCCCATTACCTCTTGGTGGTGGTGGTTCTGATTACCCCTGGGCAGCAGGGACGTGTGCAGCAAGTGTGTTGAGGGTTCGCCATAGTTGGTTCTTTATCCAGCCCATCAGGGGTAGCGGTGCAAGTGGGGTTTGCCCCAGCGCCTGAGCCTCTGCGTTAACCATGTCAGAAATAGATAGGATTAGTAAAACTGAAGAATGTTTAAAAAGAGATTTTTCATTTTTAAAAAATTTTAAATTTTAATTCCAGTAGAGTTAATAGTGTTCTATTAGTTTCAGGTGTGCACTATAGTCATTCAACAGTTCTGTGCATTACTCAGTGCTCATCCTAAGTGTACTCTTGAATCCCTAACACCTATTTTACCCAGTCCCCTACTCAGTTCCCCTCTGGTAACCATCAGTTAGTTTGTTCTCTATAGTTAGGGGTCTGTTTCTTGGGAGGCGCCCAGGGAGCTCAGTCGGTTGAGGGGTTAAGCATGTGACTCTTGATTTTGGCTCAGGTCATGATCTCAGGGTGATGGGATCAAGCCCTGCATCAGGCTCCTTGCTTGGGGAGGGGGTGCGGCATCTGCTTGAGATTCTGCCCCTCCCCCTGCTTGTTTCTCCCCCTCTCTCTAATTAATTAATTAAAAAAAAAACAAACCCGGGGTGGATGCCTGTGTGGCTCAGTCAGTTAAGCATCTGACTCTTGATTTTGGCTCAGGTCATGATCTCAGGGTTGTGAGGTCGACCCCTGAGTCGGGCTCTGCACTGGACATGGAGCCTGCTTAAGATTCTTTTTCTCNGGGAGGGAGGGAGGGAAGGAGGGAGGGAGGAAGGAAGGAAGAAAAGAATGAAAGTCTGTTTCTTGGTTTGTCTCTCTTTTTTTCCCTTGCTCATTTGTTTTATTTTTCAAATTCAACATATGAGTGAGATTGTATGATAGTTAGCTTTCTCTGACTTATTTCACTTAGCATTATACTCTCTAGCTCCATCCATGTTGTTGCAAATGGCAAGATTTCATTCTTTTTTATGGCTGAATAATATTCACACACACAAACATGTACCAGTTCTTCTTTATCCATTTATCTATCAGTGGATACTTGGGCTGCTTCCATAATTTATCTATTGTAAATAATGCTGTTATAAACATAAGAGTGCAGGTATCCCTTTGAATTAGTATTTTTGTATTCTTTGGGTAATACCCAGTAGTGCGATTACTAGATTGTAGGGCAGTTTTATTTTTAACTTTTTGAAAAAACCTCCATAGTGTTTTCCACAGTGGCTGCACCAATTTGCTTTCCCACCAACAGTGCTTGAGGGTTTCTGTTTCTCCAAATCCTTGCCGACATTTGTTATCTCTTGTGTTTTTGATTTTAGCCATTCTGACCGTGGTGAGGTAATATCTCATTATAGTTTTGATTTGCATTTCCCTGATGATGAATGATGTTGAGCATCCTTTCATGTGTCTGTTGGCCATCTGGATGTCTTCTTTGGCGAAATGTCTGTTCATGTCTTCTGCCCATTTTTAAATTGGATTATTTGTTTTTTGGGTGTTGAGTTGTATCAGTTCTTTATGTATTTAGATACTAGCCCCTTATCATCAGATATGTCATTTGCAAGTATAGTAGGATGCCTTTTAGGGTTTTTGTTTTGTTTTGTTGTTTGTTTGTTTTTTACTTAAAAATAGTTGTATTTATATTCCACAATTTGCTCAAATACTGGTTTTCTTATAAACTTTCTACAGGATGTTTTTTAAAGAAGTTCTAAATGGTGTCTTGACTGTGTTCTCACGGAATTTCACGGAAATAGTTCTGTGTATTTTTATAGCTTAATTTGTACTGAAGGGAGGGCAGGTGGTCACATGCAGGTCATGTGAGATTCTAACATGCCAGTTAGTGAGTTTTCTGATGTGAATCATCCCTTTGATGCTGAAGGTAATGCATCTGTTGAAAGAAGCGATCGTAATTTTGGACTATTGCTCTCTACATCTTCCAGTTTTCCTGTGTTATCTTCCCACATAATGTGAAATCTCATGACTCTAGGATTAGATACCAAAATATTCCTTTGAATGTTAGAAAAGTCTGGTTTTACTGGCAGATTTTTCCTTAATTCTGTCTCGGTATATTCATTATTTACATAATAGCCAACTCTAATAAATTCTTGATCTTAATAGGTGCATGTAATTAGCACAACTGTTACACCTATTGCATCTGTATCTGGAATGAGTCCTGGATTGGGTGCATCAGCCTGAAATAAAACCACATACCTTCCTGCAGGGCCTCAGCCTGGAGCAAGATGGGCTCCCACTCCCAGAATGGACTGGGAAACTTTAACTGCAGCTCCACCTGCTGGTGTGGATTAAGACCAGTTGCCTTTTAGTTTTGTGGATGGTCTTCTTCCCTGTGCAGAAGCTTTTTATTTTGAAGTAGTCTCAATAGTTTATTTTTGTTTTTTATTTCCCTTGCCTCAGGAGACCTATCTAGAAAAATGTTGCTAGGGCCGATGTTAAAGAAATTACTGCCTGTGTTCTCTTCTAGGATTTTTATGGTTTCGGGTCTCACATTTAGGTCTTTAATCCATTGTGAGTTTATTTTGGTATAAGAAAGTGGTACAGTTTCATTCTTTTGCATGTAGCTGTCCAGTTTTCCCAACACCATTTGTTGAAGAGACTTTTTCCCATACCATATTCTTTTCTGCTTTGTCAGATATTAATTGGCCATATAACTGTGGGTGTATTTCTGGATCTTCTTCTACTCTGTTCTCTTGATCTGTGTGTCTATTTTTGTGCCAGTACTATACTGCTTTGATTACTACGGCTTTATAACTTGAAGTTGGGAATTGTGATACCTCTAGTTTTGTTTTCCTTTTTTGGTGTTGCTTGGCTATTTGGGGTCTTTTGCGGTTCCATACAAATTTTAGGATTGTTCTAGCTCTGTGAAAAATGCTGGTGGTATTTTGATACAAATTACATTAAATCTTTGGGTAGTATAGACTTTTTAACAATATTTGTTCTTCCCATCCATGAGCATGGTATGTATTTCCAGTTCTTTGTGTCATCGTGAATTTCTTTTATCAATGTTTTATAGTTTTCTGAGCACAAGTCTTTCAGCTCTTTGGTTAAGTTTATTCCTAGGTATTTTATTATTTTTGATATGATTGTAAAAGGAATTGTTTTCTTAATTTCTCTTTCTACTGCTTCATTATTAGTATATAGAAATGCACCAGATTTCTATACATTGATTTTGTGTCCTGTGAGTTTACTGAATTCATGTATCAGTTCTAGTAGTTTTTTATGGAGTCTTTAGGGTTTTCTATATCTACTATCTTGTCATCAGCAAGTGGTGAATGTTTTACATCTTCTTTAGTGATTTGGATGCCTCTTATTTCGTTTTCTTGTCTGATTGCTGTGGCTAGGCGTTCCAGTCTATGTTGAATAAAAGTAGCAAGAGTGGACATCTTTATGTTGTTCCTGATCTTAGAGGAAAAGCTCTCAGTTTTTTGCCACTGAGTGTGATGTTAGCTGTGGGTTTTTCATGTATGGCCTTTATTGTGTTGAGGTGTGTTACGTTTAAAAACCTACTTTATTGACAGATTTTATCATGAATGGATGTTGAATCTTGTCAGATGCTTTCCTGCATCTATTGAAATGGTCATATGGTTTTTATCCTTTCTCTCGTTAATATGTTGTATAATGATGATTGATTGTTAATATTGAACCATCCTTGCATCCTTGGAATAAGTCCCACTTGATTGTGGTGAATGATTTTTTTTTAAATATATTGTTAGATTTGGTTTGTTAATATTTTGTTGAGGATTTTTGCATCTAAGTTAATTAGGGATATTGGCTTATAGTTCTCTTTTTTAGTGATATCTTTGCTGGTTTTGCTATCAGGGTAATGCTGGTCTCATAGAATGTATTTGGAAGCTTTCCTTCCTCTTCTATTTTTGGAATAGTTTGAAGAGAATAGGTATTAACTCTTTTTTAAATGTTTGATAAAGCTTATCTGTGAATCCTTCTGGTCCTGGACATTCATTTCTTAGCAGATTTTTGATTACCAATTCAGATTGGTGCTCCAGTATTGGAATTGATCCCTTTATTGACATGTAATGCCCTTCTTTGTTTCTTGTTATAGTCTTGGTTTTAAAGTCTATTTTGTGTAATATAAGGATTGCTACCCTGGCTTTTTTTTTTTCTTTTTTTCTTCCATTTGCATGGTGAATACTTTTTCATCCCTTGGCAGTGGTCTAATTCTTAGTTCAGTTCTCAAACTTTGTTATAATGTTTAGGATCAAATCCATGCAAGGGCAACTTGGGAGTGAGCTAGAAGTTGATAAACTACTTTATAGGGTTGCTTTCCTGAACTCTGCTTTCTCCGTGACCTCTCCACCACTTTTGGGTTTCCTGTAGTTTGTTTTTTCTTTTTCTTTTTTTTTTTTCAGTCCTCTAACTAGAAAAGTGGGGCTTTATTTTCCCTGCTCTGCTACATGCTTTCTGCAATGATACTTGTGTCTAGAGCCAAGCAATGGATACTTACATTGTCCTCTAGAAACCACAGTTCTTCTATGTGGAGAGGAAAGTTCCAATCCCTCAGTGTTTCTGGTGCCGGTGAGCCCATGCTGCCACCCCATCACTGCCAGAAGATCCCATTCTTTCTCCTCAAGCCTGAAACAGAGGACTTTTACCTGAGTTCTCTCTGCCTGTACCAATGCCTGTTACTGGGTTCTCCCTTCAGGATGATGAATCATATGGGAAAACAATGGTAAAGTCCCCATTGGTTAGATGGTACATCAAGCTCTGTTCTTCCTGAATTCATGAACACCGCATATCTCTCCATTTATTTAGATCTTAATTTTTTTTTTCATCAATGTTTTGTACTTTCTACACACAATAGTACCCTTTATGTGTGGTTTTGCTTCTGCAGAGTCAGTTAGTCAAGGTCAGCCACAGTCTGGAAGCAGGTGATCCTCCTTCTGACCTGTTGTCAGAAGATGAGTAGTAGTCTGCCTAATGCTACATCACAATGCCTACATCATTCACCTCACTTTATCTTATCATGTAGGCATTTTATCATCTCCCATTATCACAAGAAGAAGGGTGAGTACAGTACAATAAGATGTTTTGGGAGAGAGAGACCACATTCGCGTAAAATAAATTACAGTTTTATTTACAAGTTAATTTATTTATTTTGTTTTTTATTACAGTTTTATTACAATTATTGTTATAATTGCTCTATTTTATTAGTATTGTTGTTAATCTTCTGTCCCTAATTTATAAATTAAACTTTATCATTGACATGCGTGTAGGAAGACAACATGGTATATGCAAGATAAGTGTATATGATTTGGTACTATCGGCAGTTTCAGGCATCCACTGGGAGTTTTGGAATGCAAACCCCACGGATAAGGGGTTGCTATTGTACAGTTCTTGCCCATATTTTGTTATTTATCACCAAGTAATTTATATTTCTTAGTATTACTGTAAATGGTGTTTTTTAAAATTTATGTTCCAGTTTTTCACTGCTGGTGTATAGAAATACAATTGATTTTTTATATCGATCTTACATACTGCAACTTTGCTTAGTTCACTTATTGGTGCTAGTAGCTTTATTGTAGATGCCTTAGGATTTTCTCCATAGATGATCATGTGATGTGTGAATAATGGCCATTTTACTTTTCCCTTCCTAATTTGTATACCTTCCATTTTATGTTATTCCCTTATTGCTTTGGCTGGGACCATCAGTAAAGTGCTGAACAGCAGTGATAAGAATGAACATCTATGCCTTGTTCTCAGTGTTGGGAGAAATCAGCATTCAGCTCGTTGTATTATGCTTTAGTTAGATTTCTTATAGGTGCCTTTTATTATTTTGAGGAAATTCCTTTCTGCCTGTACCTATAATTTGAGAGTTTTTGTTATGAATGGTATTGAATTTTGTCAAAACTTTTTTCTGCATTTATTGAATTGATCATTTTTTTCCCTGTTAATGTGGTGAATTGTATTGATGGATTTTCAGCTTTTAAAGCAACCTTGCATTCTTAGGATAACCTCACTTTGTTGTGATCTATTATCCTTTTTATAAGTTCTGGTGTTTTTTAAATTCTGAATTCAGTTTTTAATAGACATAGGACTAAAGTTTCAATTTCTTTTTACTTCTGTCTTGGTAACTCATTTCTTTCAAGGACATTGTTGGTTTTTCTAAATTATCATATTCATATAAGATTATTTATAATATTTCCTTTTTTTTTTAAAGATTTTATTTATTTATTTGACAGAGATAGAGACAGCCAGCGAGAGAGGGAGCACAAGCAGGGGGAGTGGGAGAGGAAGAAGCAGGCTCATAGTGGAGGAGCCTGATGTGGGGCTCGATCCCACAATGCCGGGATCAACAGCCTGAGCTGAAGGCAGACGCTTAACCACTGTGCCACCCAGGCGCCCCTATAGTATTTCCTTATTATTGATTTAATATCATTTTAATGTCTGCAGGCCCTGTAGTGATTTTCTTTCATTCATTTTTTTATATCGATAACTCATGCTTTTCCTTTTTCTTTTTTTTACTAAGTTAAGAAAATTTTTATTTTTTTATCTTCTAATCCTTGTATATACACATACATTTCTTTTTTAAACATGAAATATCAGCATATATAAAATTACATATTTCTCCATCTGAGAATATGTTATATATTTTCAATGGCCATGCATTTTACTCACCTTTTTAAAAAGCATACCCTTTATTGATGTATGATTGCCATACAGAAAGAGCTGTATATATTTAATATATACAACTTGGTGAGTTTGGAGATAAGCATCCACCTGTGAAACCATCACCATAATCAGTGCCATAAAACATATCAATCACCTCCGAAAGTTTCCTCCCATCTTCTTTATTTATTTTTAGCTTTTGTAATAAGAACACTTAACATAAGATCTATCCTCTTAGCAAATGTTTAAGTATGCAATATAGCATCGTTAACTATAGGCACTATGCTGTACAGTGGATCTCTAGGGCTTATTTTCTTACATAACGGAAACTTTGTACCCTTTGACCAAGACTTTGTTTCCTCCTCTCCCTAGGCCTGGTAACCACCACTTACGAATATCAGTCTTTTATCTTTTTAATGCGTTATCCTCAAAATTGAGGGCCTCTTGAGAGCTATTTTAAGATCCTCCAAAATACCTAATAGAATGCTCTGCATACAGGGTTCACAGTGCTGGTGGATTAAATAAAGGGTGATAAAGACTTAATTGCAGAGTATAGATGCAGCCCTTGTTGGTGGGAATATACATTGGTGCAGCCACTATGGAGAACAGAATGGAGGTTTCTCAAAACATTAAAAATAAAATTACCATATGATCCAGCAATCCCACTTCTGGACATATAACCAGAGGAACTGAAATCAAGGTCTTTTTTTTTTTTTAAGATTTTATTTATTTGACAGAGAGAGACACAGTGAGAGAGGGAACACAAGCAGGGGTGGTGGGAGAGGGAGAAGCAGACTTCCCACCGAGCATGGAGCCCGATGCGGGGCTCGATCCCAGGACCCTGGGATCATGACCTGAGCCGAAGGCAGACGCTCAACGACTGAGCCACCCAGGCACCCCTGAAATCAAGGTCTTAAAGAAGTATATGCATTGTCATGTTTATTACAGCATTTTTCAAAATAGCCAAGACATGGAAGCAACCTAAATGTCCATTGAGGGATGATGGATAAAGAAAGTGTTGTATTTACATTCAATGCAATATTGTTCAGCCTTAAGAAAGAAGGAAACCTGCCATTTGCAATAACATGGAAATATAATGTTATATAAGGTGGAAATATGTTATATAACATGGAAATATAATGCATAATGGAGCACATTATACTAAGTGAAATAAGCGAGACACAGAAGAACAAATGCTACCTGATTCCACTGACATGAGGAATCTCATTGTGAAACTCTCTTTTTTCTTTTTTTAATCTAGCTAGAAGTTTGTCAGTTTTATCAGTCTTTTCAAAGAGCTAGCTCTAGGTTTCATGGAGTTTTTTTTTTTTTTTTAAGATTTTATTTATTTATGTATTTGAGAGAGCACACAGCCAGGGCAGAGGGAGAGGGAGGAGCAGACTCCCTGCTGAGCAGGGGGCACAACTCAGGGCTCCATCCCAGGACCCTAGGACAGGACCTGAGCTGCAAAGGCAGGCACTGAGCCACCCAGGTGCCCCAGTTTCATTGAGTTTTCCATATTATTTTTCTGTTTTAGATTGCATTGAGTTGTATTCTTGTCTATTATTCTCTTCCTTCTTATTTCAGGTTTAATTTGTTCTCTTTTCTTATTCTTTTTTTAGAAGTATTTATTTATTTATTTATTTATTTATTTATTTATTTATTTATTTATTTATTTTCGTAATCCCTACACCCAATGTGGGGCTCGAACTCATGATCCCGAGATCAAGAATCACATGCTCTTCCAACTGAGTCAGCCAGATGCCCCTCTCTTTTCTTATTCTTAAGATGGAAGCTCTGATCACTGGTTTGAAACTTGGTCTTTCTCTTAGCAGCATTGGAAGCTATAAAATCTTCTGAGAGGAACATTTCTGTAGAGGTGCATGTTTCCATCTCTGAAATCAGGATGCATATTACACTCCAGATCGTCTCACAGCTATACTTGTCATGTTTTTCTTTCTCAGCAGTACAAATAGTAATGATGCATCTTACAATTATTAATGTCCTAGATTCAATGAAATGTAGTTATTATACAATTCTTGTGAGCTTTGCTTATCTAATAGTTGCTTAGTGAAGATGCTGACATAATGATGCTTGTGAGTCATACTCAAATAGCTACTTTCTCCTTGCCAGGGAGACCATTGTTTATACTTTGTTTTAAGCATGAATTTTGGTCTTTTATCTTTTTATGCATTATCCTCAAAACTAAGGGTTCCTCGAGAGCTATGTTAAGATCCTCCAAAGTATCTAATAAAATGTTCTGCACACAGTGTACACAACGCTTATAGATTAAAGAATAATAAAGACTTAATTGCAGAGTATAGCATTAAAAGTGACCCCCAAATGGAAGATCTCTGAGTTGACAATTAATGTATACATCAAAAGGTTACAAGGGGCACGTGAGTGGCTCAGTCAGTTGGGCATCCGACCCTTGATTTCAGCTCAGGTCATGATCTCAGGGTTGTAAGATCGAGCCCTGCATGGGGCTCTGCGCTCAGCAGGAGTCTGTTATAGGATTCTTTCCCTCTCCCGTCGCACCTCCCCCTGCTACAGCTCTCTCTCTCTCTCTAAAATAAATAAATCAATCCTTTTAAAAAATTGCAAGTATCTATATGTTATTGGATATCTCTCACCTTCAGGGAACAAGCATTGTGCTCCACAGCAATGCACTTTTCTACCTGAAACAGACCTCTTTTTAATTCATTTTAGATCTTTTGCTATCAATTGCTGCATTTTTGTTTCTTTGTTTGGGCATAGATTACCTTTGTATTCCTTTCGTACTCTAAATTACATATGCAAGTATTTATACCGCATACACCCCACTATTTGTCTATTTTCTTATTTATGTTCTACAGTATGGGTTTCCTTTAATTACTTTATCATTGGGGTTTTATTTTTCTTTAACTGAATGAAATAGAGCATAAAAAGATTTTAAAAATTTCTTTCGCTCCTTAAAACCTTGTTGGTTTCACATGCTAGGAAGACTCACTGGCAAGGCAGTATTCCAGTCTAGAATTCTACACGGCTTTAATCCTGTGCTGTCTACTCCTGCTCCTTTGGGTCTGGCATTTCAGCAAATAAGGTCTTCTTTACTTTCTTTTCTTTTTCTTTTCTTTTTTTTTTAAAGATTTATTTATTTTAGAGAGAGAGAGATCAGGAAGGAGGGGCAGAGGGAGAGAGAGAGAATCTCAAGCACAGTCCCCACTGACCACAGAGCCCTAGGCAGGGCTTGATCTCACGGCCCTGAAATCATGAGCTGAGCCAGAATCAAAAGTCGGACACTTTAACCAACTGAGCCACCCAGGAACCCCAAAGTTTTCTTTATTGTTCATTTTTTGTTTTTCCTCATTATAGGAGTTATATCACATGCAGATTTAACTCAGACACCGACTTTAGAACTCAACCCCAAGAGGGATGCCTGGGTGGCTTGGTTGGTTAAGTGTCTGCCTTCGGCTCAGCTCATGATCCTCGGGTCCTGGGATCAAGCCCCACGTTGGGCTCCCTGCTTCTCCCTCTGGCTGCTGTTCCCCCTGCTTGGGCTCTTTTTCTCTCTCTCTCTCTGACAAATGGATAAATGAAATCTTTAAAAAAAAAACAAAACAAAAACAAAAAGAAACTCAACCCCAAGGGAAAAAGTGACTGTACTGTACTCTTAGCTGCCTGTGGCACAAAAGAGAAGAATCCAGGGATCCCTTCTTACATTGGAAAAATTTCATCTCCCCACAAACCTGCCTTCTTCCCGGCTCAGAAAGCCCTGGGGTCCTGGGGACACTGCTTGCTGGTATAGGAAGTCCGTGTTTATATCTATCAGAATACTCTTGGCTTGAATTAACAGAAAGCTCAACTAAATGTGGCTGTCTCATTTAATAAGAAATCCAAGTTAGGCAGTCCTAAAGTTGTTGAGATGGTCTAGTGATTTCAGGGTTCTGGTCTTCCCCTTAGAATTTCAACATGGCTATCCCTGTCTCAACATCCTATCCCCATGCAACATCTGTCCTACAGCCGCTTTGTGTGTGTGTGTGTGTGTGTGTGTGTGTGTGTGTAAGAGCTCAAAAAGGAAAAGCTTCCCCATTCACCCCATGTGTGCTTTCTCGTATGTCTTTCCATCCAGGATTGGGTCACCTTGTGCTCTAGGTGCGCGGGAGGCTGGGGAAGCAAGTCTTTAGAATATTCACATGGTAGAGTGGGAGGTAGATTTAGGTTCCCACCAAAGAAAGAAGCTGGAGAATGGCTGTTGGCTGGGCTGGCAACAGCATCTGCATATGTGTATATATTTGCATGTGAGAGAAAGAGAGAAATCCAGATTGATTTTTTTTCTTTTTTTTCTTTTTTTCTGGCTCGCGGCTCTTGTTTCCAGGTGAAGCTGTACGTGACCTCAGAGCAGGGCTCTGACCCGCCACACTGCAGGTGCATGATGGCACTTGGGCTAAAACTGCCTTTGTTTCCTATGACACAATCGGAACTTTTTATTTTGTTTTAGTTTCTTAAAATCTTGGTTTTTTGGTTTCAGGTTGAGTCCAGAAATCTTCCTGAAACGCCCGGTGGTTGAAGGAAATCGTTGGAGGTTGGACTGCATTCTCAAGCGAAAAGCAGTACGTATTCCAAACATATGCTGGTGTAATTTTTTAAATGTTTGTTGTCTCTGAAATGTCTTTTCTCTTTCAAAGTCTTCCATATATAAGTACAACTTTTTTCTGTAGAGTTTGACCCAAAGTAGAATACTTGTTTTCAGGTTTACTTCATTCTGGTTTTTTTCCTGTTACTCTTGACTACGTAAATATTTTGGCCTAATTCACAGCATGGATTATATTAGGAACTCTAATTTCTGATTTTTAATCAGTGATAGGCAGTTAATTTTATAAGTAAAAAAAATTGTAACAAGATTTTATTATTGAATAATAAAGGGTGAAATGAAATGTAGCATTTTATTCTATTCATTATTCTGCATTTGAGCAAAAGATAAGGTCATGAGGAGAATGGTTTCAGTCGGATGGGGCCAAACTAATGTCGAAGAGTATCAGAGAGGAAGGACATTAAGAATCGGCTGTTGCTTTGGTTCCAGTTTGGGGACAGTTCATAGTAAAAATGGGAAATTGTTTCCTCTCCAGTTGACCCTGTAGATTCTGGGTGAGCGCCAATGTATTCTTTTTGGTATAAAAAGTCCGTAACTGAAGCAGTATGGGCTCACCAATAGCTACTTTACATCCATATTTCTAATGAGTGTTATTAGGTAGCTGTCTCTCAACCAGGTTAAATAGAGTTGAATTAGAGTAGATCTAGGGGCGCCTGGGTGGCACAGCGGTTGGGCGTCTGCCTTCGGCTCAGGGCGTGATCTCGGCATTGTGGGATCGAGCCCCACATCGGGCTCCTCTGCTATGAGCCTGCTTCTTCCTCTCCCACTCCCCCTGCTTGTGTTCCCTTTCTTGCTGGCTGTCTCTCTGTCAAATAAATAAATAAATAAAACCTTTAAAAAAAAAAAAAAAGAATAGATCTGGATCTATTATTAATCGTGTCAAATTAGGAAGTGTGGGCCTTTTTACTATTTCTTGCAATTGTCTTAATCTTTTTTATTCTATCCTTAAACATGCTAGCATGATTTGTAGATCCTGGGTAATTGGGGGTAGCATCTTTCTGTTTCTTAAAGTTGTGACTCGTTTCTTCTTTCCCATTCTCCACATTCCCCTATTCCTTTCCCCACTCACGCATCTCCCTTCTTTCAATGTCTTTTCCGCGTGCCTTCACCTTGAGATTTCTGAAGGTATCCATAGATACAGTAAGACCTCACTGCTAATGTTGATGGAAAAAGCTGATAAGCTTTATTTCAGACATATGTACTGCCAAACAGCGTCATTTTCGTGCCTAGTCTAATTCATTGTCTCAACAGAATTCCGTTCACAATATTGGAAATTCTGGTCCTGAAAAGCATTATTTGCGTATTCCTTAAATAATTTAGCATACAGTTATTGAGTGTCTCCTATGAGCCAAGTACTACACTAATTACTAAAGATACCATATGTGTGAATAGGATTCCATCCCTGCCCATGCAGGGCTTGCTAAAGGACTCATGTCCTGGGTCAGATCTAGCCTTACCAAACTTCTTTCTATATATTGAATGGGCTAGAACTTTCTCCATGTTTCTCTCTGTGATATGACATCTTTCCCATCTGTCTTCAAGATTCCATTTTAGTTAAGTTGTTCCAGTCTTGCCTAGCAATTGTCAACCATACTAGTAAATCCTCTTTTCATGGTACCTATCCAACACTTCACTGCTGTAGGTTTCAATCAACATGTATTTGTTGAGTGCCTACTATGTGCAGGGCACCTGGCTTATCATATGGGGATGTACATAAATAAAACACATGATTCCTGACCTGAAAGAGCTTAAAACTCTATCTACACAAGAGTCAACTGGATACAGAGGCAGTGCTAAGATTCAGAGGCAGGAGGGAGACCACTGAGTAGCTCTAGTGGAGAAGCCCCTCTCAATATGAGGAATTTAGGGCATTTAGAATGGGCAAAAAAGTTTGAAACGAAAGGAGGAGGCTTCTAGGTGTAGAAAATGTGGTGCAGAAACATTCTGGAGACAGGGACTCTGAGGGCTTTGTCAGTGATGGTAGAGTGACAAGGTTGATTACACCGGAGTGTTAGCTTAAGTAGGAGGGGGGCTTAAGCAGGAAAGGCAGTTCTAGCCAGATGTGGACGCTTGTGAGCCACGTCCGTGGTTTGGACTTTATGGAAGAAAATGGTGAACTACTGGGGAACGGAGCCTGGGGGAGGAGGGGTGATCTGATCAAGATGGTGTGTGAGGAAAGTGAATCTGGCAGGGGGAGGACGTGGGGAGAACTCAGGCTCAAGGAGCTAAATTCTAGCTGACTTGAGTGTGAGGTGCCTACGGGACATCTGAGTAAACTCCAGAAAGCTCCAAATGCCTGCGCAGGGCTCAGAACCTGCAGGCCTAGCCCTCCACGTCATGGTAACTCTCCTGTGTTTACTTCCCCCTTCAGATACTGGCCAGGTTACTTTTCTATCACTAGCATGGGTTTTCTTTGCTTTGATGGCCCACGAACCCTGGTGAGGTCCTAGGTGAACACCATGGCCAAGTAAATATTATTGCATGAAAATCGTGCTTCCTTTCAATTTCATCTGCTTCAGGAAACTTGAAATTTTTAAATTGTACATAATGATTTTAAAAATTTCCTAAGGAAATAATAATACTCTAAAATGTTAATTTTCTATGGTACATTTGGCAGAATTGCTCTTCCTTCATCTCGCTACACCTCCCAGATCATTCTAAATTGACATCTTCTATGCTGATAAACAATTTCACATAAATAATTTAGTTTCTGAAACCCACTACCTTCACAAAGTACTGGCTTGAAAATAACATTTATTCTTACATTAATGGGCCCCAGAGGTCCACAAGGCTGATTAAAATAAAGGCTTTTTCCTTCTATCTCATTGTGTTGATTTGAGAGGAGGAATTTAGTGTCTTTGTGTCATAGCCAAGATATGTTTTTAGGGAAGAAATACAATATTTTGTTTCTCTGGTGATAGCCAAGTTGATATTTTCCTATTTCTTTGGCCTTTTGTTAAACAGTGTTATCATTTAAAATAGTATAAGGCAGGTACCTGGGTGGCTCCGTTGGTTAAGCGTCTGCCTTTGGCTCAGGTCATGATCCCAGGGTTCTGGGATTGAGTCCCGCATCAGAGGGGAGCCTGTTTCTCTCTCTCCCTCTGCCTTCCACTCCCTCTGCTTGTGCTCTCTCTTTCTCTCTCTGTCAAATAAACAAATTAAATATTTTAAAAAATAAAATAAAATAAAATAAAATAGTATAAGGCAACCTTGGCTTACAGGCTGATTACAACTCAAGTCAACATCCCAGTGTTTCCCACAGGTCTGCATTTACTGCCCCTGCCCCAGGAGCTAAGCTGCATCATAGTTATGGCAACTGTATTCCTGTATCCAATGTGTATATTTCAACCTTAGAAACCTGTGATATTGCTGATGGGACCTGCACCAAAAGAATCTTCAAGTGCAGCAACCTGCAGACTTACAGAAAAGGGTATAGGTGCTCCGGTGGGATTTTGTTGTCAGGCAATTTCTTTCTGTCCTAGACCACAGGATACATTCTAGAGTTGCAGTCAGTGATCGTTAGGAGGGAAGATATTCAGGTTTGTCAAATGAGACAAATAATCACGTCTTCACCCAGAAAGATCAAACAGTATCTTATCAAAGTGGTGGGCTGGGGGGCATGTCTGGGAAGGGAAGAATGTGTCTTCCACCTTGAGAACTGTGCTTCAAATAGAACTGGGTTCAAAAAAAAAAAAAAGCCATAGGAACATTTGTGCTCTTTCACATTGCTTACATTTGAGTGACGAGGATATGATTTCTTTTTGTCCTTTACTTTTCATTTTCCCGAAATATCATGCCCCCTGGGAAAATCTTTGACAAATGATAAAATTAGGATTTTCCTGGGGATGCATACGTTAAGCTATCTTGAAGAAGTGGACAAACTTGGCTGCATTTAGAAAATATCTTGACCATAGTACCTTGAGTAATTAGAGGAAAAAATTGGCTCAAAAGAGTCTCTTTGACTTCAACTATAAAAAAATCTTATTTTTTATTGTCTTTACATGTATTTTGTATATAAAAAGCTCCTAAAAATTCCTACTGTATCTAGTAGTATGTCTGCTCTACTTGATTCAAAACTAATTAGAAAAGAGGATAGAACTTTCATCTTTTAAAACTCAGGTTTCATGAAGTTTATTCTGTGTTTACACCATGAAGTATATTCTGCTAAGCTTTGGGTTACATGACTTCAGCAGAGATAAGAAACATGGCATCACATAGCCCACTCCAAGCCATCCACTTTTCTACTTGCCGTATTAGTACTTTTCTTCTTCCTCTCTAAGCAAAAAGTATTTTCCCTTAGGGTCATGAAAAGGCATTGGTAAAACATTGGATGCTTCAAATGTGTATTTCTTAAATTACAGAATTAACATCAGTCCTTTTTTCTTTTCTAATGTGCCTTTCATTTTACACAAGTATTTCCCACATATTGTGTAAGTCTGCACTATTATGACCTGGCAAATGCCTTCATTGTCCAGAAACATTTTTCCTTTGCCCTTTGTAGTTTAGAGTTTATGATAGTGTTGTAATACCTTGACAAAAAAAGAGGAATTTATTGCTTTATTATCATAGAAATCTTGTCACTAGTTAACCGTTTATTATATGGATGTAAGTAAATAATTGTAAATCAGACTACCTAAAATGAACTGTTTTCTTCAATTACTTCCTTATTAGTCCTTTGTGTATAAGCTAAAAAGATTTAAAAGTCTCTATCCTGTTTCCTTTGGAGTTAATTTATTTCCAGGAGAAAAGACAAAGTATGGAAGAAAATGTCAGGTATTAATAGATGAGGGGTAGTAATGTAATCCATTAGTGTTAACATCTCTATTATTTCAAAAATCCATTAGTTATGCAGGTAAATGGCAAACTATAAGATTTAGGCCAGTTTCTAAATTGTAACTACTGTCCTTCAAGAGTAGTAATTTCATAAGCCTGAGAAGCAGGATTTCATTCATTTAAAACAAATGAACCATGATGAAAGAAGTCAGGTGTAACATTTTATAATTCAGGTTGCAATTTGGGGTTTTAAACTTTATACTATATCTTTCGATGGGAGGCTGTTTTTTATCACTCTTATCCAGTGCTGAATCCTAAAATATTCAAATAGCAGGTACATATGAACAGTAGAAGAAAAAAAATAATGCTGTAATTTTCATTTCAAGCCCTCCATTAGTGGTTTATTGCAGAGCCCTCAGTGGCCAAAACTGTTAGAAGTTAATCTGTTCATTTCTTGCTTACACTTTCACTACCTATTTCTTTATTTATATCTGTACTTATACACTTGGTTGCAATAGTAGTTGCATAATTATAACTAGTAATAAGCAAGTTCCAAAAGTCAGCTGTCAACCAGAAATAAGATGACATATATATTTTTATCCTATTTTTTTTTGTCAGAATGAGTCTTATAGTACTCAAATTTCCTTAGTGCAGCTTAGAACATATATTTAGTATGTTCCTCCAAAAATGTATACACTTTTTACATGTTACAGAATATTTGTATTTTGAAGTGATGTGTTCTTATAAGGATTTAGGGGCCGAAATATGCTTCTTAATATTAGCAGGCCGGTATTGGGGAACTATACATATATTTGGCTTACTCCAAGATTTTATACCCTGCAACCTAAAAATATTAACTCCTGTGTTATTTCACATTTTTATAGCATTGAGAAAGTAACCAGTTCTTATAAATTAGATGTGTTCAACCCAGCTGGCTTCTTAAATTAATGACTCAAATTTCCATTTAGAACTACGCCTATGCCTAATTACCATGGATTATTAATTTAAATTGTAACTAAATTATTCTTTGTCACCATAGTTTTATTAGATATGCCTGTATTTCTAATGCTTTAGAAAGCACTGTATCATGGGGAAATTCTTGCCTTTTATTCCTAGGATAGTAAATGTCTAGGTGTAGATACATTCTCCAGTGTGGATGCACTTTGTTTCAGAATGCCTTCAGAGCTGCTGGATAGAGAGAATGCACGTTCAGATGTTGCGAACTGCACAGCAATACTGAGGATGCAAACCTTAAAAAGTAAAAAGGTCATACAAAAAATGGGAGTAAATAAGATAAGAGTATCCTGGAGGAATACGTTCTGAACTATATGTTAGTGAGGGAACCGTGTGACTGGACAGGGAGAAGAGGAAGGACATTCAGGTGTGGGACAGTTTAGTACAGGCTAAAACCTTATCACTACCCAGAACTAGAAGAGGAAATACTAATTTGGTTTTTTTTAAAATATTTTATTAATTTGAGAGAGAGAGAGAGAGAGAGAGAGCATGAACAGGGGGAGGGGCAGAAGGAGAAGCAGATTCCCTTATGAGCAGGGAGCCCAACGTGGGGCTCTATCCCAGGACCCTGAGATCATGACCTGAGCCGAAGGCAGACGCTTAACTGACTAAGGCACCCAGGCACCCCAGTGGTTTGGTTTTTTTTTTTTTTTTTTTACACTACCAGCTGTTAGACATTATCTTTTTGATAGTTGATATTAATAAAAAAATGTTATATGTATAGCATGTTAAAGTTTATCAGGCACTTTTAATTTGACCGTCACAATGGCCTTAGCTATCTTCTTTTAAGTCCAGGGTCTCAGGTTAGATCAATGTTAATTTTGTGCTATTGTTAAAACTCAGGGATTTTTGAATGTTAGAGAAACTGAAAGAAGTCATTTCACAAACAGACATTAATAATGTAATTGTGGTTAAGAGTACGAATCAATATATTCATCTTTGTAGATAAATTTTTTTATTTAAATGTTTTTTAATAAAGAAAAATTCTATTAAAATGCTCCAGAAACATTTAAGAGATATTTAGTATAATTTAGTGCGTCAGAATTTTGTGGCACTGCTATTTCAACTAATTGAAGTATAATAAAAACCAAAAACCTTAATCCTGTAACATGAATCAGGCCAAAACTTTCCTCAATGGTAAGTGTTTGAAAATGTCCAGAGGTGTAAGATCATCAGACACCTTTAGCAGATGAGGTTACCATTTCAGCCTCCTGGCTATAATGAATCAAATATTGATACCGTCTCTTGGTATGACAAGTCATAGGAATGGAAAGGAGATAAATTTTTATTTTTGATATTTGTGTTTTAAAATACACTGATGTGTCACCTTCTTGTATTATACTTTTCATTAAATATTTTATTATACTTGTTTGTAGAAGAAAGTTTTTAATACACAGGAAGGAAAAAGAAAAAGAAAATCGTAACCTACTTCCAGAAATTCTCATTCCTCCCTGTGTTTTCTCTTGTGACAGCAACAGGGAGTGAGAATCTTTGTAATGCTGTACAAAGAGGTAGAACTTGCTCTCGGAATCAACAGTGAATATAGCAAGAGGACTCTCATGCGTCTACACCCCAACATAAAGGTACTAGGTTCATCCTTCTGAACAATCCTTCTTCTCTATTATTCTGTAGTTTTTCAGATGTGTTTTGCTTTGAGCAGTGTAATCTGTAGAATTCTCTAATGTATGTTTTGAATAAATAACATTGTATCCTTCTTAGAAATAAAACAAAATACTCTGCTTTCTTGTACTTCTGGTATTGATGGGGTCAGCAGAGTTCATGTTTCCAACCCTGATCATTTAGTCAAGAACACATCTCTTAGAACTGTTTTAATATTCAGGAGCTCTGTCAAGTTCCCATGCTCCACATTAAGATTGTCCCAGAACCTCTTAGATGTGACCTCCTTGTGACATCCCTTGAATGCTGATAGCAACAGAGAGCTCCTCTAGGATTTGAGAAGCTTTTTCTTAATAGCAACTTGTATAAAAACCTAATAAAGTAAATAAACACAATAAGCAGCTTGAAAAAAGCTATTTGATATTTACCAAAGATTTAAAGCCTATCAGTAGTTATTCCTCAGTCATTGAGATACATCAAAGCAATGAATTAATAAATCTCCAACAGGCTTAAAATATATACCAATGATATATTTTATTTAGTTAAAAAAAAAAGATGTTCCATGTAAAATAGTAATCAAAAGAGAGCGGGAGTGGCTGTACTAATATCAGATGAAATTGACTTTAATAGGAAAAGTTTATAGTAGACAAGAAAGGATATTATATGTTAATAAAAGTTTCAATGCAGCAAGAAGATATAACAGTTATAAACATGTACCTACCTAATAATCACCATCAAAATATATAAAGCAAATATTGACAGAATTGAAGGGCAGAATAGACAGTTCTGCAATAACAGTGGGACACTTCAATATCCCACTCTCAATAATGATTGGCATGTACATACAGTGGAATACATTTCAGTCTTAAAAAGGAAGGAGATTCTGACAGATGCTAAAACATAGGTGAACCTTGAAGACATTATCCTACATGAAATAAGCCAATCACAAAAAGGCAAGTATTGTATGATTCTATTGATATATATAAGTCAAAGTCATAGAGACAGAGAGTAGAATGGTATTTCCCAGGGGTTGCAGGGAGGAGGGAATGGGGGAATTATTGTTCAATGGGTATAGAGTTTCAGTTTTGCAAAATGAACAGTTCTGGAGATAGTGGTGATGATTGAACAATATGAATGTACTTATTAATACCACTGTACTGTACATTTAAAAACGGTCAATATGGTAAATTTTATGTTATGTGTATTTTACCACACACAAAAGAAGTAGGTTACTAAAAAGAAAAAAAAAAGTAGTCTCCGAAGTTTTTGGAATGTTTCTACTTAAAGATATAAAAAAATAGGTCAGCCTGGGATCATTTAAAAAGAATTCTATTTGAAAGCAGGAGGTTAATAACGTCTCAAAATATCTTTCTAATCAAGAGCTGCCAAAGTATGTATATCCCTATCTCCGTATACTTGCCATTTTAATTCAATGGCTGCCAAAATATCAATATACATATTAAAAATTTGTTGGAGATAGTTGTTGATTAAACATTTTTAGAGTTTTTAAAATAATATCAGGTGTAACGGAATTCTTTAAAGTGGAAAAAAGAATCAGCTATTATGTTGAGCTGACTTTTACTAAACTATGTGGCCAAATTTCTAGCTAAATGGCAGCTACCCCAAAATGTGGTATGGGGTGGGGCTGGTAGAGAGACTTAAAAAGTAACTAGGAGTCGTTTTCTTTAAATACTGAGAATGAAATTAGAACTTTGGTGTATACATAGCACATTTTGGTATTTGAATTATAGAATATGCTATTCAGGGGAAAATGGCTAAAATTAACAATACAAGAAACAACAGATGTTGGGAAGGATGCAGAGAAAGGGGAGCCCTCTTGCACTGTTGGTGGGAATGCAAACTCGTGCAGTCACTCTGGAAAACAGTATGGAGGTTCCACAAAAAGTTAAACATAGAGCTACCCTACAACCCAGCAATTGCACTACTAGGTATTTATCCAAAGCATACAAACATAGTGATTCAAAGGGGCACATGCACCCCAATGTTTATAACCGCATTGTCCACAATAGCCACACTATGGAAAGAGCCTAAATGTCATTGACTGAGGAATAGCTATAGAAGAAGTTGTATGTATATACAATGGAAAATTACTCAGCCATCAAAAAGAATGAAATCTTGCCATTTGCAATGACGAGGATGAAACTAGAGGGTATTATGCAGGCAAAATAAATCAGAGAAAGAGAAAAACCATATGATTTCACTAGTGTGTGGAATTTAAGAGAAGAAACAGATGAACACAGAGGAAGGAAAAAGAGATAAAAACAGAGGGAGGCAAACCATTTTTTAAGAGACTCTTAACTATAGGGAACAAACTGTGTGTTGCTGGAGGGGATGTGGTGGGGGAATGGGGTAAATGGGGTGATGGGCATTAAGGAGAACACTTGTTGTAATGAGCAAGTGATGAATCACTAAATTCTACCCCTGAAACTAATACTACCTTATATATTAACTAACTTGAATTTAAATAAACCCTTGAAAGAAAACCAAAGCAAAACAAAGGAAGGAAGCTACGAAGGGAGGGAAGGAGAAAGGAAAGAAGGAAAATGCTATTCAGGGGAGAAAACAGATCTATTTTATTACAACATGAAAGAAATTTTAAAAAGTGCATTACATGTAGGTTTTTCTTTTCCCTCCCAAGGTGATGAGGCACCCAGATCATGTATCATCCAGTGTATATCTATGGGCTCATCATGAGAAACTTGTTGTCATCGACCAGTCAGTGGCCTTTGTGGGTGGGATTGACCTGGCCTATGGAAGGTGGGATGACAATGAACACAGACTCACAGACGTGGGCAGTGTGAAGCGTGTCACCGTAGGATCGTCTCTGGGTTCCTTCACTGTAAGTGAATTTCACCTTTATGGAACTGCGTGAAAGGGACATGATTTGTGTATGTGTTAATAGCATGACTGACTGGTTGAATGAGGGGCGGCCTCTTCCTGGATGGACACACCTGATTTCAAATACCTCCGAGCACGTCTGTAAGTTTGCATCTTGTGATCTCAGTCTCTTCCCTCAGAAGAGATACAATAGCACATTTGCTCGCTCACAGTCCACTCCTTCGTTCTCCATTTAAACGAAAGATTCATTCCCTATTTGGAAAAAAAAAGTTCATAAACTAAAATATGCATCAGTTGGGCTTGAAGTTAAATAAGCAGCCTTATTACAAGGACCTGCTAAGGCTTTTGAAATCTTCCTCCTAAGGACGTGCAAATAAAGGCTAGGTCAGTGTGGAGTCATGGAGGGGCTTCTTTCTGAATCCCGGAAGTCAGTAACTTCTCAAAGTACCTTTCAAATCAAGAGCT
The DNA here is from genome assembly GCF_017311325.1 of Ursus maritimus. NCBI lineage: Eukaryota > Metazoa > Chordata > Mammalia > Carnivora > Ursidae > Ursus > Ursus maritimus. The sequence continues at coordinate 90,218,233 of NW_024426552.1, forward strand.
GCCAAGATACCCATATGCCTGTGTCCATATGCAGTACTTACTGTTTCAACCCCAACCGTTGCCAGAATATCAATACACTTATTAAAATTTTCGACGGGCTCCATCTTATTTTACTGCTGGATATGTTGGTAACTTTTCCGGAGGAAAAAAAAAAAAACGATTTAGTGACTAGATAGCCAGGAAAATCACTGGCAGAAGCAGCACAACTTAACGTTTATCAGAGGCAGAAGTTCAGTTGCTCCACAGCGAATGTAACTCACGTAACTATTTGAGATAAAAAGGTTAGCTGGTATGAAATTTCAGGAATTTGGTCTAGTGAAGGGGGAGCTACAAAGGAATGCCTGGTATCCCTTTGCTAGCATTGAAACAGCTCCTAAGAATCCTCCCTGCCCCCGGGCTGACCTCACCCATTATTGTGTGTCTGATAGAGAGCCTCCATCCCGTGTGAACTTGACACCTCAGCTCAGCGGGAATGAAAGGATCACATTGCAGCGTATCTTATGCAGTGTCTTTTTTTTTTTTTTTTTAATAATTTTCTCAGGCTGAAACAACAGGGTCCATGGAATCCTTGAGCCTCAAAGACAAAAATGAACCTAGTAAAAATCCGCCTACCCTGAAGAGTGTTGATGATATGGATTCAAAACTGAAAGGAATAGGAAAGTCCAGAAAGTTCTCTACATTCAGCCTCTACAGGCAGCTGCACAGGCAGCACGTACACAAGGCGGACAGCGTCAGCAGCCTGGACAGCGCCTCCAGTAAGCCTTGGTCTTTGCTGGAATGTGTCCTCATGACGTTCTTCCCCCCACAGCTGGGTACTGCGTACCAGTCTTTAAAACCTGTCTTTCTGGAATGGCGTCATAGGAGCAATGCTGAAAGGTGGCTCCATCACCCTAATCAATATCCTGCCGTTTTGTGGCTTTGTGGGCCTCATTTTAGAACAGATTTATTGTGTTATTCACCTAAGGAGTCCTAACAACCACAATTCATACTTCTGATGGTAGCAGAATGACTCAGCATTTCTAAAATAATGCCACGTTATAAAGAAAAAAGAAAAGTATGAGGCATCCTTCCCTTTTCATAGAAGGAATCTCATTTCTCTTCCTATCCAGAAATACAGGAAGCTTTTATCTTCAAACATTAGATTTCCTCCATCTTGTAAATTTGCTCTTCATTTCACATCTGTCTTAAAGCTCTGCCGTTTTCTGTTACACAGAATTTGTGACTGATTTTATAGCCTTGCCTAGTGTTAAAAATGATTGAGCCTGCTTTTCACTTTAGAAAACTTGATGTACTTATATTTCTTTAAAAAAAAAGAACTCTCAACTTTCTCCAGGTTATTGTAATCACTGTAGAAGTCGTCAGAATTTAATCCATGGTTTAAAACCCCACCTGAAACTCTTTCGCTCCTCCAGTAAGTCTGAGCAGGGCCTCGCTAGACCTGACGTGGGTAAGTGACGTGTGAGGCGGCGGAACGTCCTCAGGCGTGCGCTGTTGCTGCGTGAGCAGAGTGCGTGTGTTTGTGGCCTGGCTTTCTGTTTGCTCCGTGTTCACACCACACGTGTTATCAGAAACTGCAATCTCATAAGCTTTTGCAAGAACTAGGGATTTGAATAAGTTCATCAGGGCCTAAAATGCGGTGGATGAAGAGGAACGTGGCAGCCGATCACCTAAAGGGATAAGTAACGACCGTAATGTATGGCGACCGCAGTAAAATCTTACAAGCTAGTTTGTCGTGTGCAGACTGCCTGTGCCGACCCTGAGCACTGGTCGACGCTTGGTAGTCATAGTGTTATCTCCCTTTCTACAGATGAGGAAGCTGGGGGTCAGAGATGATAAGTAACTTGCACAGTGGTGTTCCAGTTTATCAGCCTCCCAGAGCTCCTAATTCGGATTTATGATTTAGCAAAAACGCAGATTACTCCATCACGAGCAGTTGGCTGAATTCCAAGGCCACGGTTCTAGTGTGCTATTTAGAAGACTGAGGGAGAGCCCAGTTACCCCGGCTGGGTCTGAGTCACTTGTGGACTCTGGTGTTTCTCAGGGGGCTCTGAGGGGAATATTGTGGAGGCGGGCCCAGACCGTCCCACCTCTATTGGTCCTTGCTTCAAACAGAGAAGTCCTGCTTCCATATGCATATTGAAGTTCCCTATGAATTTGTGTTGGGGGGAAAAAAAAGTAAGGGTCTAGTATTAATAATAAAAGGAGTTTAAAGAGCACAGTTATACATTTAAATTGTGTAATGACTTAAACTTACATTGTCTCACAGGACTTGAAACCCGAATTAAACGTAGAGGAACTCTTCATGAGAAACTGAAACTGAGTATTTGCTTAAGTTAATAACTTCCTTTCCTGAGTCTATAAACTGGGTTAGCTTCTTTGCAATGTCAGTTTCACTTGAACGGAAAAGACCTTGATGGGGGCGCCTAGGCGGTGTAGTTGGTTAAGCCTCCGACTGGATTTCAGCTCAGATCATGATCTCATGCTCATGAGATCAAGCCCCACATGGAGCCCAGAGTGGGACTCATGCTCAGAGTGTGTGTGGGGGGGGTTGTTAAGATTCTCTCTCTCCCTCTCCCTTTGTCCCTCCCCCTGCTCTCTCTGTTTCTCAAAAAATAAACAAATCTTAAAAAAAACAAAACAAAACCATGATGAACTGGGCTCCTAGTGAACGTCACTGGTGTTGTACAGAAATCAGTGTGGAGCGTGCGTGCAAGCTCACTCCACAGTGAGAAGGAGAAGATTCACCAAAATCAGTTCGTATTGAATGTGATTAGTAGTCATGGTATATTTCTGTAGTATACATACAAAATCATTCAGCCATCTTTAAGATTTTTCTTCTCTCAAAATGATGTTGCAAGAGGGAGAATTTCAAGTTGCAGTGGCTTTGCTTGATAACTGTGTTATTTTTAAACAGTTAAACTTTTTTAAGCAAGATTAAATAAATGGCTGAGGGGAGGAAATAGTTTTTGCGATTTAGTTGAGACAGTGTTTCAACCCCAGAGATCTAATCATAAGGGATAAAGAATAGTAGGTTAAATCGTTTCTAAACTCTGTTCTCAGGATGCAATCGTATAAGATGTATAAGACATATTTTCTCCTGTCGAAGAGGTTATTAGCTAATAGATAAGCATCAGTTTTAAATGTTTCTCTAACCTAGTGTCTTAGTAATCCATCAGGGGGAGATACCCCTACTGGCAAGAGTTGCCAGTGAGGCCTTGTCCACAAAGGTAAACCCTGATCCACGATTCTAAAATCCCAGTTTCAAAAATCAGAAGGTTTTTAAAAAATATAACTCATTGAGGACCTGTTTTGGAACTGGCCCTGAATATAGGCAAAAATTCAGTAGGTAGAGCCGAAGAAGGGAGAAAAACAGACATCCTATGTAGACATTGTATCCTAAAGCACATATATGGGAAATGCCAAGAGTGTTTATTGCAGAATCTCAGGTGTGCCATGTGGTAAATACATAGAGGTCTACCATTTCTTATTCAAAATTCTAGGGGTCAGAGGTACTTCAGAAATTAGAAGATTTGGGGTTTTAGAAAGGTAATGCAATACCTATACTTCATGTTATCCTGCTGGCAGGGTCCTGGAAATACCCTATAAGCAAATCATTTATATTTCTGCAGCACTAGGTGGAATAAATAAAGTTTACAATCTCTTGTCAGTTCGGGTCAGATTTTACCAACAAATGAGCTGTAAGAAAACACTTGAATTTTCAGAGCTTTTGGGTTTTGGAATTATGGTTAAAAGATGAATAAATTTATGTATAGATTGGGTTGATGGGACAGATCTGTACCTGTATATGGAGGGCCTTGAAAATCAGGCTGCAACATTGAACTTCATTCACTAAATGTTGGAGAATCCCTGGGGGGAGAGGGGTTGGAGAAGATGGGCGGTGGGGGGATGGAGGGCTTAAGGGTGGTGTTTTATGAAATTACACTAGAGACTCAAGGAGTCTGACTAGCTTGTCCCAGGAATGAAGTAAATGGAACAAATTTTTTCCAAAAAATCAGCAGAATTTCTCTAGGATTTGGGAAGTGGCAATGGGGAGGTAGGTGGAGAAGATAACAAAGAAAAGAGAGGAGCCGATGTTGATTTCGAGGTTTGAGCTTGAGCCACTATAAACAGAAAGCAGAAATCTCAGGAGCAGGCTTGATTTTGTGAGGACAATAATGATTCTAGTGTTAAACCCGTGATTTTAAGTGCTGATGGGGCAACGAGGTGGACGAGGCCAAGGTGAGACCCTGGAAGAGGCTGTCCATCTTAGAGCCAAAGGAGAAACCAGAGCTAGAGGGGCACATGTAGGAGAAGGTTGGGGAGAACTTTGCTAGGGATGAGAGGGACTAGGAAAGAAGGTCAAGAAGGGGGGGTTGGAGTAATGGTGTAGGGGATGCAGCCTTGGCGGGCAGGGTCTGGGCCACTGACGGATGAGGATGGCAGAAAACTAGCCTGGAAACCTATGCCGAAGACAAGGCAGGTACCATCATGAAATCAACGGGGAGCCAGATGCAGAGTAAGGAGAAGCCCTCAGATCAGCACTGCCGACGTAGAAAGCCTCTCTTTCTGCTTTAGGTGCTCATGCACGTCGGAGCAGTAACCACAGTTACTAGGAACCCTTGGCTCTAGTGCCTTAATATCTCATTTGTTCTGAGGAAGACCCTGATTTGTTTGGAATAACTTAGGCCAAGATTATTGAGACTGAAGCCAAAAACAGATTTGAATTCTGAACAGGTTGGATCCAATTAGAACCAACATAATTTTCTGAGACTAGAATTTGCTTTGTTTTTCTTATAACTGATTATTAGAAGAAAGTTAATTTTTAAACAAGTGTATGTATGTAAATGTAAAGCTCTGGCTTATATGTATAATATATTATCTTACATATGTGTACTTTTAATTTTGGAATTTGACCCATTATTTATCTCATTCTTTGTTCCTGTTTTCTTTCTCTCTCTTTTTTTAAATACAAAGTGCCATGCTTACTGTAAAGATTTTACAGGTGAGCAAACAGATTACCAGTACTTTGGCCTTTCAGTCTTAACAAAGCAGGAAAATAAATCACTGGGAGAAGTCAATAGAATCCTATTTTTAACATTATTTAGTTTTGTTAATAATCGGCACTTTCAGGGGCGCCTGGGTGGCTCAGTCGGTTGAGCATCCGGCTCCTGGTTTCGGCTCCGATCATGATCTCAGGGTTCTAAGATGGACAGCCTGGTGTCCAGCTCTGAGCTCAGTGCAGAGTCTGCGTGGGCTTCTTTCTCCTTCTCCCTCTGCCCCTCCCCCTGCTCACACGCATGCGCTCTCTCTCTCAAATAAATAAAATCTTTAAAAAATAATAAATATTTAGCACTTCAACACATTTTTCTTTTGTTTTAAGAGGCGGGGAGGAGCGGACGGAGAGGGGGAGAATCTTAAGCAGGCTCCACACCCAGCACAGAGCCAGACGTGGGGCTCCATCTCACGACCTGAGCCAAAATCAAGAGTCCGGTGCTTAACCCACTGAGCCACCCAGGCGCCCCAAGACATTTTTCTTTTATAGAAAATTTCAGTAACCTTTGGAGGTTAATTATTCAGTTCGAGGTAGAATATTAGCAGTGTGTGTGGTGATTGTTTAAAAACTTTTGCTCTGCAAATACTTATTGATTTCCTACTGACTACCGAGAGCTCTGCCAAGCAGTGAAGTTACACTCTCCAGCCCTGAGGAGTTTACAGCCTGGTGGGGAGCACCCTTACACAGCTGGGACACACAGCAGGGGGGTGCATCCTTCCACGGCTGTGGCGCAGAGTCAGAGGCCCTGGGGTGTGCAGCCCCGGGTGGTTCCACAGCACTGCACGTGGCTGCCTGTGCCTGCCGGGATCTGGGCGGTATCAGTAGGGCAGGGAACAGCTAATGTGGCTCTGGAAGGACGTGAAGTTGAGGATGAGAGGGAAGGAAGATCAGTCCAGACCGAAGGAATAATGTGCCAGATGCACCAAGACGTAACAGACCACGCCTGTCAAAATCCTGTGAGAAGCGTGCTCTGCCTGGCTGGGGGGAAGAGGGCTCAGAAAGGGAGGTTGGCACCAGTTTGCAAAGAGCCTTCTGTGCACACTCAGCGTTTAGGATTTGACTCCCTGTAGGCAGCAGGTGCTCTTAAAAGGCTGTTAAGCCAACAGTCTGCATTTTAGAAAGACAGTTCTGGGACACGTGGTGGGAGGGGCCAGTCCACTACTCTCACTGGCACGTGCTACCATGTATTCATTCAACAAATAGTTTTGCATCGAGTGTCTCATTTGTTAAGTGCCTCTTTTGTGCCAAGCGCTGCATCTGTGATTTGTAGTTGTGCTTGTCTTCCTGCTTCGTCGTCTTTGTGGTCAACATATCCCATAAATGTAAAAACTGTTTAAGTCAAAGTATTCACCCTTAAGTAAAACGGTCCCAGCAGAGCTCTGTGAAACGTTGCAGTGGAATGCTGCTTTTGTGCCTATGTGATCGTAAGTTCTGTGTGTTGTTGTGATATTTTTCATGGATGTCATTTATGATGCTGGGAATACAGAATGTTAGAACGCAAAGATCTTAGATGCCATCTAGGCCAAATTCTTCCTTTTATGTATAAAGAATTTCTGACCCCCAAAAATGAAGCTCAGTGTCACTTAGCCTGACAGTTCCAGGGCTGAACAGAGGCTGTCTGCATATTTGAAGTTCTTGCTTTTGAGATGCAAAAGATAAGCATTACGTATGGGTGTGTCCCATATCCACTGGGGAGAGCCAAGGGCATGATTTCTTCATGGCCTCTGCCTCTATGTTTCTCTGCCTGACCTGGCTTTACTGCTCTTCTATTATTCCTCCCAGTGAGTTCTTTATTCACGGTTAGCTCTGTGATCCATTCTTTAGTGATCTGGTAGATGGGGAGAAGAATGTTGAATTTCATCGTCAAGTGATGAGCCTCGTTGCAGCCCCAACTGCCCACTAATGATAAACTTGTGTGCAGTGTGAAACCTTGCCAGCCCACAGCCTCAGAGGGGTGAGCACATGCTCCTCTAGAGCTGAGCCTTAAGGGGAACAGTTGAGAAGTCCCGAGGTGTTTAATGAGTGAGGGTGAGCCCCCCCCCCCCCCAGGGCCTACCTGAACACCGTGTCCGCTGCCTTTACAGACACCAGCTCCGTCCGCAGTTTGCAGACAGGCATGGGAGAGCTCCATGGGGAGACCAGGTTCTGGCATGGGAAGGACTACTGCAATTTTGTCTTCAAAGACTGGGTTCAACTGGATAAGCCTTTTGCTGGTGAGTGCCGGGATCGTGGGTGGATGCTCGTATTTGGTCTTTTACTTGTCAGCATAGAACGAGTACGCATGTGCAGGATATAATGTCCTTTGTTCTGCTTCGGTTTGTTTTGAATATTTGATAAAACTTTGGAGACTGTCATTCAGTCACATACTTAAGGACTTCTCCTTGTAGTTACAATAAGAAAAGAGCATGAGATATAGCTTACTGTTTGAAACCTCCAGGTTTCATCGAGGCATATTTTGGGGGTAATAATCTATAATTCTGCAAGAGATGGTGCCTTTCCTTTGATCATCTCCTTTTCTGCGTATCATCTTCATCTTCCAGCATTAAAATGGCACATTTTCAGATTATCACTGTGCTGATGTATCTAAGAGAAAATAGAGATGGAACTGTATACACATAGCCTGAGGTTATTTCAACAGGACACAAAAGAAAAATGTAATATTAAGTACGTAGCCCTAGGTAATTTACACCAACTCACATCTCTCCTTGCCTAGTGATTATCTCATACTAAGTGAGATGGACACATCCTGGGGGAGGCCCGCGGGGGACTGTGCTCCTCAGTGTGTATCTGTGTTTCCTTTGGCTATAAAGGTATTGTTGCACCCCAGCCAAGTACTATATGCTTAGTGAACATTACCATGTTTCCTTTGACGTATTGCGGTTGGGGTCCGTGCTGGCAGCGGATGGCTCTGTCCCTGGCACAGCAGTTCGTGATGAGCCTTGCCCGGGGCACCTGGGCAGATTTCATTGACAGATACTCCACTCCCCGGATGCCGTGGCATGACATTGCGTCTGCGGTCCACGGGAAGGCGGCTCGTGACGTGGCCCGTCACTTCATCCAGCGCTGGAACTTCACGAAGGTACGTGGATCGTTTTGTCATGATTCAGGCCACATAAAGAGAGCCTGAAAGAGGGGCGCCTGGGTGGCTCGGTCTTTAGGCATCTGCCTTCGGCTCAGAGCATCATCCCAGCGCTCTGGGATCAAGCCCCACATCAGGCTCCTCCGTTGGGAGCCTGCTTCTTCCTCTCCCTCTGCCCCTGCCTGTGTTCCCTCTTTCGCTGGCTGTCTCTCTGTCAAATAAATAAATAAAATCTAAAAAAAAAAGAGAGAGAGAACCTGGAAGAGGAGAAACCTAGAGGGTTGGCAAAAAGGTACTGTGGTGGCCCATCTGCTCTTGAGTGCCTGGCTGTCAGCATGCCAGGGTCTGTGGGGAAAAGAAAAAGAAGATGTTCCTGAACTTTCCCACCACAGACAGTTCAGAGCACAGAGAGATAGATGCCACTTTCAGGGCCTATTGTGATCCTTTCACAGTGTGGGTACTCAGTGTTAAGTATCTGGTCTGGGCTGATGGGCACCTGGAGGGCTATCGTAGGGGGGAAAAGGGCCTTGTTTGGATGAGAGAGCTCCAGCTTTCACATCCTCCCAGTCCTGGCATTACGCTGGGTTCATACTGGTCCAAGCTTCTGGGAGGTGGCTCTGAGCGAGGGGAGGAGTGTGAGAAGATGGGGCCATTTTCCTTTTTTTCAGACTGTGTCGTATGCCATCACTACATATAGGAATAACTTAAGTACCTACCATCCAGGTGTCATTAAGGTTCCATCTTACTCACTGTAATACCTTACGACAAGGTATTAGTCTCCTTGATAATTTGGGAAAAATTGTTTTATCAATAACTTAGAATATCACTTAATTTTTCATTTATGTAAGCTTTTATTTACATAAATGTTATAACCTTTTAGAAATACTGGAAATATTTTTTAAGATTCATTTATCTATTTTAGAGAAAGGGGGGAGGGGCGGAGGGAGAGGGAGAGGGAATCTCAAGCAGACTGTCCACTGAGCACAGAGTCTGAGAAGTAATGGAAAGATTTTTAACAAAATTTAAGGAAGCATGAAAGAATAAATGAAGAAATATTACTTTTAACCTACTGGTATCTGTGATTGGTTTTGGCATTTCCAATGCTTTTATATTCTCTTCCTGACAGGATAAATTGGTAAACCCCAGAAAGCTTTTAAAAAGTATACAACCTTTAACTTAGAAAATCTTTTTTGGGTATTTAAGTTAAAGAAGTAATCTGGGGTGCCTGGTGGCTCAGTCGGTTAAGTGTCTGCCTTCAGCTCAGGTCATGATCCCAGGGTCCTGGAATCGGGCCCCGTGTCAGGCTTCCTGCTCAGTAGGGAGTCTGCTTCTCCCTCTCCCTCTGCTTGTGCTCTCGCTCTCTCTCTGGCAAATAAGTAAAAAAAAAAAAATCTAAAAAAAAAGTAATCTGATAGGTAATTTATTTTGATATTGTGTCTAATAATTCTGATAAAATGAGAAATAACTCAAATGCACATTAATAGGAATTTATTTAACAAATTATGGTTCTTTATCATTTTCTTAGGAAGTTATTAAAATAGGATATACAGTGCTGTACTGTGACAAGATATCTACAACATAGTAAGAAATCGATTGACAAAAAAATACCATTTTTGCAATTATATACCTCTATAACTCTAGATTGCATCTAAAGTTTCTTTAAAAATATAAAACAATAAATGCCCACTACAAAAGATTAAAAAAAAAAGAAGGATAAAAGGAATTTTCTGCCTCTGGAAAATAGAAAGAACAGAAAAATAATCTCTTGCCTCTTCAACTAGAAACTCCACTGTTAATGTTTTTCTTTTTCTTTTTCAAATGAATCTGAATTTCTTTATAACCACAAAGTAGGCAGGAATGGAGCTATTTTCTCATGTGGATCTTTTTTTTTTTTACCTGTTTTTGTTTATTTTAGATTATGAAGTCCAAATATCGGTCCCTCTCTTATCCTTTCCTGCTTCCCAAATCGCAAACAACAGCCCATGAGTTGAAATATCAAGTGCCTGGGTCCGTCAGTGCCAGTGTACAGGTAAGGCTGGCTTCTCTGTTTCACCAAATGCTACTGGGTGAAATCACTCTTCTGGATTAAGTGCCTATTACACTGGCTTCAGATTTTTCAATGAGGACAACTCCAAAGCAAATCTGAATAGACCTTTTAAAATTTAGTATTATATTTCCTATTTAAAGTAGATTCCATTTATCCTCTTTTAAAAACTCTTATAAATATAGTAAATGCACAGTTTTACTTCCTTACCACTTGTTACCTCTGTCACTCTCGTTTATTCTACACTGCAGTATATTCATCATTATCTTTACGTGTCTGTCTCTTATTTCACCTGTATTATCGTTTCTTTAGCGACACACTCATCTCTTTCATGCCTCTCTTCCTCCCACTATAGCTATCCTAGAGTCTTACACTTACCCTAGAGTGGGTGATGGATAATCTCCTTAGCTGAGTCACTTTAGAACTGAAATATAAAACAATCATTGTTAAGAAGCATTTCCCTTATGAGAGGGTCTCACAGAAAGCATGTGTATTCTTAAACTGTATAATCTTTCATGCATAAATTGTAAAAGCATCAAATGCTCAAGAAATTTATATTTCTATCTTTTTGCTTTTTTTTTCTTTTTTACTATGTTTGATATTATCACTGGTAGGTTGCAAAATGACTAAAGAGGGTTAATCAGTCTGGAATAGCTCATCTACACTTGCAAAATAGTTCAAAAAGTTTCTTTGTCCTCCACTCATAACATTTGACTCTAAAGGGTCTGGTTGTAGTTTCCTCAAAAATGTATTAAGTTTACATATAAATTAAGAATCTTTATGTCACAAGGATTCCAATAAACGCGTTCTTAAATGGTAAATGCATAAGTAAATAAATATTCTTAGAAAAGGCCAGTCAAGGAAAGGCTTGTCCTGTAATTCCTTCGGAAGTGACCCTAGCAACATGATACACCGGCAGCCAGGGACTGATACCGGTTAACCACCAGGAATGTGGCTGAAACTTCACATCTAAGAAGCTAGTTATACTTCAATCTAATTTTAGTTCCTAATTAACCAAATGCCTTTTAGAGGCTCTTTTAATAGAATATGGAATTTGCTTAATGGAGTCACATCATTTTACCACATTCAGTCGAAGCATCTCAGATTACAAATAGGAACATTAAGACCCAGTGGAGCTATGAGACTTGTCCAGGGTCACCAGCTGGTTATAGGTAGAGGTAGGACTTGAAATCCTGCTCTAGTCCATTGTTACCGCAGCTCAGATATCTTGAGATCATCAGGGGCAGAACTAGGATGGGCCGCCTTTGACATTGCCTTTTGTTCAAGGTCATTCACTATCAGCATCAAAAGTATTGTTTAAGTAAGAGTGCCTGAGTGGCTCGGTCAGTTATGCATCCGACTCTTGTTTTTACCTCAGGACATGATCTCAGGGTCGTGAGACTGAGCCCCACACTGGGCTCAGCGCTGGGTGTGGATCCTGCTTAAGATTCTCTTTCTCCCTCTCCCTCTGCCCCTACCCAGCCCCCCTTTCTTAAAAAAAAAAAAAAAAAAAAAAGGATTGTTTAGTAAAGATCCAGCAGTCTGCTATGGACATCACTAATACAGATTTATGTAATCTGGACATGGATTCTAGTGAATACGATTATGTAAATGAAATGCCTAAATCAGTTACTTTTACTATATACAAGTAATATTTGTAGCTAAGAAATAAAAAGACATTTCAGGCCATAGATCAAATAAGAGAACAATCAAAGAGATAAACCACTCAAGAGAAATACCTATAGCAAATATTTAGTTATCCCAGGCTACAGGAGACAATTAATTTAAACTTAGAGGCACAGATATATATGTGTTCACATGTAAGTTAATGAATATTTTATGAACCTGTTTAATTTTATTCTACTTGGAGGGAAAAATTATCCATGCTGTAAGATAAAATAGGAGCCTTCATGTTAAGAAAATAAGAGAATTTAATTTAAGATTTGAGATGGCATTAAAATTGACTCAGGGATCAACTTATCAAAGTTAGCAGATGCTAATTAAGCATCTGTTGAAAAGGAATTTCTGGGAATTGCATATTTTTGTGAACAGCAAAGGAAGTTGTACGCTGGTGTTGCATAAACATACATCATCTCTTACCTGTGGATAAAGCCCTGTTTTCTATATTCTCATCCAATTCCCTGGCAAGTAGACAGAAACTGCGTGACCGCTCTGTCAGATGCCTCCTGGAGTCACCCTCTCTGCATCCCTGAATGCGGTGTTAGAGGTGGGGCTGGAACCGGGGTATCTCCTGATATGCTTCTGTGTCCATCCTCGATTTGCTCGGATGGCCTGGACTCAGGAACCTGTAGAGCCAATTGATTGGAAAGGAAGTCTACCAAGACTTACTCATTAACTCATTTATTCCGTCAACATATGTTTATTAAGAGCCATCTGTTTGCACAGTGAAGTCATCAGTGCATACTTGGGTGCTGAGGAAGAAGACAAAAGTTCTCTGCCTCTGGAAGCCTAGTTAGCTGGGGGAGAGAAAGCTATGACATTGAACCATGTAGTTAACAATGCTAGGTGTGGTCCGGGACTAACCGCTGGCATGCAAGTAGGGCCCAGCACGCTGTGCGAGTCTGGCAGTGACGACGAGAGAACTGGGTGTCTGCTGTAAGTAATAAGCCTGCCTGCTCCGTGGATGGGAGATCCGACTGCCGCAGACCATTTGCTCTTGAGGGCTTGGCAGGTGAAGTTGAGATGGCGTAAGGCCAGATTGGGGATACCGTGGAGTGCCAGCTTGGTTAATTGGGACCAGATCCTGGAGGCGTTAGTGAATTTTGGAACTTTTTTTTCCCCCATCCAGGAAGCAGCATGATATAGGAATGCTTTATGAAAACTAACCCAGATCAGAGTTTCCAAACCTGGTTTTACCTGTGAAATGCTAATAGCTATGTCACAAAAAAGACTTCCATAGACAGAGAAGCTTTTGCAGATCTTCTAAGCACAGGACTTCCTAGCGCCTTTGTTATGCTGATGTGTATCAGGGAATCGCTAAGAATGAATGTGCTGTGAGAATTTCCCAAGCCCAATGGATGGAGGATCTCTCATTTTGTCATGTGTCTGTTCCCATCTCTCTGAACAAACCCACTCGGGCACCTATAGGTTATACATAGGGAGAACTTAGACAAAAAAGAGAGCAAGAGCAAGGATACCAGTGAGGAGGCTGTGACTGTGGTTCGAGCGTATGCAAAGTTTGCATTTGTAAATTAGCATTCTTTTTCCTGAAGAGGACCCCCCCCACAATTTAAGAAGTGTTACTGGTCACCAGAAGATGTTTTTCAGAATGGCCAAAACAACTCCAGTGGTGTAAACAGTGGGCCCAGCCAGCCAGTGCCAACTTTTCTAAGTCAGGAAAGTCTGAGAGGACCAGAAACCAAAAAAAGAAAAGAAATGACCCTGCTTCTGTTCTCCTTTTCTGTAAAGTTCTGACTGTGGTGTTGTTTCACTTCACGTTATTTACTGGCTCTCCACATTATTCGTCTTGTTCTAGACATTCTTGTTTTCAAGTCATGAGCAAATAGAACTTAGAAGCCCAAAGCCATAATCGAGCTGAATCCCTGGTTTTCCAGAGACTCCAGAAGGGAGCTGGGAGGTGGAACCCAGTACGTTGTAGGCAACTTGATCTTTAAAGGGTTAATTGTCATACTTCTAGGCCCTTCACTCTCTCAGCTATCATGTGGCAATAGCCAAATAACTCTTACATACTCTCAGTTGAGAAATTTAACACTATTTAATAAAGTTCTTTCTTAGGTTTGTTCTTTTTTAAAAACAAATTTTAGCATAATTTTTAACAGTTTATTGTTCATAACGTAATTTAGAGACCGCAAGCTTTAATTAACTCAAAAGGAGCAAGGGGATGTAGCAAGTGGAAGAGGTAGATTCTAGAGTCAGAGTGTGTTCAAATCCCAGCTTTGCTACACACTAGCCGTGCACCCTTGGGAAAATTGCTTCACATCTCCATATGCATTTTCTTCATCAATAAAACAGACATCATAATAGCATCTGCCTCATAGGGTTGGTGGTGAGAGCTAAGTGAAATCCATGCAAAAGCACTTAGAAAGTGCACTAGTTTGGATCATATCAATGTTAGCTTCAGTCCTCAAGCTTTCCCTCGTGTTTTCAAAAGCGTGGAACAAAGAAGAGGACATTTTTCTGGGTGGGTCAGGAGGGTTATTCTGGCTACAAAATCTTTATACCATAAATTTATTGAAATGGAGAAAAAGAGCATTTGACATAATGAAATAGGTAGTAGGTAAGATTCACGTTCTTTTATTTGCAAAAGGGAACCCACTGATTTAATTCTTTTAACACAAAAACATTGGGTCCAATTATCCTTGGTAATTGCACACCAGCCGTGATGCCCAGCCATCGCAGAAGGCTTGCCACAAGCAGCCAGGGCGGCCAGTCCAGGGGGGAACGGAGGCTGCCCCCACCAACACGAGTTTCTGTTCCTAAAAAAAAAGTCATCCGAACCTGAAAGCTGACTTCAGCAACTTCCACTGACACTTTTAAAGTACTCTCAGGTGTTTCCCCTCTGAGCTGGGCATTCTCAGAAGCCTGCCAAGATCATTTAGAGAAGACAAAGCAGGAGAAAGGCTTGGAGCTGAGGGGTGGCGGAAAGATGGTTCTGAAACCACTTATGCCCAGTTCTTGTATAAAAGAACTTGTTCTCTCCTGAAAAGGAACAAACTGGATGCCCAAATGCTCTCATTGCCATGTCAGGTAAATGACCAAGACAGGACATTCGGCATGTCTATCAAGGTAAAAGACCATGCCTGATGCCAAATTAGCATCAATATGGAATCAATATAGGGAACAATCCTCTTTATTAAATTGGGCAGCTTCTTGTAGAAAAGCCATTCCTTAGACAATCGTTGTTGAGAAGTCCTGCCAAATTGAGGGAAATAATTCCAGTGGAGTTAGGTCTTTGATCTCTCTGTCTGTTAAAAAAAATTAAACAGGAAAACTATACAGGTAAGTGTGAATGACATCCAGATTATATTAGTGGAAAAACTTGTTCCTACACTTGGGGAAAATGGCCACATGACTCTCTGCAGGATGTCACTGTAGGAATCAATGTAGATGTCAAAGGCCCACAGCATGTTTTGTGTTGTGAAAAAATGAAGTAGGTAGGGAGGGGTAAAAGAAAGCCACTTAACTTCCTCTAAGGCTGTTTCCTAACATGGAGGCTGTTTCCCGTCTATGGACCAGGTCTTCATGCAGTGGCATTCTGTGCTCGCCGCTGCGGTTCTTGGAGGGAGAGCCATGAACGGCGAGTGTTTACTCCTGCCCAGCACTGCATTAAGCTCTTCGTGGTTTATCTCATTCAGTATTCACCAGTCACTACACCGGACTCCTGTGCAACCTCTTGTTTTCACAGATGAGGAAAGTAAGACTTTGGGAGGTTAAAATAACCCAGGGAGGAATGGTGAGGCTGAGGCTGAGCGGTCTGGCTCCAGGCCCGAGGTGGTCACCACCAGGCACAGGCTGTTTCCGACGAGATCTGGCTGGTCGTAACCACCAAGGGCTTGGGCCAGGCCGAGCTGCGTGTCCGGCTTGCCATTTAGGATCCTCTTCTGTTGCAGCAGCCCCAAGTCCTTCCCTAACCCTCTTCTTGCTTCTTCCTGGCTCCCAAGAGCCCCCATCGACACCTTTCTTCCTAGGACTTCTCTCCCCTTCAGTTTTATTCTTCAGAAGTTTATTTTCTTCCTCTCCTTCAGCCTCAAGGTTAACTTTTCCCTATTGTTCAGGCGAAAGGATCTTCCCATGTTGTGTGGTGAATGGGTGACACTCGGTGGTACGAAAGTGGTGATTAGAAGGAAGGGCTTGATAGTGTGAGGTGAATTCTTGAACAAAGTCCGTTTCTTGGTGCTCCTGGCCTGCTTTTGTCCTGGGTACAGACTGGAAGAATAAGGCCCAACAGTCTGAGTGCTTCCCTTGTCTCCTGACCCGTGCCACTGATGGGCTTCTCCATGGAAGCCAACTTCTGCTTGAGAGACATATAAATGGCTCTTGTCCTAACAGTCTCTGGTCCACAGCTGACTGACTTGGGAGTTAAGGAAAACACAAAGAAATTAAGATATGTGCTGAATTTATATGGAAGAAAAGCATAACAGTAAGAGAAAAGCAACTTGGGACACATACTAAGAAAGCTTTGAAAGTTTTCCTTCGAGAAGAGATTTCTGAGTTTCGATCCATATATTCAACTTGGGCCCACTGTGTATAAGGGATTAGGGCTTGTGGATAAAAGAGAAGGTTATCTTCCTGCCTGTCTGTCTGTCTATCTATATCTATGTATCTATCTATTTTTTTTTAAAGATTTTATTTATTTATTTGACAGAGAGAGACAGCCAGCGAGAGAGGGAACACAAGCAGGGGGAGTGGGAGAGGAAGAAGCAGGCTCATAGCGGAGGAGCCTGATGTGGGGCTCGATCCCATAACGCTGGGATCACGCCCTGAGCCGAAGGCAGACGCTTAACCGCTGTGCCACCCAGGCGCCCCGTATCTATCTATTTTTACATAACAATTCAACCATTCTGTACATGACTCAGTGCTCACCATGGTAAGTGTGGTCACTATCTGTCACTATACAACATTATTACAGTATCATTGACTCTATCCTCTGTGCCATCTCTGTGACTGACTTATTTTATAACTGGAAGTTTGACCTCTTAATCCCCTTCACCTATTTTGCCTAAGAAGGCTATCTTTTAAGTTAAAAAATAGGACATAGTATAAAGGAAAATGACTGGTTCTGGTTACAGTTTTGAAGCTAAAACATAAAATTAGAAATATGGGCTTTTTATATGCTTTAAAATTGTGTATTCAGAGTTGAGGTTTGAAAAGTGAGGGTTAGATTTGATTCTCAGTATACATATGGCAGTAAGATAAGGCCTATTTCTGCATATGTAAGCAAGAGTTTGAGGCTTGTCTCAGTTACGCTGGTTTAAAACAGAAATGCGGGACAAGTTGGTCAGACCAGTTAAGAAAAAGGAGAGAGTAAATCTTAAATTTAAAACAGAAGGGAGTCCGTCGCAATGTGTTTGGCCTGCTTGGCTGTTTACAAACTTTCTGGACTATCAAGCATTTAAAGCAGTTGAATGGATCTGTTGTTTCACCTCTACCTTGAACTTGCCTGCTTTCCCTTCCTGGAGCTCTCCGCCATCCATCTTAGCTTTCCTCCCCAGCGTGTCTTGTTCCAAGGAGCCTCTTTCTGGCATAGCTGTCCATGAAACTACTCCAAACTGATTAGACTTGAAACCTATTTGGCCCTCCTCATTTATATCTTATGTTAATGAGCTTATTAAATCGTTGAATCAGGGCAAGTTTGGAGAGTGAGAAAGGAAAGTGTAAGGTTTCTGGATTTGAGGGGAAGACTGAGAAGTGACCACCAAAGGTGGTACATAAACTTCGCCTGTAAGTTTTTAGGGAGCATATACATCAAATATCTACCACGTTCCCCAGACCATAGAGCTGTGTTTGTTATGCCATTTATTTCTTCACTCAGCAGCTGTGGCGCGCGAGCCTCTGCGTGTGAGTGTGTGTGTGTGTGAGAGGGAGAGAGGGAGAGAGATCTCAGTTGTACAGTGGAGGAAAGCAAGCCTCCCTGATATTAAAAGGACTTGTTGAAGGTGAAAGGGCTCGTAAGGGCAGAGCTGTAGCACAGATCTCTGGAGTTCCTATCTGCCCAGCATACTCTGCCATTTTATACGTTGTTTCCAGAGTTCTCGCGAATCAGATCAGGATGTGTAGGAGAAGAATCTTCTCTAGGTAGCCTGCATTTTCAGGGCTATGCCTCTCCACATCCCAATTCGACATAAATTTGAGAGGACTAACAACTGAAACTCCTATTTGTTCAGAACTTTGTCATTTCTACTGGTGGACAATAATGCAGTTCCTTAGAGATGATGTGAAGTCGAGATATTTTCCCAGTGTGGATCATGTTTATATAAATTTCCTTGTGAGTTTTCTTTTGAGATATTTGATGATTGATGCTCACAATTAAACTTTCCAATGGCACGTATTCATCTGATAAAATTCAGTAAGTGTTTTGAGGGGAAGCTATTTTGTAATAAATACCTCATACTAAAGAGTAAGATTTTGAGGATAAAATCCATGATGTTAGTAAGTTCTAGTTTGAATTTCATGAGTGTTATCGATAACAACTTTTAAAGTTATTGACTAGATGAAGAATTTTATGAGATCTTTTATATATAATAGACAAGACCAATTACATAGTGGATCACTTTATAGATTCCTAATAATGTGGAGCCATTCTTTTGTTTTCAATTTCAGTTGACCTCGTGAGAGACCATTGCAGTATTCATTTCAAATCAGGAATAGCAAATCTATTTTTTATAGTGATTCTTCTGCAATGTCATGCTATTGCTTAAGGAAAATCGGTTAATAAATATTTACTGAGCACCTGCTGTCTGCCCAACGTTGTACTGTAGTCATAGTTAGAATACTGGAAAAAGTAACGAACAGTGATTCTTAGTTGGAAAGGCTTATATGTCCTCTGGGCCACCATCCTGTGCACAGCCACAGTCTCTACGGCGGCTCAGCTGTGATGAGCCACAACTCAAATGCATCCTCTAATGTTCTCATTAGTAATAGCAAACACTCACATACCACGTACCAGGTAGTAGGCCTCCTGCACGCTTCACAGTAATTCATCTAATCCTCTCTGTAACCCTATAAAATAGATACTCAATTGAACAGAACAGAAATCTGAGGCACCAGGAAGTTGAGAAACTTGACCAAGATCAAAGCTACTGAGTGGCTGGGCTAGGCTTTGAACTAGGCAGTCCCGCTAAGTATCAGTGTACTTACCTTATACTCAGGTGTCTGGGCTGGAAGCCCTTAATGTAATCCTGATGGGAGCAGGTGAGTGTCTGAATAGGGGGAGGCAGTAGGGATGAGAAAGATGAGCCAGGAGAGGCACACGAAGAATCAGTCAGCTAATTGAAGGCAAAGTCAAGGTTATATATCTAAATGAAGCTGTTTATATTTCAAAATGTATGGATCTGAACCCTATCTATTTGGGGAAAAAGGAATCAGCACATTATCAGGTCAGAGCTAGGGTGACCATATCTTATGGCTCAGAACAGGACACTTTGGAGAGTAAAAGTGGTACTATTAACAAATTCACCAGAACAACAGGCATTCTGGTGTAATTGTGGAACCATCATGAAAAAAAGAATACCAATGGTCACCCTACTCATAGCCACCGAAAGAGGGACTTTTGGAATACTCTTTGTAGAAACTACACTTTATGGTTTCCAGTTTCGAATGACA
Organism: Ursus maritimus; assembly: GCF_017311325.1. Classification (NCBI taxonomy): domain Eukaryota; kingdom Metazoa; phylum Chordata; class Mammalia; order Carnivora; family Ursidae; genus Ursus; species Ursus maritimus. Next base: position 90,237,712 of record NW_024426552.1, read on the forward strand.
ATAATCCTGGGTGGAGGAGGAAGTATTCAGGGCTTGACTTCTAGCCTGGCTCCTTCCTTATGGATTATGTCCAAGGACCAATGTCCCACCCACCTCCTCTCCGTGGGCCCACACATGACACCCAAGCCACTGTAATCATTCAGTTGTGTAGAAGAAAAAGGATGGATTTCATTTTATGAATACATCTGGCGTCCTCTCGATTGTCCGCTCATTTCCGATTGTTGCCTTGTAGCTGCTTCGCTCCGCTGCTGACTGGTCGGCTGGTATAAAGTACCATGAAGAGTCCATCCACACTGCTTACGTCCACGTGATAGAGAACAGCAAGCACTACATCTATATAGAAGTAAGTCCGGCTCACGTAAGTTAGCGTGACAACCTGCCTTCCCATAAATAGCTTGAAAGACCTCAGGGTCCCAGACTGAGGATCTGTACGTTAATCGGCATGTGTCGAGATGTGAGTTCGAGCCACCTGAATTTTTACGTCCCCAGCATACCTGACATGCACTTTGCATTTTCAGTTCAGGCCTCTAGGAGGAGTCCCCCAAGTTCTTGTTATTAAAGTGTGTGAACTCACTATACTCTTACCAGCCAGAAATACCACAAGGTGGATGAGTAAGTTTTTATTTGTCTTGAGGTGCAGGGTCTGAGTGGGAGGCATGTGCTGCTTCAGGAGAGCAGTAGTAACCACTCCTTTGGCTAGGAGTGGTTACTGGGTTACAAGGGTAAGTGCTCAAATGCAGACCCCCCGGTGCCACGGTTTGGCAATACTGGAATAGGGAGAGTGCTGGGAAAGGGACGTAGAAAAGGAAGGTGTGAGGTTATGGAGGGCAAGCGTCACCTCCTTCAATCCCGTATGAACCGTTGTTCCTTTTAAAGCTTGGTCAGATCCCAGGGTTTGTGTTCAGAGGAGAGGAGAAGACCTAGGGCCACTACACTTAGTTTGGGGACCTTAATTGCACTTCAGAGTAGATGTGAAGCTAGCTCAGAGCACGTGGACAATCCTGAAAAAAAATTAGAAGTCACGATAATGTAAAAATAAATCAGAGCACATCTCTCTTCTTTATTTTCATCTTGTCTTTTCCATTGAATTTTTTCATTGTGTGGAGGGAGATGGGTTTCTTGGAGAAAACTGTCCTAGCCCCGTGTTCCTTCCCATCTCCCCCTCCATATAGTGACTAATCACGAAGGGCAAGTGGGAAAGAATTAGAGCTTTGTTTATTTCACAGGCCTGGAGGAAGAGACGCTGATTTCAAAACTTAGCAGGCTAAATGAAATACAGTATCCTGGATGGGACAGGAAAAGGACTGTGAATATCAAGGTCTGGAGCTTTGCAGTACTGATACAATTAGTATTACTGATCTCAGCAGTTATGCCATCACGATAGACCATGTTCACGGCCGCCTCATCCATGACCCAGACTCCTTGTGCCTTAGCTCTTTGTAGTAGCATTAAGTCAGCCTTTCTTATTAGTGCTACCACAGCACTCAGTGACGTCCGTAATGCCGTGTGGACGCACGTGGCTGTGAGCACAGACCTGTTACACGTCTAGCCGAGCTAAGGGGTTGGCAACTACCCTGCTCTCCCCAAAAGAGGAGAACAGGCCGTGACATGCGGCCGGTGGGTGTTCACAGCTGCCGAGGAACGCGAAGCTTCTCTGTAATATGAATTCAGAAAAACAAACATGGTTTGGTTGCCACTGACTTTTTATTGTTGGATGCCTTAAGGGAAAACACATTCTCGAGAGGGTTCCCGCACAATGTCTCCTGGAAAGTTTGTCTTATGGGGGCACTTTAGAGATTTATGCACTTAAGTCTAAAAACATGTAAACTAGTAAAAATAATGATGTTGCAAAGGGATGATAATCCTAGTTCGAGTCATTGCTTCTGTGTCTCTTTACAATGATTAGCAAAGATTACTTTATGATGATTATGTTACAGGTGTATTATAACAATGCATGTAAGTATGTGATAGTGATAGTATTTGTACCTAATTACTAACATTCCTTTATGCCGCGACTAAATCTTTTACACCATTATGATAATAATGTACCCAGGTTTTTTAGGAAGAGTTTTAAAGAATGTTTTATGGGTTAATGAATAGTATAGGTTACTTAAAGAAAAAAAGAAAAATATTTCTTTTTCCAGTTTGTTGGCTTATTTATATGTACCAAACATACTTGTGAAAGAGATTTGAAGCTACTTAAAATAGAATTTCAGAAATAGTAAGTGACCCAAACAAATGAGACAAGGCAAAAGCAGATACTAGGCAATGATAGAGAATGCGTGGAGAAAACTAGACCAGGATTCAGCCATCTACCCTGTTAAAAAGGTAAATTGAGCAGGAGACAGAAAATTTACCAGTATAGGATTTTATTTTATTTTATTTTATTTTATTTTATTTTATTTTATTTTATGTTATTATTTTTTTAAGGTTTTTTATTATTTATTTATTTGACAGAGAGAGAGACAGCCAGCGAGAGAGGGAACACAAGCAGGGGGAGTGGGAGAGGGAAGAAGCAGGCTCACAGCAGAGCAAGGAGCCCAATGCGGGGCTCGATCCCAGGACCCTGGGATCACGCCCTAAGCCGAAGGCAGACGCCTAACGACTGAGCCACCCAGGCACACCAACCAATATAGGATTTTAAATCATGAGCATTTACACAATACATGAATCTGTAAACCTGGGGTCCCTAATGATTAAATTTGGAGTGTTCTTACCTTTCTAAAAATGTCAGCGACAAAGAACTCACATGATGAAATAACAGTGTAGCCTCCCACTGGACTGAGATATGATATGTGAAATGCCTGGAAACACATGAGACCCAGAGTGAGATGAGGCTTCTTTTAGTCTCAGGGTCATTTACTTTCCTAAATGATTTTAGTAATAAGAACATGTCTGCTATGTGAAACTTTTTTTAACATTGGTGTAGTGTTTGTAATAGAGCACGTTTTCCATGTATATACACTACTAAGATAAGAAAGGCTTACGTGATCACTGTCTTTCTTACAGAACCAGTTTTTCATAAGTTGCGCTGATGACAAAGTTGTGTTCAACAAGATAGGTGATGCCATTGCTCAGAGGATACTGAAAGCTCACAGGTAATGTTTTGGCCTTTGGCTAGGAGTGGTTACTGCGAATGTTCTTGCCTTTCCTGCTAAAATGACTTTTGAAAGCCTGTGTTAAAATACGGTCTTTTCCTAGCAGGCATAAATTGAGTTCAGCTAGCGGTAGGTTATTGGTTCCTTCAATCTGATTTCAGTTGCTGAGAATTTTGAGTCCCATTTTTGAAGCAATCGGAATTCTTCCAGGGCCCAGTCATTTTTTCCTGGCCAGTCTCTTTCCCACGCCATTAGAGTTGTGATTTGATTTATTTAGTGGCAGACAGTGAACTGTGTTCACTTAAAAATCAAAGCAAAATAGTCATCATATTTTTCCATGGGTTCTATTTAAATGCTTGTTACCCTCTGTCTTACTTCTTCAGCTCATGGGATTATTTTTTTAATAACATTGTTATTAAGATATAATTCACATACCATACAATCCAGCCACTTGACGTGTACAATTCAGGGACTTTCAGCATATTGACAGCATTGTGCAACTATACCTAATCAGTTTTAGGACATTTTCATCACCCCGGAAAGAAACCTTGTATCTATTAGCAGTCACTGTCTACTTCTCCTTACTTGATCCTCTTGCAACCGCTAAACTTCTTTCTTTCCATATAGGTTGCCTACTCTGGGCATTGCATATAAATGGAATCATACAATATGTGGTCTTTTGTGACTGACTACTTTCACCTAATTTAATGTTTCCAAGACTCATCTATGTTATAGGATGTTAACAGTATTTCATTTATACTTATTGCCAGGTAATATTCCATTTTCTGAATATAGAAATATATAGAATATATTATTCTATATAATATATGTAATTGTATATAATATATACATTGTATATTAATATACATAATAATTAATGTATCACATATATTATATATATTTCTGAATATAGAAATATATAGAATATACTATATTCTATTTATCCATTCATCAGTTGGTAGATATTTGGGATGTTTCCAATGTTTGGCTGTTCTGATTAATGCTGCTATAAATATTCTGTCATAGTTTTTCTGCAGACATATTTTTATTACTCTAGAGGTAGAATTGCAGGGTTATATGGTAATTCTATGTTTAACGTTTTGAGAAGCTGCCAGAAGGTTTTCAAAAACAGCTACACCATTTTACATTCCTATTGTGTATGAGGGCTCCAGTTTCTCTGTATCATTGCCAGTACTTACTATTATCTCTCTTTTGGATTATGGCCATCCTAATAGGTGTGAAATGATATCTCATTGTGGTTTGGATTTGAATTTCCCTAATGACTAATGATGTTGTGTATTTTTTTGTTTGTTTATTTGCCATTTCTTGTAATTATCTCTGGAGAAATATATATTCAAATTTCTTGTCCATTTTTTACTTAGTTCGTTTTTTCAGTGTTGAGTTGTAAGAGTTCTTTATATATTCTAGATACAAATATCATATCAGATTTATGACTTGCCAATATTTTCCCCTATGCAGGGTGTTTTCTTTTATACTTTCTTGATAATATCTTTTGAAACACAAAAGTTTTTAATTTTGATAAAGTCCAGTTTATCTGTTTTTTCTTTTATTGCTTCTGCTTTGGTACCATAGCCACAAAATCACCGCCTAATCCAAGATCATGAAGATTTATACTTCTTTTCTCCTAAGAATTTTATAGTTTTACTCCTTACACTTAGGTCTTGGATTCATTTTGGGTTATTTTCATACATGGCGTGAGGCAGCAGTCCCACTTCATTCCTTTATATGGGGATATACAGTTGTTCCAATACCATTTGTTGAAAAGACTGTTCTTTCTCCACTGAGTTGTCCTGGCATCCAGACTCTTCTTTTTATGGCTGATTTTAGCTCTGTGTAAAGGCAACAAAATAAACAAACAAGCAACACGATTATATTTTATTATTTCAGTTCCTTGAACACATGCAGTGGAGAATGTTAAGTACATACACATTTGGGGATTAAAACATCATTTTACTTCCAGCGTCACATGGCCCTTTAATATCTTTTTTTTTCCCCACATAATACGTGGGGATTTTTCGACCTAAGAACATGTTACAACAATAACTACCAGTATTTTATATGATCGGTAGTTTCTAGACTGTTACTGAATATTCACAACTACTCTTGAAAGTAGATCATATAGTCCTCGTGGTTGTTACTTTTATTATTGTCGTTGCTGTCCCCATTTGTAGAGTTAAAAACTAAGATTCAAGAGGTGACGTGGCTTGACTAAGCCACTGAAAGCAATAGGCAAAAATGCCTTTGAGCCGGAGCCCTTGGACTTCCAACCCAGTGCCTCTCCCCATACCACATAACTTCAGTTCATTGACAGGTGGGATTTAAGACCCCTTCAGGGTTCCCACAATTTGAGGCAAGTGGGTTGGGCCTTTGTTGTCCCCTCCTCCCATTAGCCAGTCATCAGGTCCAGGCTGACTTGAGGAAATGAGCATGACCTTGGGTGAGGGCAGGGAGGGCAAATCCTGGAGAAGGACTTCACTGTGAGTAGTCAGCAGCCAGCACTCTCAGGGGGAAGGGAATGGCTGTCTTGAGCCCACGGTGAGGGCATTTAAGCAGCACATCACAGTACCCACCACATCCTGCAAGGTGTAGAATAGATCTCACCCTTGACTACACATCAAAGTCACCCTTGGACTTTTTAAGAAAAGATTTATTTATTATTTTAGAGAGAGAGAGAGTGCAGGCATGGGGAGGGGCAAAGGGAGAAAGAAAGAGAAAATCTTAAGCAGGCCCCACGCCCATTGTGGAGCCTGATACAGGGCTCGCTGTCACGACCCTGAGATCATGACCTGAGCCAAAATCAAGAGTCGGACTCTTAACCAACTGAACCACCCAGGCGCCCCTCACCATTGGACTTTTACAAAAATCCAGAGAGCTGGACTCAATCCAGACTTGCTGAGTCAGAATTTCCTGGAGTGGGGCCCAGGCACTTGTGTTTCATAATGGTCCAAGGTAACTCCAGGGCACGGCCAAGACTGCTCAGTACTCACCGAGAACAGCACGCATGGCCCCAAGTATTAATGATGATCTGTGCCTTTCCAGGTGACTTCTATCTTTTGCCTTCTCACATACTTTTTTCCAGAAAGTTACTGGGGGAGCTGTTTCTGAAATGACTTAAAAACAGCCTTATTTACAGTTAAACATAACACATGCCGGTCTCTTAATTCTGTGGGTCAATTTATGTTTAATTTACAAAATTAAATTATCTTTCTGTCACCTCTTCCATTTCATTGATGCAAGAGTATCCACTTTATCTATAAAGCACATTTGACAAAGGAGAAAAATATTTTTTTCATGAAATTGAAATGAGTTGCAGAAATCCATTAAGCAGACAAATGAGCTCCCTGGGCTGAGCGGCGAATGACGAATATTGTGACCGTGATCAGCTAGTAAGGAAAGCAGGACGACTCTCAGCTTCGCTCATGCGAGCTGTTAGCTCCCTGTAGTCCATATTTTAGTAAGTACCTGTAAGATTTGTTTTTAAAGGGCTTGGGAGCCTGAAAGAACATTTTTCCTTAGCATATTCGTTTGTCTTTAAAAATCTGGACTTCTTCTGAAATCATAGTATTTCAGGGCTGTGAAGACCTTTAAGATATTTTCTGATTGAACATTTCCCAGTGATCCTGTGAGCTGCTCCTAAAAAGAGAAGGGATCTGTGATGAGAGGGCACGGGAGGGTAGCATCTGCTGCAGACTGTCTCACACTTGGAAGTTCACAGAGCACATTAAAGATGCAGTTTCAAGCCTACTTTGTATAGGAAATGGGAAATGAGTCCATTGAATTTCAAATTAACTGTGTTATTTAGCTCTGATCTCTCCATCGTCTCCCTTTCTTTGACAGTCACATTTCAGAGGGTGTGTATATCACACATAAAACTTTTCACGGATACGCACGTGTATCCTGGAAATATATTTTACATTTTCCCCCTTCTCTGTAGCTCCACATTATTGTTCATCTCCTGTGTTCATAATAACTGTAAAATATGTTTTCATTTAATAATTTCAAGTCTGTGAGCTTGTATTCTTAGGAAAGGGAGGGGTGGGATTAGGGAGCTCATCGTGCAGCCTGCCTGCAATGCTCCCCATCCCCCTTTCACTGAGGGCCACTGTGCGCCATGCCCAAGTTCACCCCCTCTCTTCCTTTATTGACTTCTCTGTGCTCACTCTTCTGAGACTCAGAACTTCCCTGCCATGTCACGTGCCTAGCAACAAGTATAATTTTGGCTGTTGGAAAAAGAATAGAATCTAGCACAAAGCAGACGGAGGGAAATGACAGTCAGCATTCAGCCAGGCCTGACCAAGGAACACAGGCTCCCTTCCAGGTCCCTCCCACCCTGGAAAGATCAGAGTCGTTTAGTTGCCAGCTCCCTCGACCGGGCTGAGACTTTATTTTTCTGCCAGTGCTGGAATCCAGGGAATACCAGTTCCCTGAAGTGAGTTCTCCGCTTTCTTCACTTCCTCCTGGTTCCTTCTCAACAGCCATAGTGCTTTGCAGAAACAGGTTTTTGCAAAGACTTCACGCTCTGATCCATGACCTAGAGCCTCAGAATGTTGTTCATCCCATGGCGAACCAAGAGTTGCTGTGGGAATCTCGGCAGAAAACAGAAAGTCTCCTCTAATGAGTAAAACTGTCCTGGAGTTGAGACCAGCTGCCAACCCACTGGAAGCCCATCTTTGACAACTCAAATCTGATTGCAGATCAGGGAGAAGAACTCATCTGGTTTATACCATGTTTGAATAAGCCAAGAGAAAGAGTTAGAACCCACTGATCCAGGTAGAAATTTTAAAACACAGTGTGCCATGAATAAATGATTTCTGAGGATGAAACAGTTCTTTCTGGGAACTTGACGTGCATAATTCTGCTGCCTGGGTAAACAAGAAGTGAGAGAGTCCATTTTGCACTATCAACAGAGTTGACACATACAATGAAAATAGGCCGTTGGTTTAATGCCTCCATATTCTAATATTGAACTACTTTGAAAAACACACAGTTTTGAAAATTGCTCAAATTCTTCCTGCTTCCTATAACTGTAGAACAGTGCCAGACAGTGCTTGCAGTTTGCCCAGGAGTGGGTGGCATGGGGAATACTCCCCTGGGGAATCTGGAATTATTTGGGGACCAGGTGTCTGGAGACTTGAGTTCTTTTCAACTCTGTTATCTACAGGTATGTGACCTTTCAATCTATCAGTTTACCTTTCTGACACTGCTTTTTGAGTAACAGAGAAAATCTTACCTGTTCTACCTGGCTCATATGAATGGATGTGAAAGCAATTTAAAAAGCGTAACATATCAGTTCACAGGAGACACGATGATGTTATTTCCAGGAAATTCATCTTCTGGAAATCTGGTCGCTCACTGTAAATTTGAGCAGGGATCAAGAAGCACAATACTCAAATCAACTGTTTCAGAATTAATATTTATGATAGAAACAACTGTTTAAAGAGCTGTTTAACATGCCTGGTTTTAAATTATTAGATGGCAACTGCTGGATAGGTGAAACTTACTTTGGTTTCCTGCCACGAGTGCTCGTTCACCTGTGACACGTAGAGATGCATTATGAAAACACTGTCTGGAGGTGTCCTACCAGAAGTCCATAGCTGCCTTCTGCTCCTGGGAATCAGTCGTTGGACTTCTTATTGATTTGATAAACATCCCCCCCAAATGTAAAATAAAACAGAAGGTATTCTGTAGCCTAAAATGAATTCAGTTTTGCTTTAATTTGTTTTAATTTTAGGTCCCGTTTCCTTTATTATTCTTTGAAGGTGTATAAGCTTTCTCCTTGAAATTGGTGGTTGTAAACTAATAATGTTATCAAGTAGTTTTTGAGTTGTTCCACGTTCGAGGTGCTCTACACCCATTACCTTATTTAATTCCTATACCTAGCGGATGTATAATTTTTCCCATTCTACAATGCGGCAGTGAAGCCCAGAGAGGTTAGTAACTGGCGTGAGTCACACAGCTATTGATGAGTGGATCTGAGACTGAACCATGTCTTTAGGAACTTCGGCTTGTGCTCTGTACCACTCAGCTACAAAGCTGCCCTCGTTTCAAGGGAAGTAGAAATGTTCTAATAGTAAGCCTCCCAGAAAGCTATGAGAGATACTTTATTTTTAAAATAAAGAAATCAGATGAACGTTTTTTTTTTTTAAAGTAATTGCTTGATAGGTAAGAAGTTCTTCAGCTTACAGAAAAGTCTGCCTCCTGTAATTACCATAGCCTATAATTTGTGAACCACACTGGGCGTGTTTCAGAAGCACTGTCTTAAAGAAATTTAAACTGCAGTTGTAATAGAAAGAACAAAAAGCATGTAGATTAAGTATGCCAATTGCTGGGTTCATATTTTTTTTCTTGGAGGCCAACCTCTAAGCTCTGTAAAATAACCTGAGAAGAGGTTACACTGGGACAGAGATGACAAGAGATCATGGCAGGAGAATATTCGATTTAGATCATTTAATGGCTTTTGTTTGAATCCAAAAATTATATAAATGGTAATCTCAGAAGATAGAGAGATGTAAAGATTAGCACAGGGCAGAGCCCAGCAATCATTTTGTAGGGTTTTATTTGGGGGCAACAGAGGGGCCTTTCTCACAAAGCTTATCAAGTCAAGAGTGAAGTCTTAGACGTGCTGGGCTAACCTTCAGCATCCTTCCATTGAGGAGCTTGCGTCTCCAAAACATAACCAATGAAATCACGACGTGCGTGTGCATGCGCAGTATGTATGATGCCGTAATCTACAAAGTTGCACATACGATATGCAAAGTCACTGACAAGTGGGGCCAGCGTCTCTGGTGGGCTAGCTGTGATTTTAGCCAACTCCCTCATTTGCAGATGGGAAAACTGAAGCCTGAAAAGGGCTACTGCACTTTTAAAGATTTGCCAAACGTAAAATAAAATGGGTTCCGTCCCAAACCACTGAGAAGCTGCCGACCCGAGTGTCATGTAACCGATACCCCTACAGTGTAGATTCTCCCCACAAGAACACTCTGCCCCAGCCACGGCTCTGCTTGGTTCTGGCCGTGTTCACTGCTGCAAAATCCGCAATGATAGGATTTATACCAGCTCTCGGAGCTTATAGCAATGAAATATGATCTATGAATCCCGAATTCTCAAAAAACAAAGCATCTCATCATTGGAGAAGCACGGCGAGCTCCTCAGGGGCCTTCGTACAGATCCTGAGATGCCACTTTAGGCAGCCCCACTTCTGATGAAGAAAGAGGAGAGGGTTTTTCCTGAGGGAAGAACAAGGAGGGTAGTGTAGAGGAAAGCCATGACCATTTACATGGTGAATTAGTGCTCTGTTTTTCAAGGTACAGGCAATATTTCAGCGATCACAAAAATGGAAAATATTAAAGGTCCCACACTCTCACCACCCAGGAACTCACTTTTTACTATCTTATCTTTTTTGTTCGTACTAATATACATATATTTTCTGTTGAGTTGTAATTTATTTCCTTTTTCTATAGCTCGCCTGAATTTTTATTCCATTTCCACACAATAGAAGGAAATTTAGTCTAGTCACTTCCACACTTAAGTGTGGCCAAATTCAGCAATTTCTTGCTATTTGCTCTTTCTGCTCTGTATGCTGTCACTCAGGCACAACCCAGCCTTTTCTTCTCTTCCCCTCCCTGACGCGCCCCGTCCTTGGTATGGATGGTAAGGGGCCCCGGGTCTTTGCGAAGACACTTCCAGCCCTCAGCATTGATCTCTCTTGGGCTGTTCTGGCGTCTGCTTACCGCGACGTGGGGGCCTCTCCCTTCTCCTGTCAGACCTGCCTTTCCTCCACTTCTCTTCTGTTGCTGCACATCATGGGGGCTGGTGGACCTTTCTCCAGGCTTCCCTGGGAAGCAAGATTATGTCTCACACTCAGACCCTCATGGCTCCCCTGTCCTGTTGAAAAGCGATGGGGTCTGTCCTGTTCTCCCTGGAATTCTGCTTGAGGGTGAAGAGCAGGATCCCTGCACTGAGTCTCACCCTTATGTCTTTATCCTCTTGGCTCAGCTCAGAGGATCTCTACGCAGCTCCCCAGATCTAAGAAGTTGATATCTTGTGCCTTGGTTCCCTTGGGAGAGTGCCGCCTGAGAACAATGCCTGCTTCCTATCTCCAGGCACAGGGTGAGGGAAGGTAATGCATTTAAGGGGAAAAGTTACTGCATATTTCATAGTATCAGCCTGCCACATCTGTAATTGTCTCGTGATTGTAACTTTGCATTCAGGCTGTTTGAACACAGTACCGGAAGTATTTCGCTAGTAAGTCATCATCGTGGTCATTTTCGTGGCTGCAGAATGCTCACTCTTTGAGTGGCTGTAACATAATTTAACCATCCTCCGTTATTGGACATTGATTTCCAATTTTTAGATATTAGACACAGCACTGCTATGAGTGGTTGTGAGGTTTGAAAGAAAACTCATTTTAGGAAAAAGCCCAAGAAAGCCATTTTAGAAAATTGTTCTGCTCTGCAGTGGATGAACCTACGTGATGGTTTAGAGCCCACCAGCTCTTATCTTGTTTTTAAGATCATAAATAATTCTGCCCGCTAGGGGCGCAGGTTCTTGCCCTAAGCTGATGGCTGTCATCTGCACCGCCCCGACTGTATGAGGAGGCAGTGTTTCAGAGTCCTCGGCAGCTGAGAGCTGGTGTCTTCTGGGGATGAGATCAAGGAAGGAGATTGGACATAGTATCGCGTAGAATTTTTCTCTTCGTTGGCTTAAACTCAGCCATCATTTTATGTTTGAAATTCAAGAGCCCCCTTTTCTACAACAGTGAAAATCTAAGTAATTTCTGCTAACTGGCTGAACAGTTTAAAATTTTCATCATTCAGGAAATTCAAGAACTACTTCATTGTAAAAAGGCAAAGACCTTGATATGGAGCTAACAGAGTCCCAAGAACAAGAAAACGTGGACATTCTGATTCCTACAAACTAAATTTGCAAGAATATTTTATCTGAAGACATAAGATTTGTATAGGACGTTTCCCAGTATCCTACATATGAGGTCTCTGTTTTGAGGTCATTTCTCCTCTTAGAGAACACAACGATAAAGGGAACCATCTTTTACAAACAGAATCACAAACCCTTGGTTTTAAGACCATCAGTATCACTCCAAAGGGGTATTCACATTTCACAATTATGACTCATGTGGGTCAGCATCCATAACAATAGGTATTTCAAAGTAGTAAAAACTTAGAAACAATTTAAATGCCCATCGATAGAGAACTGCTGTAAGTATTATGGGAAGGATGTATGTGGAATTCTGTATCATTGTTATTAAAACATGGACAATGTACAGACATAAATAAAAATAACATTCATGAAAGTGTTTATAGTATTCTAATATTTTCACAGAAAAGTACATATATGTATGCTTATATATTCGTAGACTATTTCTGAAAGAACATGAAAAGTAATAGGAGTTGCCCTCAGGGAGGGGAAACAGTGCCTGGGGACAAAGGAGAGAGAGAATTTTGTTTTCATCATAAAATCTTCTACCTCTTAAATTTTGTACTCTAAGAAATATAGTACCCATTAGAAAATATAAATTAATTGGTGATTCCTCAAAGGCTAAATATAGAATAAATATATGAGCCGGCAATGCCATTCCTGGGTACATTCCCAGAAGCACTGGAAACAGGGACAGAGGTTCTGGATGCCGGCGTTCACTGCAACGTGCTTCACAGTAGCCGAAAGGTGGAAACACCCAGGTGCCCATCATCAGATGAGCGGATAAACAACATGTGGGCTACCCCCGCAATGCAATGTTATTCAGCCACAGGAAGGAAGGAATTCTGACACATGGATGAATCTTGAGGATGTTATGCTAAGTGGAATAAGTCATACACGAAAGGACAACTACTGAATGATTCCACTTAGAGGAAATATCTAAAATGGCAAATTCATAGAGACACAATGTAGATGAGAGGTTACTGGGGGTTGCAGGGAGAGAAAATGTAGGCGCTATTGCTCAGCTATCACAGAGTTTCTGTTTAGCATCATGAAGTTATAGAAGTAGGTATCGTGAGGGTTGCACACGTGTGAATGTAGTTAATGCCACTGAATGGTACACTTAAAAATGGTTAAAATGGCCGATTTTGTGTTATATATATTGTACCACAATAAAAATGCAAATAAAATGTAATTTAAAGAAAAACCTAATTTAATTTTTACAGCCTAATGCCTTCTCTGCCAGTAACTTCCCAGAAACAAACCTTCTTCCAACCTGACCCCCTTCTCCCAAAGCAGATTGTACCGCGTGCATAGCGTGTGCAAGGATCCTCTGTTGGGCACTGCCCAAAATAGAAAGATATGTGGACCTATGTCCTGGGTTTCAGAAGAGCTTATCACCGTAACCTAGGCAGCAGATCTGTGTGTCACTATGGTGTAAAGCAAAAAGAATGCTGAAGAGACATCCCGGCCACGTGCCATGGGAGTGCAGAGGCAGGAGCAAGCCAGCTTTGACTGGAAGATTCAGGATGGTTTGACCAAGGAAGGTGCCTTTCAGCTGCCCAGGAAGGAGAAGTGGGACTCTGTGAGCAGGACGGGTATTCCAGACTCAGAGGGCAGGTGAGCCAACCTTCCTTAGTAGGGAGGGACACCTCTGAGCAAAGGGCAGTATTCTGGCACTGGCCTGTGGGTCTGGGAAGATCTCATGGGAAGGAGATTCTGGAAAGGCAGTTGAGGCTAGATGGTGTCCATTTCTAAGTGTCTGGTTTGACTCATTTGGACTTTCAAATGCTGGCGATGGGAAAATAGCTTAGGTATTCCTTCTGTTCTTCTTTCCCCACTATCTTGTTTACCATTTAAGGATGTGAGCCCCTTACCCTTAGCAGGCAGAGAGCTTGAAGAGTTTACATTTTTTTTTTTTTTAATTCATTTTTCCAACTCAAACTATGTTTGCCATCTAGTGATTAATTCATGCCATTGCAACAACCTAATTCAGATGCCTGGTTCCTCAGCGTGGCAGTTAGGCTCGCAGGCCTCCAGACTCCGTGGTGTTGGCCATCACTTCCGCCCTGAACTTCACTGCCCACGTGCCCTGATACAAACATTGGTGTTTGCACGCGTTGCAATGAAATCTGACCCCTCGGGGAGGGGTAGTAATATTCACATGAAAGAAAAAGGTAGTTGTTTAGAAGAAAATGATCCTTAGAAATTAAGTATTAATAGAAGAATATAAGTAGCAGCATCTTTGTGTGACTATGGATCTCTCAGATATATGGACAAGATTTCTCGACCACAGTCATTTTCAGCTTTCACTTCCTCCTGTGTATCCTATAAATAGAGCCAGGGACTGTAACAGCCGGGCCTCCAAATAGTGATACCTATTTGAACATAATTCTCCAAATCTTTTACTTTCTGAAAGGAGATCAAATAAGTAGTCCCACCTCCTTTTATTTGTTACATCACTGAGTAGCAAAGGCTACTCAAAGGCTTTTCTTTCAAAGGCAGTCCTCAATCCATTGGAACAGTGGCCCAAGAAATTTTGAGTTACATATGCAGAGAATTTAAAAAATCATCAGTTACTCAGAATTGAAGGGCCCAGGATACCATCTTGTAGTGGAACCAGTTTTCAGAGCTGAATCGAAGTTTCTAAGCAATGATGATTTTTGCATTGGAAACTGTACTGGGACCAGGATGTATGTCTTCTGCCTCTGAGATCTAGGCTGTGGGAACTCACTGATTCAACAATCATTAACTGAATGCCTGTTATCTGCTGGGCTCTGAGCAACGTACTAACGGATACAACTTGTTATACATAAAAGTATTATGATGACATCTTTTTCAAAACTTTGTTTTAACCCCCCACCCCACCTTCCATGGGTTGTAAGCAAGCATGGGTTGCTTACATGGATTTTGTTCTAGGAAGAATTATGCTGCAGAGAGATAGTGAGTAGAGTTCCTACTCTACTGCCAAGTTCAGCTTATTTTTTAGGTTGTTATGAACTGTTACCTGGATAACAGCTTCTGGCCTCCAATCCAACAGCACCTTCCGAGCCCTACAATGGTAATGAATGTATTGTAGGAAGTCGTTAGCTCAATCTCTAAAACCATGGGAACTGCTGAACTATCATTTTTTGGTGAATGGCTCTGCATCTGACTTTTGTAGGGAAAGCCAGAGATACCGGGTGTATGTGGTGATCCCACTGCTGCCAGGGTTTGAAGGAGACATCTCAACCGGTGGAGGAAACGCTCTGCAGGCAATAATGCACTTCAACTACAGGTGCCAAAGTTCTAAAGTCGTCTGTTTTCAGCTTTCTCTCAGTCATGCCCGTAAGCTGGTGAGAGGAATGGAAATGTTTCTCCACATCTATTCAGGGAGTGTTGAACAGATGAACGCTTTATTTTACTTTTGGATCTTGGCCTGTTTACTAGTTGATAAAATTCAAATAGAGCCTAAAATCGTAAATGGCAGGCCTAGAACAAATGGCAAATATAAAAAGAACTGAAATATAAATCTCTCTTTTATATTCATTGCCTATACACAAGGCATACATATACATAGATCTTATAAGCGGAGACAAGAACTTTATATATATATAATTGTATGTACATATATATAATAATATATACCTACATAGAATATTGATTTAAAAATTATCTTTCAGCCACCACATAGTTATTGAGCATTCCATATTCTTTGAAGAAAAAAAATTAAATGTTTAAAGTAGTATGATTTTCTATGTGTTTGTTTATGATTCTTTAGGTAGCAAGGTTTCCAACAAGGTTGGTAATGATGGCCTTGGCCGGTAAATGAAGTATGAAGGTTCTTTCCTATCTCCTGGAATTTTAATTCTGTTTTCTCTGCTGTATCTTTGTTAAAATTTTTAAGGAAAGTATTAAATCCTATTCTCAATATTCTAAAAAGCAGAACTGCCATATTCACTCAAAAAAAGACCTGTGAAGCTTCAGACTTTGCCAGTACAGCATTATGAAGAGGGTTGGGAGGTATGTCTGGTGAGCAGACAGAGAGGTGGTGTAGACAGTAATGGAAAGGTCCCCCTAACATTCTCTCCGGGTCACTTAGCTGGGAAAGAGAATGGCAGTGAAGAGGTAAGTGGATGGGTCTGGGCATGAATCCCAGCTTCCAGTAACAAGCACTGTGACCTGAGATACAAAAGAGCCCTGCTCAGGATCACACTTGTTCAAAGTCAAAGAAAGGACTAGAACCTGGATATTTTCTTTTAATATCCTTTGTCTTTCAGAACCATCTGTAGCTTCCCACCTTTCTAACCAAACCTTTTTGTTGGGGAGGGACCAATGAGACCTTACACAGAACCCCTAATATTTAAAGCAGATAAGGTTTCAGGTACGTGGTCAAATGGTAGGGAGGGACAGAGATGCCCCCCTGCCACTTGCCCCCACACGTACCCCCTACAGTATGTAGTCTTGGAAATAGTTTGCCCCCACACGTACCCCCTACAGTATGTAGTCTTGGAAATAGTTTGTGAGCACCATTGTGTGATGGTGTGTCTTTGTTTGTTTTTTTTAATCCTCATTTCTTATTGACTTTTTGAGGTATACCTGTCTGCCAGGATCTCAAGATTTTTTTTTTAGTTTCTTCTGGGGCAATTTTGCCTGGTTACAGTATGAGAGAGCTGTAACTATGCTTTGGTGTATACGCTTTGATTGAAGATTTGCCCATTTCTAATATTATCTGATTTATAACATGACAAACAAAGCTTTTCATGTATTTAAGGCACTGACATAATGTTTAATTGGATTTTATCCACTTTGTTTGCCATTCTAATATTATTTTTGGAATATTGTCAATTGTAATTATTTTCGATGTCTGTTTTCTTGGGTTTGAACCAGCTGAATGAAATAACATGCTTGGCTTTCGTTCAGCAACAAAAATTCTAACCTTTTATTATGCAAAAACATCTCTATTTGCTGGCATCATCTTTAAGAATATCAGTATTTCCCAAGCGTAACTGTATTTTTAATTACTTTTACAGAGCAAGCAGATGGCGCATAGAATTTTTTTTGTTTTGTCAGTCTTTATAATTCATTGACTCTTAGCGGAGTTGTGAGAAACAAAATCATTAGCAGAGTCAGTTATTTGAGACTCTATTTTTCACTTTCCAGGCATTTGCCGACTTTACAGAGACAGCCTCAGTATATAGTTTAACTCTGAAATTATTCTGCTAAGTGTTTGCCCTTTTAAACACCTCTGAAAGTAACGTGAGTCTGTACGTGTTCTCATCTGTTGAGGTATTCTAAATTTATCTTTGCTGTCACCAAATTTTCTATAAGAGGGAAAGTTCATTCATAGCCCATCTTTTTAAAATAGCACCTCTTTCTGAAATCTAATGTCAATTTTATGACTTTTCCATTTACCTACCTCAAAACGACTATCTTGTCCCATCAGTAACATTATAAAAGTGATATCCAGGTGGGTTTTTTAGCTTTTTAAATGTACATCTTTTCATAAAAGCACTTGCTGTTTTTACTTGGGGTAGGACCATACTCCACAGATATCGCAGTTGGAATTGGTTCCTTTGAAACCTCTGTAATTAGTTCTTTCCTTTACATGTGTTCAGGACCATGTGCAGAGGAGAAAATTCCATCCTTGGACAATTAAACGCAAAGCGTAAGTAACAGCTTTTATTTTCTTCCACAGTTGTTTTTGATGACATATCCGTAATCATTCATGTTTTCACAGTGTGACTGGGGCACTCTGTTCACGAAAGGTAACCCACAAAATGTTTAACTGAGACAAATTATTTATTCTCATTACATTGCCCCAAGCAAAGTTCAAATGAAGATGCCACAACTGCAGACGCATAGGTAATAAAAAATAAGAGGATTTTTCTTATTTATTTTTATTTATTTATACCAATTATTTTGATAATAAGTAAGATTTGTAAGCAACTTCACAAGGACCCTCCATGTGTCTTCTCCTGTGGTCCTTCACCACAGTCCTGGGAAGTAATAAGCAGGGCAGGTGTCATTCCTGCTTTAAAGCCGAGGACACAAATGCTGCAAGGCCAACAGGTCTTCATGCGGCCTCCTATTATGCAGAAGTCCCAAGGCTGTCACAATACTGTCTTATATTTAGGGAAGAAAACCACTTTTATTTATTTATTTCATTTATTTTAGACTAAACCTTTGAAGGTAGTATACTTAGAGGTAAATAAATCAGGAAAAAGCCCACAGTAATACCTTTCACTTCTGTAGTTCTTCACATTTTCAAAGGCACTTTTTCAGATATCTTCTTTTTTTAAAAGATTTTCTTTCTTTCTTTCTTTCTTTCTTTCTTTCTTTCTTTCTTTCTTTCTTTCCTTCCTTCCTTCCTTCCTTCCTTCCTTCCTTCCTTCTTTCTTTCTTTCTTTCTTTCTTTCTTTCTTTCTTTGTGAGAGCATGCATGAGTGGGGGGAGGGTCAGAGGGAGAGGGAGAAGCAGACTCCTTGCTGAGCAGGGAGCCCAATGCAGAACTCAAGTGCAGGACCCTGAGATCATGACCTGACCCAAAGTCGGATGATCAACTGACTGAGCCACCCAGGCATCCCTCAGGTATCTTCTTAATTGACCCTTCTACATAGTTCCCAGCTACCAGGTATTATAACTATGGGTTTACTTATCTGTATTTCCTGATACTAAGTTCAGCACATAGTAGGTTCTCGATAATGTTCTATAGCTTGTACAATAGGTACAGAAGCTTCCACAAAAGGTGAGCTGGAGTCAGAACCCAACTTGTCTGACCTCCAGTGCAGATTGGATACAGATTGTGAAAACTTGGAGGCCCACATTAAAAAGAACTAGATTTTATCCTGAAGAAGACAAGATAAGGTTGGTGGAAGCCTCTGCTCCCTGGAGTGAACCTATCAAAGTAGTGTCTAATGCAAAGATTCACTTACTGTTGGTAAGCAAAATAGAGAGAGACTAGTGGTAGGCAAGAGATAATGATGTATCAGAATGTGAAGAGAGGGGCACCTGGGTGGCTCAGTCAGTTAAGCAGCCAACTCTTGATTTCAGCTCAGGTCATGATCTTGGAGTTCTGGAATTGAACCCCCCACATCATGCTTCATGCTCAGTGGGAGTCTGCTTGAGGATTCTCTCTCTCCCTCTCTCTTTGCCTCCCCTCGCTCTCTCTCACTCTCTCTCTCTCTCAAATAAATAAATCTTTTAAAAAACTAAAAAAGAATGTGTGAGAGAATATTAGTGCTTCCATGTATGTATATTTTTCACTTAAAAATAAAGAATTGGGATATAAGCAGGAATGACATAGTAAGAATCTCCAAAAATCCACTTCTTTATAAAAGCAACAAAAACACTGACAGAGAGTGTCAAAATCAACTATTTTAGAACTCTGGGCATTAACCAAAGGCTTGTAACACTCTGAGGAGTGTTTATTAAAAAAAAAAAAAAA